>NW_009952709.1:2145974-2181591 GCF_000747805.2 Chaetura pelagica | reverse complement strand
CCCCTGCATGGGCAGGGACACCTCCCACCAGCTCAGGTTGCTCCAAGCCCCATCCAACCTGCCCTTCAACACTGCCAGGGATGGGGCAGCCACAGCTTCCCTGGGCAACCTGGGCCAGGGTCTCAACAGCCTCAAACTAAGTAATTTTTTTCTTATTGTCTCACCTCAGTCTTCCATCTTCCACTTTTGATCCATCACCCCTTGTCCCCTCCCCCCCTGCCCTTGTCCCAAGCCCCTCCCCACTTTTCTGGAGCCCCTTCAGGCACTGGAAGCTGCTCTAAGGTCTCCCTGGAGCCTTCTCTTCTCCAGGCTGAACACCCCAACTCTCCCAGCCTGGCTCCAGAGCAGAGCTGCTCCAGCCTCTGATCATCTTTGTGGCCTCCTCTGGACTCTCTCCAGGAGCTCCATGTCCATCTTATGTTGGGGGCTCCACAACTGGACACAGTTCTCCAGGTGGGGTCTCACAAGAGCAGAAGAGAAGGGAAGAGAAGAGAAGCAGAAGAGAAGGGAAGGGAAGAATCCCCTCCCTTGACCTGCTGGCCACACTGCTTTTGATGAGGCTCAGCCCATTTGGCTTTCTGGGCTGCAAGTGCATCCTGCTGGCTCAGGTTGAGCTTCTCACCCACCATACTCACACCTACCTATTTTGGAAACAAAAAAGAGAATTACAGTATCATTTGTACATTTCATATTTAAATGACCCTACTATAAATACTGCTGTGGAGGTAGCACGAGGACACCTTGCCCTGTGGGCCATCCTGTTCCCTCAGCAGTATAAACTATTTCAGACAAATTACATGCAGAAACCTTAATATGAAATATTTCCCATTTAACAGGACAATATTTGCAGTCAATGAGCTACACAGCCTCTCCCTTCCTGTTGCAAGCAGCATCCCACATAGGGATTAATCATTCCTCAGGAATAGCACAGCCAGTTGCAGAGTCATTGGCACAACTCCCACCTCATCAAAAACCAGGGAACTCTTGGCATGGCTTGAGTCACCTTCCCAGTAGTTCTTTTCAAGCCTGTACTCATCAGCTTCCAGGTGAGCAGACTCTTGATTTTCAGCTAACAAGTCTTTGACCTCTCCAGTTTGAGGCCAAATCAAGTGGCCAGTAGAGGAGGAAAAGAGCTGAGTCACACAGTTTGAGCCTCAGCCCCCTCCAACCAGCACAGCTCATCAAGGCACAACAAAACAAACTTATCTTCCTTTATTTGCTTTAATAGAAATGTGTGTTTGTTTTCATATTCTCTGGAATTTAGGAGCATTATTCATCAGTGAAGAGGAAGACTATTAAAATCACAACCAGATGAAACAAGAAAAGCAGATCACTGGTTGAACTGGCATTCCCTTTCGTCTTTTAGCCCAACATCTCCTTTCTGAGAACTTGCCTAATAAACACAGTTATTTTCTGGCCTGTCTGTTCATTTTGAGTGTGCATACACAAGGAGGACAGTGGCAAAATGCCACAGCTGAAGGGATGGCACTGGCCTGGTGCTTGGCCAGGAGCTCCTCTCCACACTTCCCAGGTGCAAGGCAGGTCACAAAGGAGACATAACTTCACTACCTATTTTCTTTCTCCAGATGCAAAATTGCATTTTCACTTGCATCTTAGCAAGATCTGGCCGTGCTATAACCAAGGGAAAGGGAGAAGGAAGAGAATAAAATGGGGTTTAATTGAGCCACCTGACCTTAAACACTTGATTGGTAAAAACAGTCTGGTGAGCAGGAGCAGGTCTGTTGTCCATTCTTTTGTCATTAAAAGAGCTGTTCCTGCCCCAGTCCCACAGCAAAAAGAAAGCTCAGCTCAGTTATTGTTCTCTAAATGCTTTACAAATGCCACCAGATGTCAATGAAAAGCTCTACAGGTCCTTTCCTGTGGTTTCCTTTACAAACAGCTTCTAGGAGTTCAGGTGGCAGCTCAGAGCTGCAGGAACCCACATATCAGATGAAATTCCATGGCTCTTCCCCAGCTGGGAGGGACATGGAGCTTTGGGCTGGTAGGAAACCATGTTCACCTTCCAAGAAAGGCTTTTCCAGAGGGACAGAAAGGGAGGCAGGGAGACAGCCAGAGGGGAAAGAGAGATGCAAAGAGTGGACAGAGAAACCTGCACTGGCAAGAAAGCTGGTGATGTCAAAGTCAAAACGCTGCCTTGCTCCTCATCTTGCCCCAGTGACATCCATATCCAGTGGCATCATTTCCACCTTCCCTTCAAATCCAGCAGTGCCTGAGCCACCCATGGTTGAGTTTGTTTGTGGAAAAAAATAGGATCTTGCCCAGAAGTGAAAAACTGGACTTGTTTAGGGAAGGAAGGTGGGAAGCAGATAAGCATGGCCAAAGCAATGACTGATAAAGAGGACATCCAGGGGGAAAATATTTGGAGCTTCTCAAACAGGAAAAACAGAGGAAAACCTGAAGCAAAAAGATACATTTCATATGAGGAGAATTTCTAGTGTGCCATTTTAATTACTTTTATATGATACATCATGTACTGAAGTGATGCAATAAGTAAAAAATAACACATTTTGTTTCTTCTGCCATGGAGAAAAAATATTTGCCAGGGTGTCAGGGTTTGTTGCCATGTGGAACCAGGGTCCACTACCAGAGGTGATGGTATGAAAGCTCTGAGAAGATCCAACATCTGTGCTTTTCAAACCACAATGATGTTGTGCCAGCCCACAGCCACAGTCCTTCTCTCTGGAATAACTTCTTTGCACCCTTTGGGGCCAAGGACCCCAGATGTCTGTGTGGGATGGGAAGAGCTGGCTAAGTGTGACCCCCCTCAACCTCAGCCTTTCCTGCCCCCTTTGCCCCAGTGGTATCTTCACAGAACAAGCACCACACCTTTGGTGCAAAAGGTGAATCAACTATGGGAAAACAATAGGGGACATCAAGGGCATCTCTGGTGCTGTGAGTCCCCAGGTGACCTGTGCAGGTCTCTCTGCAGGACCAAGCTTTTCAGCCCCATGTAGTGCCTTCATCTTCCTGTTGTGATGATGTCTGCACTGCTGCTGTACACATGACTTGTGTCAGGGACAAGCTTTTCAGCCCCATGTAGTGCCTTCATCCTCCTGTTGTGCTGATGTCTGCACTGCTGCTGTACACATGACAGCAGCTTGTGTCAGGGGTATGGTCCAACATCCACTGCTACCCAGATCCTGGGAACCCAGGGTTTGCAGCCACCATGGTCACATGCCTAACATGTCTGTGAACACATGTCCACATGTCTGTGGACACTCCAGGCAGCAGGATGTGAACTGGTCCTTTCCAAGGATGGAATCAAACATGTTCTCTACAGCTAGCAAAGCCCAAATTCCTGAGCTGTTCACTGCACCAGTGAATGGAGTGTCAAGTCATCCTTGGAGGAAATGCCATTGAGAGCTTCCAGTAGAGAGTTAATGAATCAGCACTTCCCAACAAAAATCACCAGTTTTCCTCTCACTCAAAGTTACTGTATGGTCTCTGGCCTTTTGAGATGTTGGTAGCAGAGGAATGTAGACATGAATCATTGGTCAAAGACCCCTCAGGTTTCCCATGAACAATTCTGAGGGAAACATGATTGTGGGAGATCCTATCACAGGAGGGTCATCTGTCCATGCTGACCTCAGAGCAAATTTGGAGAGCTGGGAATCAGTCCAACAGATCTAAGTCATGGCATGATCCTGTCTGGACTCCTGCTAATCCTTCCAGCCATGGGCTGGTTTGGGAGCTGAGGTGGGAAGGCTTTAACAGGCATCCAGGTGCTACAACCTCTCTCCGTAATAAAAGCTGCTATTTTACGTGTCCCAGGGAGAGCATCTGGGCAGTCTGAAGAATTTTAGGAAAGGAGGGAGCATGGTTCAATAGAAGTGATAATTCTTGTAATGGGGTCATTACTGTAACAAGATTGCAAAACAACCCATCTGGTTCTTAACCTTTAATCCCAGCTGAAGGAAGCAGACAGACTGTCCTGGTTTGAGCCAGGATGAAGCCAATTTTCCTTTTACTGATTCTTTCTTTTCTTCAGTAAGCTTTCTTTTAGCTAGTAGCAGAGTGTTCCAGCTAGGAATGATAATAAACAGGGGAATGTTTTTCTAACTGCTGGGCCTTCAAGGTCACATCTTCACTCTGTTGGCTCAGACACTACGGGGAGATCTCTGACCCCCCCTGTAGGAGGCTGAGTTAGACAGACAGCAAAATTGGCCAGAGATATTCCATTCCATAGAGCTATGTGAGCTCAGGGGAAGGTCAGAGATCACAGAAGACAACTTCCTTCCTTCTTCTTCTTCCCTTCTCTCCCACCCATGGCCGGGCAGGACTCCGTCCATCCCTCACCAGGGACCCCCAGGCTCCAGCTCTCCTGCTCCTCATCACTCTGTGGTCTCTCCAGCAGCTCTGGGATTTTTTGGGGGCTGTTCCCAGCTCAGGAGTTGCTGGGGGTGGAGGGAGGTGAGAGGCTTTTGCACATATCTGAGCATATTTTTATATCATTGTATGTATTTTCCTTTATCATGAGTGTTTAATTAAAGCTGTCCAGTTCAGTTTTCAATCCAGTAAAGTCTCTCTCTTTTTCTCTCTCTCCTTCTCTACCTGGGTGGCAGGGGCAGAGGATCTAGAGTGTTGTTTTCAAACCTGAGTCAAACAGTGACACAGACCATGATGGTTGCCCCCAGCCATGCATGTTCTGGGGTGGTGCTAAAGCCCTGCCATCTGGGGAGGGATGTGCCAGAAGGTCCATTATCCCCCAGTGCAAGGGTTCCCAGACTGGTATCCAGCTCACAGCGCAGCTTCAAGCGTCTTGAAGTTTCCAAGTGTTGGTTTTGCATACGTGGCAGAGCCAGGCAGTGAGTTGTCTCAGACTGGGAAAGCTGGAGAATGCTGAACAGACACCAAAACTCATAAAATAACCAAGACTGGACCTGCTCCACAGCCTGACAGGGGTGAATTTCCCAGGCCTGCTCAGGCATGACAGACAGCATGCAAGGAAGGAGATGTTCCACTACCACCTGGGCTGTGAGGGAACACCATGATGGTGGCCCTGACCTGGTCACAGGCATCTCTGTGGGCTGGAACACCTGTCTGATGAGGAAAGGCTGAGAGAGCTGGGGCTGTTCTAGGGAAGGGAGGACCAAGAGGGGATCTTAATGTTTACAAGTATTTGAAGGGTGGGTGTCAGCAAGAAGGGGCCAGTCTCTTTTCAGTGGTGCCCTGTGATAGGACAAGAGGTAACAGACACAAACTGGAACACAGGAAGTTCCATCTCAACATGAGGACAAACATCTTTACTGGAAAGGTGATGGAGCACTGGGACAGGCTGCCCAGAGAGGTTCTAGAGACTCTCAAGACCAGTCTGGATGTATTTCCATGTAACCTACCCTGCTCTGGCAGAAGAATTGGAGTCTATGATGTCCAGAGGTCCCTTCCAACCCTGACTATTCTATGATTCTGTGATGTCCCAGAGGGGTGGGCAGGACATGCACTGAGGGGCTCAGGCTCCTCTCAACATTTGCCAGGGGATTCTTTGTTCCCCTTCTCAATTTCAGTCAGTTCACTTGACTCTGGGAAGCACCACTCAGACATGTTTACATACTTGTCCCTGAGATGTCAGCATCATCTCTGTCCTGGTTTAACCCAAGATGAAGCCAGTTTTCTTTTTGCTGGTTTGTTTATTTTCCTTCAGTGAGCTCTCTTATCTAGCACAAGTTTTCCAGCTAGTGGATTGACAATGTTGGAATGTTTATGGTACTGCTGAGACGCCAAGGTCACTTTATTCTACTTGTTGAATTTGTGGCCTCAGATGCTAATTGAACAGAAGAGTCATATCTGCAGCCCTCCCAGAGGGAGGAGTGGGCTAGATAGACAGCAAATTGGCCAAAGTATTCCATTCCATATAGCTACATAAGACCAGTATAACATCAGAGATGACAGAAGTCAAGCCCTTTCCTGCTTCCTCTTTCCTTCTGTTCATGGCCAGCATCCAAGGAGGTCTCCATCTATCCATCCTCTTTGATCCCCAGGCCCCTGCATCCCTGCCCCTCATCACTCTCCCCTCAGCCCCTGTCTCTGCCCTCTCTCTGGCAGCTCCAGGACATTTTGGGGCTGCTCACAGCTCAGGAGATGCCGGGGGAATTGCTGAAGGTGGGGGGAGGCAAGAGGGTTTTGCACATTCCTGAACACATTTGCACCTATTTTCTTTTAGCATTAGTATTCAATTAAAGCTCCCCAGTTTAATTTTAAATTTGGGAAGTCTCTCTCCTTCATTCTCTCTCTCCTTCCCTACTTGGGTGGGAGGGGATTGAGAGCATGATTGTTGCTGATTCAATTGCTGATCCTGAGTCAAATCATGACAATCTCTGACATTTCCACTGAGTTCTCCCACCTTTTGGCCACAAATGTCTGCAGAGTCTCCAGGAAATTGAAGAGCAGTGGATACAATATTCCCTGCTTGGCTGAACTCAGTTGCAACATCTTCCAGGAGATCAGGAAGAACCAAACCAAGATCAGGAAGAACCAAACCAAAGTAACCTGGAACATTTGCTGGTTTTCTGGTGCTGAAGATGGAGAGAGAGTTCCCACTGCAAGAGCTAAAGAGAAGCCCTGGCATTTTAAAGCTGGTTCTGGGATGCTACAGGTGACAATGTATTTTCAGAACAACCTTTTTAAAGTTCTCAGGGAACCTGGATGTTCAGCTCCTTTCTGTCTCTCTTGAAAATCCCCAGCATGTCATTTCCAACTTACCCTTGGCTGCAGCAGCCTGACCCCAACAGGCATTCAGCTCCCAGCACCAGGAACACTGCTGGGGAACAGGTTGTCCTCCCAGGCAGGTCCGTGCCCCATGAGCAGCTGAGTTGGTGATTTCATAGAGTGCCAAGGCACAAGTCACAACTTCACACCATGTTACTCTGCAATAACAGCAAGAACATCCACGGGAGCAGCCGGTAACTGGTGACTGGGAGGAAACTCCAGGAAGGGAACTGGGACCTGAGCTGGATGCCTGGGACAGCAGCCTGGGGCAGCGTGGTGAGAATTAGTACCTGTTGTCACGATGTGCAGTGTGGCTCATGGCATCCCAGGCATGGCTTCCTGCATCCTCAGCTCTGGGATAATTACAGGAGAGATTTTGGTTAATTGGCACCAGGACTCAGGGCAGGCTGGAGGCACCCTAGGAGCTCCTGTTCCCTAAGGCCAAAAATGCAGCAGCTTCAGAGAACTTCAAGACTGCATTTTGATTTTGCCATCTGTTGGTGTCACACTAAGGATGGGAATGGAGGACCCCTCAGAGCCCTGCCTGCAGCTTCATGGAACCCATCTGCTGAAAGAAGTCCCTTGTATATCACCTCAGGGAAATTTCCTGCAGCCCAGGGCCAGGGATAGTTTGCAGACCAGAGCTATAAGGAGAAGAAAAGCCCACAGACACGGGTGGGTGGCAGCCATGCCTGGCTCAGAGCAGCTGCATCTCGTCCTAGTCTGCAGGAAGGAAGGACAAGAAGTGACCACAGCAACTGTGAGGAGCAGCTGGAGGGAGTCAGGATTGCAAAACCTCCAAAGCAGAACTGCTCACTTCCCAAAGGCACCCGCCAGGCAGCCAGCATGGAAAGGGGAACCCGTGTGCAGGGCAGAGAGCTGGCAACCTCAGAAATGCTGCAGAGAGGGGGAAGAGGTGACCCCGAGCCCCAGCCACCCTGCCCGTGGCTGTGCATTGCTGCTGGGGGCTTGGAGGAGGGAGAATAACACAGCCTGGAGGAGTCTGCAACCAAGGAGTGGGTTAGTCTGGCCAGGACTGATCTGAGTTTAACTGGTCTGGTCCAATATGTGATTAAAATACAGGAAACAGGGTGCCCTGAGATACCCCCAGCAAAGGGCCAGGAGCCATGATGGGGGAAGATGGAACTCAGCCATCCACCAGCTCTAAGGCCAGGAGCAAGCTGATGGAGTTGGATGCTCTGCAGCCTAAGGGAAATTAAATTAAGGCATCTTATTACACATGAAATGACTTCCTCAGCCCTGCAGGACAGGCTGCATGTTTCAGCAATTTTGGTCTGAACCAGGAGGAGTTGCTTGTAAGGGGAAACTGCTCAGAAAAGGTTGAGTAAAACCATCCCAAGGTCAGGCAGTTGAAGCTCCAGCTGAGCTATGAAACGTTTGAAATGTGAATGCCAAGGGTGTTGTTGCTCAGTGCCCTCTCTATTTGCCCCACCTCCTCAGTGCCACTTGCCTGCAGGCAAGAGGAGGACACACATCACCCTACCTGCCCCAGCCATGCCCACCACCACTGCCACCACCTTCACTTCCCTTGGCTCCAGGCATCATCCAGCTTCAGGAACTTGCCTGCTGCTTCCAGTCTAACACCACAGAGCACCACACTGAAGCACTCAGGGCCATATAAATCCCAAAGCCTTTCACCCATCTCTCCCTCTACAGTCATTTGTGATGCTCCAGTCAACCCCTCCAGGGCACATCCCTCTCAGCTGGTCAAACACCTGATTTCAGTTCTTCACTCACTTAACACGAGCACATGTTTTTGAAGCAACTCACGTGGCCAAAGCAAAGCTGCTGGAAATCTTTGTTCTGCTTCTAATGCTCAGCTCATAAATTGGCTGCAATAATATTTTTTTAGTTATTGCAAAACAAAAACAGCCCTGAAAATATGGATTTGCCATTGATCTTGGTACTATTTTGCTGAGCAACAAACCTACTGCCTGCCATGAGCAGAAAGGAAAAAGCAATTATAAGAGATGCCTGGATGAACCTCTGGATCTGTCAATATTTCTGATGAAGATGAATTTTATTGGTAAAAACAAAGTTCCAGGCCTAAAAACAGGAGCCCAAGGCCATTAACACTGATAAAAACTGAACCACCAGACTCACAGAAGGGAAGGATGGGAGGTGGAGAGCATGAAAGAGGAGCTCAGTGGATCTGTAGAAGAAATAAAGAGGAAAGGAGGAGGAACCTGTGTTCAGGGGAAGTATTTAGCTTCTCTTGAAGCTAAAGAGGGGATCAGCTCCTCATCAGGCACCTGAGAAGGGACTAAGTCAAGATCAGCTGTCAGTGTGAAAATCAGCCCTTTTTTTGGACTGGCATGCAAAGGCCAGGTCTTCACTGCAGGTTGTAGGGCAAGTTAGCTGCCAACCCAGCCCAACCCAACCCAACCCAACCCAACCCAGCAGCTGTGCAGGACCATGCTGGAGCCCAGCCTCAGAGATGTTCCTGCCCTTTGGCAAGGCAGCCAAAATAAAGCCAAGCTGTGCCATCTTAGTTCCCTCCTAACTTTGTGCAGCTTCCAGCAGTGAGCACAGGAGATGACTTCAGATTTCATTCCTCTGGTATGTCAGACCATCACTCTTACAGTGTGATTCCCCTGGTCTGCTTCCTCATTGGATATTTTTGGCTGTTACTCCAGCTGTGTTCATCGGATCTTCTTGGGATGTGCCAGAGTGACAGGATTACACTGCAGCATGAGGGAGATATGAGCTGGGCATCAGGAAATGTCCTGGTGGTAAGAACAGGGACATGCTGGCACTGACTGGGCAGGGTGGAGGCTCCTCCAGGCAGCCTCTGAGACCAAGAGGCTCCTTTAGGAACACAGTGGTTTGTTGAACCTGCCTGAAGAAGGGAGAACTGTATTTTCAAACCCATTTTATGTGATTCTTTCACCACTAAGGGTTGTTTCTGGGTTCAGGCAGATCCCACCCTGTCTCTTACCCTGTTAGAGGAAGGGGTCAGGGCAGTCACCTCACCCAGGTTTGCTCTAGTCCTTTTGCTTTCCCCTGCAGAGAAGCTCTCACAGCTCCCCCTTCCATCAACAGATTCCAAAACCAGACTGGAGACAGCAGGGACATGATAGGGAAGGTGGAAATATTTTCTCATAAACAGCCCACCGGTGGTTTCTGCAGGAAAACCCACCAGTAGGACCCAGCTGGAGGTGTCTAGCAGCCATGCCCCTGGTTCCTAGAAGAGAACAAGGGCTGATGCTCTGCAGCCTTTTGCATGGTGCATTAAAATCCTGCAGCTGGTTGAGGGATGACTGACTTCTTTCTGAAGGCCCTTAGCAAGTACAAGTTAGCTCTTGAAGGTGACCTACAGTGGAGGCAGCTCTAGGTCTCTGCCCTGATGAACACTCACCTCCTTTCCAAGCTCCTCCTGGTTCTGCCACTTCAGTCTGCAGAGAGGGTTGATGAGCACCTTTAACTTTAGATGAACCAGGTTTGAAGTCCAGTGCATGGAGTTTCCAGCAAATCTGATGCAGATACTTGGTGATTTCACAAAAGTACACAAAACATGCAAAAAAATAGCAGGAGACTTGGGAGAGTTTTGTTTGAAGTTGGACCCTGGGCTGTGTGTACATGGTTGTGACTGGGAAGCAACCAAGATGGTTTCTCAGGTGGAATTGCACCAAGGAAAAGAGGATCCATTTCCTGACAAAGCTGCTTTGGTGACCTGACCATGGCTCCACTCCTGCCTTGCAAGACTGACACTGGATGCAGGCTGGGATGGACACCAACACCCACAGCCTGCACCTCCAAACCAGTCCCACTCCATCCCGAAGCTCCTTCTCCCAAACAGGAGCAGGAGCAACAGGTCACCCTGTCCCTGCAGCAGAGCCAGGCTGTGCCTGGCAGGGACCCTGCACCCTGCTGGGGTCTCTCCTTGCCCCCCCACCAGCCAGTGCTGGACTTGTACAAAACATTCCATTGTCACATACAAAATATTTCAGAGAATTACAAAAATCAGTAAGAAATCTCTAGGGTTGCACCTGACTGCACTTTATTTTGCAGGTGCAGGGATCCAGCTTCACATCCTGGCTCTGACAAACAACCCAGTTTGAGGCTCAGTTCACAGAGTTATTTATTATTTCTTTTTTTTCTCATCTGTTGTAAAATTCAGGTCAAACTCATGATAAATTTTCTTCCTGAACACAGAATAGAAAATTTGAGGAGGGGAGAAAAGGGGAGAATGCCAAAATAAATGTTCCCGTGGGAATGACAATTTTTATTTTTATGTAATAAAAAAGCTACCCACATTTAACATTGAAGCCTCATTTTGAAATGTAAGGTTTGAACATTTCATCCTGAAAAAATGCTGGCAGGTAGCACTTTGCCTTCAAAAGAAAACAAATCAATGCAGAATTTGACAGCTTGTTTGCTTTGACTTAAATTTGAAATTTCTCTGGATAAGCTATTCATTAAAACACCTTGCCCAGTTCTAATTAACACTGTTCCCATCAGTCAGGTGCAATAATTGCAGTCCTGAGCTTTCAATTAAATGCAAAAAAAGGTGAAAGAGCTGCTAATGCAAACAACTTTAAACAGTCTGACAGAGGGTTCCTTGCCAGGGTGTCACAGTTTCATTAATTCTCCACTGGTTTTCACATTCCCAGGGTAACAGGGAAGGCTGCTACAACAGTCAAGGACAACACCATTTTTTACAAGCCCTTTCAGACCTGATAAAGAAGCACAAAAGGCCATGAGTCTTCAGGCTGGTTCTTTCATGTCCTTAGAAGTGCTGATGGAATGAAAAAAAACCTAAGTGAAGTAGAAGAAACTCAAAGGGAAAGCCCAATATTTGAACACACCACTTCTATGTGCACATACAACCCTGTGTTGGTCTTGCAGAAGGCAGGTTGAGTGGCAAGACCAGAGCTGACACAGCTGAACTGGCCTTGCTGCTGATTCAAGGTACCCACCCAGGCCAGGTCTCTGCACTGGGACTCCAGAGATGCTGAAGCCCTTGGAGCCTGCCTGGGCAGCACAGGGATTCACCCAGGGAGGGATGGAAGCAGGATGCTGCCTTCAAAACTAACAGCCCCTGAGGTGGCTGAGGGAGCAAGGGCTGTGCTGCTCTCACATGGGTGTTGGTTGACTACTCAGCTTCTGGGGATGCTTTCTTTTCCAAGCAAATGTTCTTCAAAGAATGGTGATTAAATTCAACTTCAAATAA
This sequence comes from Chaetura pelagica, assembly GCF_000747805.2. Classification (NCBI taxonomy): domain Eukaryota; kingdom Metazoa; phylum Chordata; class Aves; order Apodiformes; family Apodidae; genus Chaetura; species Chaetura pelagica. Next base: position 2,169,671 of record NW_009952709.1, on the reverse strand, counting down.
ATGAAAGGAACCCAAGGAAGTCATAGGCCAGTTTGGAATGGGAGAAGAAGTGACTCTGTTGAAGTAGCTGGAAATGTCACGTGTCTGGCAAGGCTCAGAGCAGCTGTAAGGGTGCCCATAGGGGCTGGTTAACACTTGTCTAAGGGAAACACATGCAAGTTTAGGAGGGACACATTGACTGGGGCATCATTAGAAGGCAGGACCAACCACTGGGAAAACCCATACTGGATGGGCAGGACAACTGGGCTCATCAGTTTCCACTCTCTCTCAAAACTAATTACTCTGAACACAGATACATTATGACAGCTACACAGAATCATAGAATGGTTTGGGTTGGAAGGGACCTTAAAGATCATCCAATCCCAACCCTCTTCCACAGGCAGGGACACCTCCCACCAGCCCAGGCTGCTCCAAGCCCCATCCAACCTGCCCTTCAACACCCCCAGGGATGGGGCAGCCACAGCTTCTCTGGGCAACCTAGGCCAAGGTCTCACCACCCTCACAGAGAAGGATTTCATCCTAATGTCCAACCTGAATCTCCCCTCTTCCAGTTTAAAGCCATTTCCCTTGTTCTATCACTCCATGTCCTTGTAAAAAGCCCCTCCCCAGCTTTCCTGTAGGCCTCCATTCCCATAGTACTTTGCACTGGTGCATCTGCTGCTTGCTCCTGGCTTACATGAGATGAAATGATTTAGATCAGACCTGTGCCAGTCCCAAAAGTCCCTCTGTATTTCTTCCAAGTCATTGCCAAGCCCTTCTGCAGTTGCTTAAGGCAAGACAACAATTAGGAGTCTTACAATCTTTGCATCTGCTCCACTTCCTGATGATCTTGGTGATAAGAATGAAAAGGCTGATCCTTGTCACCAAGACATCTGGAAGCAGGCAAGGAGCCAGCCTGGAATTCCTCCAGGCAAGAGTGGTGGGGATGCCCAGGAATGGAAGAGGTGAATTGCATGTAGCCCCGGAAATATTTTGGTTCATTCCTCAAATACCAGAAAATGCATTCCTACTGCAGGCAGCTGAGGAGATGTGTGCAGGCATGAGGAACCTTTTCAGGTGAAACATGCCTGCATTTATATCAGTTTCACTCTCTGCAAATACACCAGGTGCAGCTGGTGGGTCAGGAATGTTCCTGTGCAGGGCAACGTGCTCCGTGCAGGAAACCCCCAGTGCTCCTTGCCAACCATTCACAAACCAGGCAGATTGTTTGTTGGGTTTTTTTTCAACGTGCTTCCCTGAATGATCCTTTGGGGAACTTAGCTTTAGATTTTCTATTTCTTGATAATATCAATTAAATAGGTAATATCATGTCATAAAGGAGGAGGATACCTTCAGCTGCTGGCGTGAGAGTAAACCCTTGACCTTGAGGATTTTCACTCCCATATTGTTATTAGCAATAACATTCCCAGCTCTAACATCAGCTTTCCAAGATGACAGCCAGGTGAGCAGACACCTCTTACAAGCTCACCTGAAGAAGTCTTTCAAATAATCCATAATTTTCTTATCTGTCCAGTTCCCTGGTGGAAGATCCATTCTCCTTAGACAACCAAACAGTCTGGCTCAGAGTCCTTTTTAAACAGCAAAAATGTAGAAGAAAGGCAGAGGGGGGAGTGCAAAGTCCAGCCTGGGGACACCTAAAATGCTGCCCTGAGACCCTGAGAAAATCCACCTCACACTTTGCTCTTGTTCAAGCTGACAGACCCAGGCACTGAGCTGAGAAGTGAAAGAATCAGTGCTCACACTGGTTTGTGTGGGCAAGAAGGGAACACAGAGCAGTTCATTGCACCCACTGTGCCCTGGCCTTGGGACCTGCTGCTCCAGCACCTGCTGCCGTGGGAACAGCCTCCACGTCTGCATCCACCCTCACCACAGAGAAACCACCCTGCAAAGAGCTCCTGAGCCTGCCTGAGCCTCTCTGGGTTTCCTGCCCTCTTAATTCACCACTGATGGAGGGAGAAGGTCATGAGATGCTTTGAGAGAAGGCAGCTCTGCTCCTTTACCAGCCTGGAGGGAGATGTGGGGAGAACCTCTGAGGAAATGTCTTCAGAAGGGAAGGCAAGATGCTGAAGGGTTGATGATAGGAACAGAGATCTGGTCCTGAAGAGCTTCACTCTCTCTACACAGCACCAGGGACATGGTAAGGAGACTACAGTGATATTTCTGTCCTCATTTCACTCCTGGGTTTTGTGGGAGCAGAGATGGCTAAACTTTTTACTGCTGAGGTTGGTTTTGCACCCTTTGGAAGGAAAGCATCAGTACAAAACAAGTGGGAAACAGCACCAGAGCAGAGCTTGCCACTTCCACTGGTGGAAGAGGTCTGGGTTTGCTCCCTGCCAGCACCAATCCCAGCAGGTGGGCACAGCACTGAGGTCAGCCTGGAGCTTCCCTGGGGGGTCACCTCCAAACCTGTCTGGATCTCAGCTAGCAGCTGGCTCAGTGCTTCTGCTCCCCGATCAAACCACTGAAACCATGTAAGAGAACTTCACCTCCAAACCTGTCTGGATCTCAGCTAGCCTCTTCCCAACAGAGCACTCCATTGGTGTGCTGTGGGCAGCTGGCTCAGTGCTTTTGCTCCCTGATCAAACCACTGAAACCATGTAAGAGAACTGCAGTGCAACAGATGAGAGAGTAGTTCTTGTGCTGATATTTGTAACATGGTTCTGAACTGAAGGAGCACCCAGCTGTGCTGCAGGAATCCATGCACCCTAACCCAGGAAACTGGTGACAAAGTGGGTAGAGTTTGTGCAGTTTGAGATTGTTGCTTGTTCTTTCTCAGCATGGCAAGGAGACTGATGTGGGACCCAAGAAATTCCCTGTGCATTGCTCTGGGCAGAAGAGCTTATTTCAAGGGAAGGCATTTGGAAATTTGCCCTCTGCCCTCCTGTTCTACAGCTTGGGCAAAGTGTGAGCTACTCAGTGTAACTGTTAGAACATTTCCTCCCTGGAAGTGCTGAAGGGCAGGTTGGATGGGATTCTGAGCAACCTGGGCTGGTGGGAGGTGTCCCTGCCCATGCAGGGGGTTGGAACTGGATGATCTTGAAGGTCCCTTTCAACTCAAACCATTCTATGATTCTATAATTCTATGATTCTATTTCCTTCAGAAGAAAATTGGCAGCTATTATCTATGTATTCCAGAGAGCCAGAGCACCCAGTAAGTGGAAGCAAAGAGAGGTGTCTTTCCTTGGAGATATATCAGTGTATCCCAGTAAAGGGAAACAATAGGATCAGGGAATCCTGTGAAAGCTGGACAATGCAGCCCAGGGTTTTCTAGTTTTATACTTCGCTTACCCTGCAAATTGTATTTTCAAATGTCCATCTCCTCTCAGCAGCAAAGATGTCCTTTGCCCATCTCAGATACTTGCATCTATCAGGGTCCAGCCCGGGTGGCTTTGCAGGTGACAACAGGAGAGAAGGACCAGCTGTACGAAGGGAAATCCTTGACTTGAAACACAGAACCACAGAATGGTTCCAGTTAGAAGGGGTCTCTACAGGTTGAGTCCAACCCCCTGTAATGAGAGCAGGGACATCTTCACCAGAGCAGATTGCTCAGAGTCCAACCTGACCTGGAATGTTAGCACTAGAAGCACCCTGAGACAGGCAAGGGAGGCTGAAACAGCAGGGCTTGCAGAAGCTGAGGAAGGAAAAATGGTTAAAATATGGGAAGAAAATGCAGTTAGAGCTGGTTGGCTGAACCAGTGTCCTGGTTTGAGCCAGGATGAAGCCAATTTTTCTTTTTACTGATTTTTTTTTCCTTCAGTAAGCTTTCTTGTAACTAGCAACAGTGTGTTCTGCTAGGCTGATAAGACAGTGGAATGTTTTTCTAACTACTGAGGCTTCAAGGCTGCACCTGCACTCTGCCAGCTCAGACACTATGGGGAGATCTGTGACCCCCCCCGTAGGAGGCTGAGTTAGATGGACAGCAAAATTGGCCAAAGATATTCCATTCCATATATCTACGTAAGCTCAGAGGAAGGTCAGAGATCACAGAAGACAACTTCCTTCCTTTTTCTTCTCCCCTTCTCTTCCGTCCATGGCCGGTGTCCAGGGAGGACTCTGTTCATCCATCACCGTCGACCCTTAGGCTCAAGATCTCCTGACCCCCATAACTCTCTGCTTTCTCCAGCAGCAGCTCCGGGATTCCTCGGGACTCTTCCCAGTTCAGGGAAGTGCTGTGGGAGTTGCTGGGGTGGGGGGAGGCGAGAGGTTCTCTTGAGGAGGTAGCACAGGGACGTAACTGGTGACCAGTGTGTGGAGGAAGGTGTCCCCAGGACAGTCTAGCACAGAGCAGGGAAGGAGCTGTTACTCTTGCAGAGTTGTGGCTGAAGGAGCAGGTAGGGGAAAGAAACCAAGAGAACTATGAGTTTGATTTTGCTTCTGTCATTACCGGTGTAATTCAGGAGCATGTCCATGGTACAGGAACAGCAGAAAACCAGCAAGGTCTGATTCCTGGTGGAAGTCTCAACAAAAAAAAATAAGAAATGACTTAAGAAATGACTGAATAAAAATATGTGAGACTTATTAGGACTGGCTTTTTTTCTTTGCATCCTGCCACATGGTACCACTTGGACTGTGGCAGCAGGAGAGGCAGCAGTTGGCAGGGCAGTCACTGCCAGCTCTGGTTGCAAACCACAAAAACAGCCTTGTTGCTGCCTACAAACAGCACCCAACAGCCGTCCCACCTGATGTTTTACTGCCTGTAGCCTGGAAGGGACCTCAAAGATCATCCAGTCCCAACCCCCTGCATGGGCAGGGACACCTCCCACCAGCCCAGGCTGCTCCAAGCCCCATCCAACCTGCCCTTCAACACTGCCAGGGATGGGGCAGCCACAGCTTCCCTGGGAAACCTGGGCCAGGCTCTCACCACCCTCACAGGGAAGAATTTTCTCCTCATGTCTAACCTAAATCTCTCCTTTTCCAGTTTAAAACTATAACATGAACTGTGCTGGAAATGAAGATCCTTCTGCCATTTTGTAACATAGAAACTGGAATTTCAGGTCTCAGCTCCCAAATGAACCCCATGAACCTTTCCTTATCAGATGGCAGGGAAGTGGGGCACAGTCAGTCGGGTTGAGGGAGTTCTGAGTGAACAGTGGGTACATCTTGTAATGGAAAGGATATTTCTCTACTTGAGAGAGTTTCCTGGCTCTGACGTAGCTGGGAGACTTATTTCTCAACGTGTCATCTTTACAGTTAAGCCACAGCCACATGCTCACTGTAAAGGCTCAAACTTGTCCTGCTTACGCCATAAGCGTGACAGTTATTTATAGCTGGTGACTGCACAGCTGTCCCTCCCCAAACACCCAACACCTCCCCAGTTTGAGGCTGTTCCTGCATCCTCCAGAAGGGATGCAGCCAATAGACAGAGGGACATGGGGGCTCAGACTCAGCCCCTCAGCAAAGCTGTGGCAAATCAGTTATTGCCATGCCAGCCACCTGAATCTCCAATGACTGCCTTAGCCTCCTTCTCTGCTTGCTGAGGCTAAAGGCAGACAGAGGTGATGAGAAATGATGAAGTGCAAAGTGATGAATGGTGCAAAGTTTTGGACACTTTGCATGTTTGCCTGAGCAGCAGAAATCTTCTTGAGTTTGCAAGATAAGTCCAGACATTGCTCAATGACCAAACTCCTATTGCTGTCTACTTCCAGTCAGGCTAAAAATAAAAGGAAACCTTGTGCCATGCTCACTTCTGCTACAACCACACTCTTCATCAAATGGGGGTGAGCACAGGCCTTTACCGGGTTGTTTTGCAGCTGCACAACTTCCAGTCACAGGCAGAAGAGGGAAACGGAAACCCGTGGTGAGCCAGCTGGCCCCAGCACCACCCCTCCAGCTCCTCACCAGCAGATCTCTGCATCCCCAAAACTCACCACACCTCGTGCTCAGCACCATCACCAAGGTCTTGGCAAGGCAGCCTTAGCAAAGGCTGATTGCAAGACCTGAGGCAAGATCAAGTTGAATTCCAATCCTAGAAGGTCATAGAGCTATAGAATGGTTTGGGTTGGGAAAGACCTCAAAGATCATCCAGTTCTGACCCCCCGGCATGGGCAGGGACACTTCCCACCAGCCCAGGTTGCTCCAAGCCCCATCCAACCTGCCCTTCAACACTGCCAGGGATGGGACAGCCACAGCTTCTCTGGGCAACCTGGATGAAGGTCTTCACCATCACAGGAAAGAATTTCTTCCTAATACCCAATCTAAATCTGCCCAGAGCCAGCTGATGGAGCAGCTCAGGCAATTTCCTTGGACCTCACTCTATAAATTAATCAGAAAAAGCTTCTTTACTGTGAGGGTGACAGAGCCCTGGGCCAGGCTGCCCAGAGAGGCTGTGGAGTCTCCTTCTCTGGAGACATTCCAACCCCCCTGGACACGTTCCTGTGTGATGTGCTCTGGGTGCCCCTGCTCTGGCAGGGGGGGTGGGCTGGGGGAGCTTTTGAGGTCCCTTCCAATCCCTAAGATTCTGTGTTTCTGTGTAATGCAAGCTGCTTGCTGAACCTTTCCCAGGGACAAGGGCAAATGTCTGATGTGACCTGGTCCAGCAAAATAAGTCAGGTGTTGACGGGGTCCAACCCAGTGGCAACTTATTGTTGTAAACCTTAAATAACTGCAACTTAAATCTTACAGGGCTTGATGGAGGCATCTGCCTTCCCTCTACTTTTAAAATAAGGTGAAACCACCAAAATGATGGCATTTGAGCTCAGACCTTCAGCCAAGAGGTTTAATGGTTCATCTGGTCCCAAAGCCACAGTCAAGCTCAGAAACAAGAATATTCCCACCAGACTGAGCAAACCTTGGTTTCTATGTTGGGTATGGACTTTGAGTTTAGAGCAGATGAGAGATGCACCTAAACAGGACTGAACTTTCACTCCCTAATGAGCATTTTGCTCGGAGGTTATTGCTCTGCACTGGGTGATGAGTGAGCAAGAACTGAGTCAAGTATGTGACAAGTATATTCCTAAAAAATACATGGGAACACGTCACACTGGAAGGAGATCAAGCTCAGCTCCTGCTGCAGAGATCTCATGAGAATTGATAAATGTAAACCCTTGCAGTGTCTTGCAGCAGTAATTTGGTTCCACACCTCGGATGAATAGAAACAACCCTCCAGTACCTTATGGTGTTTCTGACAGGGATCTGGGCATTCCCCTGGGACTTGTTTTTCTAACCAGTTGAGAGCTGGGGAGGAAAGAAATATAAAAATGTCTATTTTTTTTAAAGGAGCAATATATTATTTGAAACAATGGGCTAGAAAGCTTCTAAAATCAAAGCAGCTGAAGTCAGTAACCTGCCTAGGCTTTCTGAGAGCATTCTGCTGCCAGGTTGGGTCTGCAGCCCTCTGGGAAGCAGCTCCTTGCTCAGCTGGAGCAGGGCCAAGGTCTGTCCTTCTCCCTTGCAGAGACGCTGCTGGGGGGGCAGCTCTGCTCCTGGGCCCAGCATTTCTTGCCTTTGGTCTCATACGTGCTTCCCAGCAGATGTCTCAGTGCACACACAGTGGGAAAGGCTTTGTAGGTGTTACCAGTGCAAGGACACTCAGTTTATGCAGCCGAAAAGATTGTGTCTCTACCTTGGGAGAATCACTTCGTTGGACACTTTCCGAGTCCGATGCCTCTTACCCACTTACTGCAAATGACTTCAGCAACCACCCATTCAATCATTTCAGAAAATGCACGGAAATATTAAGCAACAAAACAAGAAAAATTCCACCTCATCTTTCCATTCAGTCAGATCTACATATATAAACATACTTTTGGGCTCCAAAATAAACCCAAACAACCAGTTCAAACGTCCCTCGCACTTTTGCGGTCCCGGTAAAAGTTCCCCGGCCCTTCTTCAGTTCTCTCATATTTAAGTTCACAGAGAATAGGTACAGGAGCTGAAGGAAATAAAAAATTAAGTAGTGGGGAAATTCAGCAAACAATGCATGGCTGTTGTTCTGAGGTTCCTTGCCAAGCCTTGGGACAGCTTCCCAGCACAGCGCCGTGATGACCTTCAAGGTAACCGCACGCGAAGGGCCCTGCAGAGCTCTGAGTCCTGAAATGACTGACTCTGCTTACTCAGGCAGCATCCTCCTCCTGGGTTCATTACTCACTTTGTCACTCATTCTGGTTTCTTTCCTGTCTCGTTCTCTCTGCAGTGTGACACTGGAAGGTACCTCTTGGTCAGGCCCTGTTGTATCTCCAGAACCATCGCGCTGCTCAAAGGGCACCTGAGTCACTTGGGTGAAGAAAAGGATCAAGTCCATGATTCTGCAGGAGAGTTTTGTGCATCCCAGTCAGTGTTTGCTCATGCAGGGCATTTCTGTAAAGAAGTTTATTTTCCAGGCTGTCCTTAGCAACTCCTGACATTTGTCCTTTCCCAGAAACCCACCTTGTGCAGACAAATACCCCCAGGCCTTGCAGTGACTGCTCATCAATTTGTCTCTTCTGCACCTCTGTAAAGTGTGAATCTCTCTGATGTGGAAAAGGAGGATCAGGTCCAAGAGCAGAAACAAGCCCATCACCAGATATCCCATCCAGTCCATCCTTGACATTGACCCAAAACTCCTCCATGGACCTCACTGGGGACCCACCAGGACACTGCAGGGAAGCTCCCTTGCCACAGCCTGAAGTGAGCTCCCAACTGTTGGGCTCATCTGGATTTTGGCACAGATGTTGCTCTCACACCACTGGGCTTCCCAGAACTTCAGGGCAAGGACATCTCATGTTTGACAGGGATGAAGAGGCCTCCTGCCACCAAGCTCCCTCACCACAGAGCCCCCTGGCACACTCAGTGCTCCTCTGGCCCATTCCTAGAGCCCTTCTCCTGACACCCCCTTTCCACACAGCCACCATTCAGTCCAGGGATGGTCCCAGCAGCCACCTTTGTTCCAGGCATATGAGCAATAGTTTCCAACCCACCAATCAAGCTGACTTCATTAAATTGTTATCCCTTAAAAAAAATAGCAGGCTTAAGCCTTTTCTTTAGGTTCTTGTTTTCCTTCTTGTCACTGCTCTGAACCTCCTGCTGGAAGGACTTCAAAAAGGTTGAAAAGCATTCTTGAAGATGTATTCAAAAAGTTGTGTTCCCATGGATGCCCCATGGTAACCTCTTGGAAACATTATGTACCAACCTGTGATTAATTTATGCTGCCCCTGAGCCAGCACTGCAGTGAGTCCTTGGTTTTCCTTCCACTCAACCTTTCAGCTCTGAAAGGGATTGTCTGTATTCATCCCTGAGCCCAACAGAGACGTCCTGCCTGCTGAAGCAGCATCTCTGGGGGAAGGAATCCCCTGAGCAGCCCTGCAGAGCCAGCTCCCCCAGCCCTGCCTGGAGGAGGCTCCTGGGGAGAGCCCCACTTCCTAACAGCATCTCAGCTCCAGCCCTAGTCCATTTTACACACCAATATCACCAGAAAACCCCATCAGCTGACACCAGAAAGACCAAACCTGCCTTGAACATTGACTTTCTTCAAGCATCTCTCACAGCCAAGGCTGCAGAGGGAGGCACCTGCACAAAACCAGCCCATTAAGCTCAGCAGCAGCCACACAAACCTTGGGCTCTCTTCCCTCTTTTACAGTAACTCAGTTCTGCAAGTAGAAACGGCTGGTCAGGATTATCTAGTCAGTTTACCTCATCAGCCAGAGGATTTTCCTATTTTTGCTGAGATTTGGAACCACCCCAAGAGAGTTGACAGAGTTTTGCTTGGCTGCTGGTGTTGGCTCAGCTTCTCTGATCAACCTCCTGCTTTAACACGAGCCAGAGGTGTCTGGATGTTTGCACATGAGATACCTGAAACTTTGATCCACAATTACTAATCTCAACCAGGAGATATAAATCATGCCTCTGTGCTTTGTCACTTGACAGTGGCAGCTCTATTCATCAGCAGATCAGTTATGCTAATGAGGCTCATAAATAACTTCCCTGTTTATTATGATTAGATATTGCTGTGAAAGTGACTTGTCTAACATGCTGATGTGTGAGACCATTCACCCATTATGAGCTTGGGTAGAGTTCTTAAACCTGATTTTTAACATTTCCTGGTATAAATCAAGGATTCTTCTAGAACTACTCCACCTAAAAAGATTTTTTCATCCATTTCCCTTTTTTGTTCCACACCTCTTGCAGGTTTATGAGACACTTTTCCTGTCTTGCCCATTTACTTGCCCAAATACTGCCCACATCATGTGAGACCCACACTAATACCCAGGTACTGCTTGGCTTTGTCCCCAGGAAACCTGCTGCTTGAATAGTATGGTTGGTCTAAACCACTACATGGCCCTGAGGGCCAGGACTGAATTCCTCTTTCATCACTGATTTCCTCCATGACCACACACTGGTCTCTTGCCCTCAGTACATCTCAGTTTACACGCAGCTGTGAGAAGGAGATGACACATTTTTTCTCACTTTAGTGATTCACATGTGATGAATTCTCTCAGGGCAGGATTGCTGATGAGGCACCACGGGCTCATCCAACCCAGCCTATGACCCTCAGACTTGCAACAGGGAGCACAGTCACCTGGGGGACTCCTGAGCCAGCACCACCAAACCAGGGCATGGGAGATGTGGTAGCCACAACACCCAGAGCAGCCAGATCTGAACCCCAGCCTGAGACACCGGGTGCTCCCAAAAAACTTGGAGATGTGGCAGTGCCTCAGGTGAAGAGCTTTGCTGTGCTTGGAGTACATCCCAGCAGCTGCACAGAACAAAAAGAAGTGGCACGTCCTCCTTTTGGAGCTTTGAGTTGTCAAACAGTCTGTCTGGAAGTGCTGGTCTCTCCTGAGCCCTCCTCTCAGTCATGAAATCAATCTCCCCACCAGGCAGCCCTGGTGCTAAAACTCAAAGCCCACTGCTTGGGCTGGAAGGATCTGTCTGCTCCCCCTGCATCCTGCAGCCAGACATCTGGCCACGTTTCTAAGGCTGCTTTTCAGTGGCTTGAAAAGGTTTGATAGGACTTGCTGGCATCTCAGGGGTATTTTCATAACATCACAGAAGGATTTGGGTTGGAGGGGACCTTAAAGACCATCTAACTCCACCCACCACACCCATGGTACTTGTCTTCTCCCTGCACCCCCCCACCTCCCAAACAGGCTGATTTCTTGCCCACCCAGCTCCTCTGGGGAGGTGCTGCAGACCTGTGCAGAGGAGGGTGGGGTTTTGCCCCCCCTCAAGTGCCTCAGCAGCACCTCTCCCATCACATCATTGCCCTGCCCACTGCCCCCAGGCAGGATGCAGCAGCAGTGCTCAGCCTGCCAGGGAGAAGGTTCCCAAGAGCCACCTCCCAGGCTGAACGCCCAGGGATGCCTTTATCACCTGTTCCCAACAGATAAGGACCTGAAACACAAACAAACCTGGAAGTCCCACGTGCACCACCCATCCCCACACACGTGGTTCTGTTTGGGGAGTGACTCTGCTTAGGCAACTTTTAATTTCCTAAAAGCATCTGGGTGACTCACTGAGAACAGCCCTGAGCATGGTGCCCAGTGAAGCATCACCGACCCCTGGAGGCACATTCCTTTTCCAGTCATCCCTCAAGGCCAAGGCCTGAGGGGGAGGAAAAACCAACCTGTTTCAAAGGGTGGCTTTGCCCTTGTGCTGGAAGGCAGCTCATCTTCTGCAGCAGGACATGCAGCCTGCTCACAGGAGCAGATCTGGGGCAGAACTTGCTCCTACAGCTCGTTTTGCCTTCAGCCCTCTCATTCCTCTGGCTGCCTCATTCCCCCAGGATTTCCACTGAAGCACAAGAGCTCTATGAAGCCTGGCTTGTTTGCTTTGCAACTTCATAAACAAACCTCATTTCCCAGATTGCTGTTTTGATCCACCAAGTGGAAGCTGCTGTTTAAACAATAAGGTGCTTATCTAAAAATGTAAAGCTTTTGAATCAGCTATTCCAGAATGGTGAGCTCAGATCCAGGAGCCCAGGCTATTTTTAAGTCTCTTTTCTATTTAAAGCAGCTAATTTTTCATGCCAGCTCAGGAAACTCGGTGCTGGATCTGGGTTATAAATAGAAATTAGGCTAGCAGGCTGGAAAAATAAACCAGTTGGAGATGCTGGTTCCAGTTAGCTGCCTGCAGCCCTGGCTCTTGGCACCCAGACAAGGAGCTGGTTGTGAGGAAGGACTTGAATGTCACAGCTAACATGAGCATCATCTTGGCTGGGCTCTCTGTCAGCAAACCAGCCATGGCAAGGTCACCTGTTTGGAAGGGAAAAACATCCTACCAAGAGGAGGTTTGGAAACTGATTCCCCCCCCCCAAGCTTGGCACCCTATTTGGGAAGAAACACCTGTGCTCACACCAACATCTGCTCCAGTCCTGCTCCCTTGGTTTCCCAATATGCCAAATAGAGGGTTCCTGGGCACCTCTGGGTGGTAAAACTCCCTGCCTTTCCCAGGACATACACAGAGAAAATGGCAGTGGGAGAAAATAAAATCCAAAAGCTAATTCCAAGTACGAGGAATAAAACCCTACATGAGCAGGGGGCCAATGGCTACAAGAGAATCACCAAAATTCGTCAGCTTCCCAAAAGGCCTGGCTGTTCCAGCAAGCTTGGCCAAGAGGAGTTGTTTCCCTTTTCCAGAATTAGAGTAAACAAGGATGTTTCCAGCTGGCAACGAGGGAAAAGCCTGCACAGGAATACATCCACCCAGCAGCATCCTCCAAAAAAGCTCTTTTCTTGAGTGCATCACGGGAAACCACCACGTCCTGCCAGCCCTGGGAACCTCTCACCAGCACCTGCCAAACACATCTGCACCAACCCCTGCCCACCCTAACCCAGAGCTCCCACCCTGCCCCACCAAGGTGCTTTTAGGTGGGTTTGTACTGATAGTGGTCAAGGGCTGCTCCTTCTGGAACAAATTACTGGCACTTCTCAAGGACCAGCCTCTCCCTGCTCTTTTTTGACCTGGCATCTCCCAGCCCAGCCACAACAGGTTGCACAGAGACATAGTTTTTAAAAAAAGGGGGGATCAAAACCTTAAATGCTGTGAGGATGGGGTGCTGGGGGGAAAGGGATGCAGTGGGGAGGGGGGATGTGTTCCTTCTGTTTCAGAAACAGCAAATGGAGAAGAAGAAATTGTAGCCATGTCCCTGCAATCACCAAGGGCAAAATACTAAAGCTCCCAGCTCCCCCAAAATACAGGGAAGGTTTTCAGAGCAACTGGCTCCCAGTCATGGAGAAAAAGCCTGGGATAAAGCCTGGATGGAGCCCAAATCACCCAAACCCTCATAGCAACAGAACCCTGCACCCCTGGACCATCAGCTCTGCAGGGGGAAACCACAGAGATTAGTTTTCCCTGCCATCCAAGCACATAGCAGTAGCTTCTTGCCACCATAATTTGTAATAAAAGATTTTACAAACTATCTAGAAGTGAATGCTACCCTGTGTCTAGTGCCAACTGCTGTGACAGAGCAGAGCTGCAGGAATGGATTATGCACAGAGCTTTTTAGCAACAGAAATATGGATGAATGCAAATTCATAAACCCCCTCCATCTAGCAGCTTATCACAAGAAATGAATTCTAAAGCATCCTCCTGAAAGCTCTAGTGTTGGCAAAACTCATCAAAACAACATTTCATCTCCTCGGTACTTTGTCATTTTTGTATCCCATATCTCAGGGTATTTTGTTGTTGTTGGGTTTTTACAAAAGAAGAAGAACAATAATAGCAGAAGGTGGGCAGGGGAAAATATGAGCTGGGGCTGTTTCTATGAACAACTAGAGTAAGAGGCTTAAACATACAGTGAAAACAGACAAGACCATAATTCTCAATAGATGTGTGTTCAATAATCCCAAGTCTGGAAGGAGATGATTAATTGCCTTTGTAGGGAATTCTTTATTAAGATTTATACCCAGGAGGAAATAGCATTTTCTTGGAATTAATGTATCTTTCCCAGTCTGTAAAAAAAAAAGAAAGCAACCAAAAAACAAACATAATTAATAATTTTTTGAGACCTCTGTTTTTGTACCAGCCCAAGCTCTAACAGGCATTTCACCCCCAGTGGTGCCCTCCTTCCCCCTCCCACCTGAGTCCTGCCATACCCACTGCCTCTCACTGGCACCCAGGACACGGTGTCTCCTGCCCTACCAGGCACCCATTTAGGAACCTCCCACATGGTTTGTCACAGCCTCCCTGTCAGGCTTGGCCCCTGCTGAAGCAGAGGAGTCAGAAAGGCTGAGCATGGGTGGCAGGACAGCCCCAGATACCCACAGACCATCCTGTACCAGCTCCGTGGAATCACAGATGCCAGGTTGAAAGGGACCTCAAGGATCATCTGCTCTAACCTTTCCAGGTAGGAACATGGTTTAGATGAGAGCTTTTGCATCACCAGACCATGTCCAGTGGCAGAGGCCTCTTGGAAGTTCTTTATCCCAGGAGACATCATCTGTCCCTTAGAGGGGTGACTCTTGAAGATCTTTGATCCCAGAATTCCCTCCCTCCTGCCTGGGGAAGCTGGAGCTGATAGCAGAGAGGAGAAGCTGGATGAAAATCTTCGCTTGGGGGACAGAAGGTGGAGGCAGCCAGTGAAGTTATCCTGTGATGATAAAGCCCAGAACTGGGTCATCCTGAGTGCAGCCCAGCTCAGAAGGACAGCACAGGCCCAGCTCACAACACAGACCTCAGTCCTTTCACTCATCTCACCACAATTCACTCTCCTGGTGAATTTTCAACCATGTCTATTAGTCTGGCTGTGGGATTGGACCTACAGAGACAGCATCTGCTGTGCAGCCTGGGATGCTCTGCTTGATTCCTCCTCATTACCCCTCAACAGTTCTGAATCCATCTTCCCCAGGAGCACTTTGCTCAGGTCAGGATCAGGCAGAAAGCCCTGGCTCTCCCCCCTGCACAGAACCAGCTGCAGAGATGGGACAGTCCCCATCAACCCTGTTACCTGCACATGAACTTTTCCTGCCCTGCAACAGGGAGAGCAAGAGCAGGCTCAGGGTGGTCTGTGCTCCAGCAGCTGCTCCTCAGTAATCCAGAGCAGCAGCTCCCTGTTCCCTCCACTCCTGACCAAGCATGATCAAGCCATTAATCCCAGATTCCTGCCCTGGCTCAGATAAGCAGGACATGGCTCTTGCTCAGCCCAGCTTTTCTCACACAGCACCAAGATGTTCTGGTTCCCCAGGCGTTGGGGTCAACCCCACACCACAAAGTTTCAGCTGAGACAAGCCTTGTGAGTCACTGTGACCACTTCTTTGGCAAGACTCATCACCACCTCTGTGCCCAGGGTTGCACTCCTAGCATCTGTAAAGAGGCAAGCAGGGGCACAGAGCAGGCAAGCACCAGCTCCCAGCTCCATGGCCCCACTGCTGCTTATCTGGGTCTACCTAAAACCCCTGCAAAGTTCCTGAATTGGAACTTTTTCAGCAAATTTTCAGCACTTGCCAAGACTGGTCAGGAAGAACATCTGACAAGCAGCAGTTTCCCTGCAGTTTTGTTTCAGGCCCTGTGGGATGCCCAGGGATGGGGACAAGGGGGCTGAGGGTGATCTTGTGCCACAGGTCATAGAATGCCAGATTGGAAGGGACTTCAAGGATCATCTGGTCCAACCTTGCTAGGTAATAATATAGTATAAATGAGATGGCTCAGCACCCTGTTGAGCTGTGTCTTAGAACTGCCCAGTGCAGGGGAATCCACCTTGGGAGATAAAATGATTAAGGTTGGAAGGGATCTTAAAGATCATCAAGTTCCTACCTCCCTGCTATGTCCAACTGTTCTCATGGTGAAAAATTTTATTCTGTACTCCAGTTGGAATTTCCCCTGGAGTAATTTGCACCCATTACCCCTTGTCTTTCCACGTGACTCCTTGTAAAAAGGGAATCTCCATCTTCTTGGTATCCAAGGAGGCTACCCAAGTCCCCTCCATGTGCCACGGGCTGAAGATCCATAGGGATGGGACCAGCTACTGCCACACCCCTGTGCAAAAAGGGATGGTGATCTAGCCAACTTAATTTAGAAAGTGATTTAATTGACTTAACCTCCCCATGCTAAGCCTACTGAGTCACTTGAAAGCAGCTTGCCCTGGAGGGGTTAGTCAGGCTTATGTCTGGGATCTCTGCAGCTTCACAACTCACACCATGGATCCTGCTGGAAGTCTGTCAGGCAGTGCTGAAAATCCCCCTCTCCTTCCTCTCTGACATTTCAGTGTTGCAGAAGCTTTGGCTCTTTGCAAGGACATTAATTTCACCCTCTAATAGGCACAGAAAACTTGATTTCAGCCCCACTTACGGTGCTGTAAATCCAGGCTAACCATATTAAAGTCAAGGGAGCTGACACTGGACACTTAAAACTATGAGTAGAAGTCACATCAGGTCCATGCAGTCAACAGCCTGGCCTGCAGCCACCCCAGGCTGATTTGTAAAGCAGCCCAGAGAAATTTTTCTATAAATGCTCTATGAATGTTAACAGCTAAATCCCCAGCCTGCTGTAAAAACCTCACAACTGGTTTTATTTCATTTGCTCCCCAAGCTGACAGACCACCCCACCAGTGGTTGCAAGCTGAAGTAATTGCCTTGAAGTCAATCACATTTATTACTGTCACTAGCAGGGCTAGAGTTAGTGCTCTGGCTAAGGACCAAGTTTTTGCACCATCCCCTTTCAAAGTACCAAAAAAAAGATGATGAGAAACCAACAAAGACCTCAGGGATATGGCTTCTTTCAGAGAAGCTGTGGATGTCCCATCCCTGGAAGTGCTGAAGGCCAGGTTGAAAGGGGCTTGGAGTAACCTGGTCTAGTAGGAGATGTCCCTGCCCATGGCTGATGGTTGGGTTGGGATGAGATGAGCTTTCAAGTCTCTTCCAACCCAACTAGTCTGGGATTCTACATCAATTTTTCACTTAAATTTCACCTAGTGGGAAATTCCCCATGACTATGGGTTTTGATGGAATGTTTTCTGCTTCAACAAATGCATTTGAGGTTTGCTGATACTCTCCCACCATGACTAAGAGCTTTAAGCAAAACACACCCTGAAGCTGCTGGTCCCTTCATTATGCCCAGCACACCAACTATGCTGGGCAACAGTCACCAAACAATGAGGTTTATTGATAAGAAGAGAGTGGTCTTTTTTTCTGAGCTAAAAGCAGCAACTGAGCCAACAGCCAAACACATCCCAGGTCCATCCTGCACCTAACAAAACCCCACAGCTCCCTGGGATGCTGAGGTGGGGCTCAGCAGAGCACAGTTCAACCCAAACTGGTTTAAGTTTCCCCACTCCCTGACTAACCACATCCAAGACCTGACTGACACCCAAGACCATGGTTACATTTAGGTGAGGAGGAGGAATTCAAAACCATTTCATGTAAATAACAACTGACTATTTAAACACACCAGCCTGACCCAGAGGGAATTCCTTGCCTCAACAATTCCCTAGCATCTCATTGGCACCCTGAGGGGATCCTTGTCTCACAGATCACCTGCCCTGCTCCCTAACCACCAGATGACATGGCCCTGGGCATAAAAATAACCCAGAAGTTTCAAACCCTCAAAGGGAGAGTGCAGCTACTGCTGCCATTGCTGATGGCTCCTGATGCTGCTCTGTCAGTGCTTCAGCCTGAAAAAAACCCTAAAAATCACAGAATAATCAAATCATTAAGGTTGGAAAAGATCTTTAAGATGATTGAGTCCAACCATGAACCCAGCTCTACCAAGTCCAGTGCTAAATCATATCCCTCAGCACCACATCTGCACAGCTTTTCAACACCTCCAGGGATGTTGATTCCACCACTGCCTTGGGCAGTGCTTGGCAACACTTTTTGTGAAGAAATTTTTGCTAATATCCAGCCTAAACTTCCCCTGGTACAACTTGAGGCTTGAGGTACAACCACGTAAGAACATGCAGTTGTGTCAGGAGAGACACGTCCCTGGCTACACTGCTGCTGTGGTTCCTCTTTTGGTTACTGGAAGCTCTGCTGGATGTTACAAGCCACAGTTTCTTATTGAATAGTAATCTGGAGTCACCAAAATAAGTAAATAAATAAATATAATCCCAGTAATCAGCTGTGAGCCAAACGTCCTGTGCTCCTTTGGCTGCCCCACACTGCTGCAGCATGATCTAACCACAGATGTGGCTCCTTCCTGACAACAAGCTGATCATGAGACCCGTGACAAAGGCAGTGATGATATCCAAGGATTATGGAGAAATACTTTCTGCTTGAATATTTAAGGATGCCAACACTCCGTTTGGCTTCAGTCAAAAAACAGTTCGTCTTTTGAAGTCAAGAGCTCTCATTCTTGGTGATAGATGATGCCAACAGGGAGGGAAGGAAAGTCTGCATCTCACTCTGCCATGTGGGCTTCAGGCTGGAGAAGGGACCAACAGTTCCCCCAACCTCCCATGACCCATTAAATCCATTCCAGGCGCTGGTGCACACTGGTGCAGCCGCACCAATGCCCAGTCTGGGTGAAAAACACAACCACAACATTTAGAGAGATGGCAAATGTACACATCTCAGTTGTTTCATGTCATGTGAACAACCAGTTTTAATTTTAGTTCATAGCATGAGCTGACTGAAAATCAGAAACCAGAAAGTAATCAAAGAGAAGCAGGAGAGTGGGCAGCACCTGGAGGAAACATAAAGGCCCAGTAGCCAACCCTCCCTATGTAGAAAAATAGAAAGTGTTATGAAGAACCAGCCCAGTTGCAGCAGGACTTTCAAAAAAATCAAAATGAGCAACACAGCATCTAGAAATGAGGACACGTGGGCAGACACAAACACTCAGTGATAAATGCTGAGATGCAAGCTGAGATGTAGATAGAAAGGATTGAGTGACACCAAAACAAGGTTTTCTGCACTGACTGGGGAAACACCAAGAGCCACAGGGAAAGCTACAGTATTAGCCACACTTATTGTTTTAGTCTTCAGACAAAACCAAGCTTGGTTCTCACCAGGTGCTCAGCAATGAGGCAGCCCAGAATAAAGACTGTGTGCATTAAGAAAAGTGCATCAGTTACTTGGTAGTATTGAATGCTCTGGTATTTCATGGATGAAGGCTCTGAAGTGTTAACAACCATCCCAAAATATCCTGGAAGAGAGGGGTGACCTGGAGGCTGGAGGAAAGGGAGAGCTGAGCCTGTTGGAAGCATGAGTGGTCAGGAGGAGGCAACAGCAAAAGGCTGAGCAGTCTCTACATGAACTCTCTGAGGACACCACGATGGCAGGAGATGACCATGTAACATTGCTGAATAGCAAACTGGGTCAAGTCACAGCCTTTCCAGCAGGCAGGTGGCTGCCTGGCTGAGAAAGAAGCAGATAGATGGAGTTGCAGCAGGGCTTTGAGTTCTGTTTCACAAGTGTGTCTCTCCTGGGGGGGCTGCTGAGGTTGTGGAGAAGAGGCACATGAGCCCTGACTGGCACAGTCACACGTGTGTGTGTGTGCAGAGAAGATGCAGGGGACACTGATCTTCCTCCTGAGCTTTGGGGGTGGATTACCTCAAAATACTCTTCCATCAGAGGCTACCAGTAGTTGCTAGAAGTGCCCGGCCAGGACTAATGACTCCAGCAAGGCCAGGTGACTGCTCCCATGCCTGCCACATGATTAGCAACCAGCAGGAGGTGAAATCCACCCTGAGGGATCTCCTCCCTTGGCTCTGCTGCCAGGATTTGCTCAGAGTCCCTGGGAGTGAGCCAAGCCAGGCTGACATTTCTGACATCCATCTGTCCTTGCTCCACAGGGGACAAACCAACCCACCACTTCCTCCTGGGGCTCATCCTCCTGGAACTCTCCACATGATGGGTGAGCATTTAACTCCTGTGGTTATTGATTGCTGAGTGGTGTTGGTGTCTCTTCCCTTTCAGCAAGGATGTCACTTTGCCAAGGGCTGGGAAAAGCACAGGTAAACAATTTTGGGTGTGTTTTGCCAGGAAAGGGTTGCAGTCACCTTCGTGTCTCTTCAGACTTGCAAATGCCAGGACCTGTTACTTCTGTGCTTTTCTGCAATGACTGCACCCAGGCTGGAGAGGAAGAGCTGGGGCAGGGGCATGGGCCACTGACATGAACACCCTGCCACAGCAAAGAGGTCACCCAGGTGACAGGAGCCAGTCCCACCTGAGGAGTGTTTGATTCAACAGGAATTCCCCACCCCTGATGCCAAGGACTGAGCATCTGGAAAAACACGATGCCAGCTTTGGTTCCCAAAAAAGCTTTTCCATGTCTCTTCAGCTACATTCACAAACAATTGCCATCACAAGGGTCTCACCAGCTGCTGTGCACCAAGACATCTCTGTCAAAGAAGGGTAAAACTGTGGAGCTCAGCTGAAACACTGGGAAAAGGGCAGGGCCTAGCAAAAATGAGGGTAAAATCCAGCAAAAAAAATTGGCATTTGGCTGTGGCCACAGAGCTCCTTGTAACATCTTTAGTGTCATTCACACTAAAAGTAACTTTGACTCTCTGCAAAACCCACAGGTCAGGAGGTGGCTGCAGTGGAGATGAAATCAGATTGATGGCTGGACATGAGGGCCCTCAACTTCAC
This sequence comes from Chaetura pelagica, assembly GCF_000747805.2. Classification (NCBI taxonomy): domain Eukaryota; kingdom Metazoa; phylum Chordata; class Aves; order Apodiformes; family Apodidae; genus Chaetura; species Chaetura pelagica. The sequence continues at coordinate 2,149,230 of NW_009952709.1, read as the reverse complement.
AAGTGAATGTTTGATGGTCAGGGGCGATACCAGAGGTCTCAGTGGGTTACACGTTGCCTGCAGATGTGAATTCACTTGACAACTGATTTTCTTAGTGGTACTTGCTCTTCTTGAGAAGGAGAATCAAGAGCTGAGAAGTTTCATCCTCAGCTCTCACGTCAGCACTCGGAAACTGTCCTTCTTCTCCCAAGATCCCAGAGCCCTGGGTGCTTCACAGAAAACGTGGCCTCAAGCAGCCTGATACAAACTGCCAAGTGCTGAGCACTTATGACCATAATTTGATGCTTACAAGGAGACTCAGCTGTTCCAAAAGCCCAGCCCAGATTATGGGTTTCAAATACCAGAAAATCTGTCCTTGAGCTCTTAATCTAGTTTATGGGCTCATCACGAATGGAGCTGAGCCATTCTTGGAAGGAAAACTTGGCAAAAACAGTTTTTCTCCACTGAATCAGTAGAAAGCACCAAGCTCAAGCCAACAGACCTAGAGTGGGACGTAATTAAAACGTCTCCTCACGACTAAGGGAAGTGCTGCTGATATCAGGGAAGTGGTGATGATATCAGGGCAGCAGCCAGGGCTGGGTGCCCAGGAACAGGACCAACAACAAAATTCACTTCCTTGGTTGCTTTCCAGGTCATGCACCCCAATAGGAGCTGAGTGCTCCTCAAAGCAGTCGAGCTGAGCCTGCTTGTGCCGAAGAGCTGCCTTCTGCAGCTCCCAGAAGCAGCAGGTTGGGCCTTGGTACCCCCAGTGCCTGCAAACATCATCTCCCCTTGCAGAACAAGGCATGGAAAGAGGAGCTCCATTCTCCTCTCCCATCAGTACAGTTCCTGAGGTTAATAGAGCTGTTCTTACCCTATTTATGCTCAATGGGAACAAAACCAGACCTGAATGTAGCTATTCTTTTTGAAAAGTCTAACAACAGTTCTCTTCCAATTGCTTATTCACTGCCCATCTGTGACTCCAAAGTAAAATCTGTTCAGCTGTTGATCTAAAAGACTTCACAGCTAGTCCTCAATGATCCTTGCTGTTCCCTGGCAGTCAGGCTGCACTCCCTCTCATTGCCCAACTCAATAAATCAAGCATTATCTAGGCTTGAATTTGGTTAAGATTCTGGCTAACGATGCAGGAGATAAAAGAGGGCTCAGCTGATGCAGTCTTAGCTGTGCTGCTCAGACAAACAGCTTGAAGTGGAAAAAAACCAACAGCTAGGATGGATTTCCCCCCCCCCCATTCAAAATCAACTTGTCTGATTTAGTGCTTGGATAGGAGCAGATGCACTGATCAAAATTACGATGCATTTGTGGAGCCTCACACAGCAACAAGGGAAATAAGAAGTGGAAGAAGGGCCCAAGAAGTATTTGCTGCAAGTAGACATGATGAACACCATAGGAAAACATTTGTACAAATGTCTGGGCAAGCTGGGAACAAGCAGAGATGTCTTCCCAGCCCAGGAGATCTCAAGCAGCCCCAGATGTGCAAGGCAGAGCACCCCAGGACAACCTCCCTTCCAAGCTTCTCACCACCCGCCTTTTCTCTTTAGCTTAGCACCATCTAGAGGGATGATCTGCAAACCCCGGGGGCCAGCTCTGCTCTTTTGGCTCACCTTGACACCCCTCTGGAACCTACTGGGCTGAGACTTGGGGAAAACAACTGGAAGCAGAGCCTCTGAAGAGCAGTTTACTCCTCCAGGCATGGTAGCTGCTCATCAAAGCACAAGGCTGTGGTGCAATCACCCCCTTGTCCTGGGGAGCTCTTCTGAGAGTGGAAATATGGACCAGAGAGGATTGGGGAGGGGGGGTCTGTAGGAGGATGGGCAGGGTTTGGGTGGGGTTTTCTTGTTTGTTGTTTTTTCTTGACCTGGTGTCACATACTCCTGCAGGCTTTAGTGGCATCTGGTGATGTGACGGGGAGGTCCCTATAGCTTAGAGCAGAGGTCGCTCTTCATAGAATGGTTTGAGTTAAAAGGGACCTTCAAGATCATCTCATTTCAACCTCCTTGCATGAGCAGGGACACCTCCCACCAGCCCAGGCTGCTCCAAGCCCCATCCAACCTGCCCTTCAACACTGCCAGGGATGGGGCAGCCACAGCTTCTCTGGGCAACCTGGGCCAGGCTCTCACCACCCTCACACCAAAGAATTTCTTCCTCATGTCTCACCTCAATCTCCCCTCTTCCAGTTGAAATCCATTCCCCCTAGTCCTCTTGCTACAAGCCTTTATCAAAAGTCCCTCCCACGCCTTCATCCCTGCACCAAGCCAGGACACCACCTGACCTCAAGGTTCCCATGCTGCATTTCACACTTTTCAGCCCAGTGCATCAGACAAGACTCAAACCTCCTGTCATGGAGACCAGAACAAGACCAAGGGCAGGGTGGTCCTGGCTCCTCTTTATCTCACACACTGGTCTTGCACACTCTGCTGCATCAGCCCAGGCTGCTGCCTCGCAGTGCCAGGAGATGCAACACCTGCCCTCCAGCAACCACATCTCTGCCCAACCTGGTAGAAACCCAAACCCCAGTCTGACCTGCCAGAACCAGTCAGTGCTTGGGCTGGAGGCAGGAATCACATTGTCCTGACCAAAGGACAAAGCAGAAGCTTTCAGAATTCACCTGACCTGGAGATCAAGGGATACATACAAAGCATAAACAATAGCAAGGTTTTGCAAAGGATGCACAAAACCTACATTTATTTACCATGAGGGTGGTGAGAGCCTGGCCCAGGCTGCCCAGGGAAGCTGTGGCTGCCCCATCCCTGGCAGTGTTGAAGGGCAGGTTGGATGGGGCTTGGAGCAGCCTGGGCTGGTGGGAGGTGTCCCTGCCCATGCAGGGGGTGGGACTGGATGATCCTTAAGGTCTTTCCCAACCCAAACGATTCTGTGATTCTATAATAACCGGCTGCACTGACTCTGAGGACAAAACTCAAGTGTTGCTGTGGAGTTGGGATGTGGGAAAGACCACGGAGAAAAAAAAAGGAGAAGGCTGCTGCTTATATCTTGCCTGCTTGGGATGTCATCCCTACCTTCCCCTGTGTACGAGGGGGACATGGTAGGACAGGGTTCCCCCCTGGCTGGGGAAAGGAAGGACATCCTCACCCCTGCAGTGCTCAGACAGTGGCAGAGAAGCAGCAGAAATGTCCCTTTCCTGGCCATTGCCCCACACCAGCAAAGCACAGGCTGCAGACACCCCCAGTGGCTCAGCCATCCCAGCGTGAGGTTTCCCTCCCTGCATCCCAAACCCGGCTCCTCCACCAGCTGCAAA
>NW_009952709.1:2140760-2145078 GCF_000747805.2 Chaetura pelagica | reverse complement strand
AGCCCAAGCCAAACCACCTTCCCTTCCTGCTCAGCCCAAACCCCGGCCCCGCAGCCGCTCCCGGGATCGCTCCCTCCATCCCACGGGATGCCAGGGCCCCGCTCCCAGCCCAGCCCCGCTCGGGAGCACCGGGCTGAGCCTCCCCGGGCGTTACGGGAGCAGCGGCCCCGAGGGGAGGGACGGGAGGAGGAACCAGGAGTGAAACCCCCGCAGGGCTGAGCGCAGGGGCAGGGAGAGGAGAGGACAAGCCGGCCGGGAGGGACGGGCTTTGCCGAGCTCCGGAGAAAATGGTTTGAGTCATTATCAGCGGTAAGGAAAGCTCCGGGGTGAGGCAGGAGAGGCTGGGAGGGGGAGGTTCGTCTCAGTGACTGCTCTGCGTGTTCTGTGGCCTTGCGGGGAGGGAAGGGCTGAGGCCGGAGCGGGTTGGATCGCAGGCAGGACGGCGGGCACAGCAGTGAGATCCCAGCCCCTCCTCTGCTTCTGCCCCGGGCTCCCTGGGGAGGGCTGGTTGGGGTGCTGACAGGTCTCCCCTTCCCCCTCCCCAGCCTGTCGCTACGTGGCCGGGAAGATGAGAACCTTGTGCCAGCGGGAGCAGCAGGACCGACCCCCCTGCCCAGCGCGGGCAGAGCCCCTCGGGCCCCCCCGAGGTAAGTGTGCAGGGATGGGGACACCCAGACCCCCCTGGAACGGGGTGACAACCCCCTCCCAGTGCTGCCCTGCCCGCAGGGGATGCTCGGGGTCCCCATCCCCCCCTGCCTGTGCTCCGGTGACAACAGCCCCAGTGCTGGGGCTAAGAATCATAGAACCCCAGGGGTTGGAAGGGACCTGGAAAGCTCCCCCAGCCCAACCCACCTGCCAGAGCAGGGCAAAAAAAACCTGGGGCAGATCACTCAGAAAGGCATCCAGACAGGTCTTGAAAATCTCCAAAGAAGGAGACTCCACAAACCCTCCGGGCAGCCTGTCCCAGGGCTCTGTCACCCTCGCAGTAAAGGGTTAGTTTTTTCTATCACCCTGCATATTTGAAGTAGAGCCTGGTTGCAAATTTTTAGATGAAAAAGATCATCAGTCTAATTGGATTGAAGGAAAAAAATACTGGACAAGGGTGTGTTAAGTTGGAGGTAGATGGATGCCTTGCACTAAAACACTGTGCCCTGCATAAAATCTTTGGAATGAGGTGGAGTGAAGAGGCTTAGAACAAAGAACACAATTACAGTTGTGGACTCCTTGAAAGGGAAGCAGTTCCCTGTCCTTCTGGAACTGAGGGGCCCAGAACTGGACACAACATTCCAGATGTGACCTCACCAAGGCAGAACAGAGGGGAAGGAGAACCTCTCTTGACCTACCAACCACCCCCTTTCTAATGCACCCCAGGATGCCCTTGGCCTTCTTGGCCACAAGGGCACATTGCTGGCTCAAAAGGAAGAACCGTAACAAGTTGCATAAGTTTCTTTTCTTTCCTGCCTTGTGCCTCCCCTCACCAGGTTTCAGCTCGGCTCAGCCCAGCCCGGCCCCCAGCAAAGAGCAGGAGCAGCCACAGGACTGAGCTGCTGGGGTTTGTCAGGAGAAGGAGCCGTGACCTGGGGCAGCACGGCTCCCCTGCCCAGCCCGGGGTATTGCAGCCCCCCCGCTAAACCGCAGCCCCTGCCCGGGAGCAATCCTGGCCTTTTTTTGCATTTGGGGAAGAAAAACACCGTGTGCCAGTGCAGGGTGGGGGCTGAGCTGCTGGAGAGCAGGGGAGGAGAAAGGGACCTGGGGGTCCTGCTGGGCAGGAGGATGAGCATGACCAGCAATGTGCCCTTGTGGCCAAGAAGGCCAAGGGCATCTGGGGTGCATTAGAAAGGGGGTGGTTAGTAGGTCAGGGAGGTTCTCCTCCCCCTCTGTTACATAAATTGTAACACATAAATGTTACAATGCTGCAATGAGGAAGAACCACCACAAGAATGCTGCCATTGTGGCTTTCTGTAGAGCACTGGGCAGGGACACATGACAATTGAACTCTAATCTAGCTTCTGCTTTTAGTGCTGATACAAAATGGAAACTCTCTCCATCTCAGCACCTGTTTCACTAACAGTGAAAGAGGAACAATGATGCAGACCTGTTTGTGACGTTCTGTGTGTTGAGCAGACTAAATGTGGAAGGTACATGTTAGAAGAGCTTATGCTGCCTGTGAGAAATGTTTGTGGCACCAAGGAACAGATCCTTCAGTGAAGCACAGTTTGTTTACACTCTGCCCTGGGCCAGGCTGCCCAGAGAGGCTGTGGAGTCTCCTTCTCTGGAGACATTCCAACCCCCCTGGCCACGTTCCTGTGTGATGTGCTCTGGGTGCCCCTGCTCTGGCAGGGGGGTTGGGCTGGGGGAGCTTTCGAGGTCCTTTCCAAGCCCTGGGGTTCTGTGGATTCTGTGTGATTCCTGGCTGCCAACCTGCCCCAGCCCCTTCCCAGCCCGTTTACACAACATAATTCACAATGACTTTACAGATCACTCGTGATACCCCCGAGAGCAGCTGCTCCTCCACCCCCAGCCCAGTACATCCAGGCCCTTCCTGGCTCCTCATCCCTGCTCCAGCCACCAGGGCTGCTCACCAGGGAGCTCCTCCACCTCCCAGCCCTGCTGCTCAGCCCTAACAGCTGACAAAGTTTTGAACAGCAGACAAGGAAAGCTCTGCCCCACCAAGACCAGTTTCACTGGTTCAGCTGAGTCACCCCTGGGTTCTCCTGTGAGAACAGTGCCCAGAGCTGCACCCAGCCCAGGAGCACATTCCTGGGCAGCCTCCACCAGGGTCAGGTTGTACCTCATGATCTCCTACCTCTGCCAGGAGCTGGGAGCTGTCAGCAGAGCCTCAGAGGGAAGGGGCAGGGCTGAGCCAGTCTCTTCCTGCTGCTCCCATGGGCAAAGGGAGGAAAGGGAACTACATAGCAAGGGCATCCTGGAAAACAACTCACACCTTTCCCCTAAAATAACAGCTAGAACAAGGGAAGCAGGTGTGGGAAAGGGGATGTCTCCTTTCACTGATGCCCTAATTAAATGCACACGAAGAAAAATTACTCATCTGGCCTGTGATGGGAGCCAGGACTTTGCAGAGGCCCCAAACGGGAGGATCCAGGCAGGCACTTGGGTGTACGAGTGAGAGGAGTCAAACTCCTCCCTCCAGCAAAGAAGTCAAGCTCCTCTCTGCAGTTAATTGCCGGGTGTTAATTGCACTCAGGGGAGCTGCTCAGCTGGCACTAGCAGGAGGCCTGGCCTGGCAGATTGGGAACTCTGCCCCCCCCCCAGCTTTGTGGGTTTGGGGGCTGCAGGGGCCTGTGAGAGGCCGTGTGGAGGGGGAACTGCAGGGGGGTCTTCATCACAGAGCAGTGAGCTCTGCAGCACCCCAGGGAGCCCCAGCCCAGGGCAAGGCACCAGGGGCAGCAGGAGCATGCAGTTCAGCAGAGGACAGACCTGGCTGGGAAATGGGGATGACCTGGGAGGCACCAGCCCTGTCCAGGTGACAGCGTGGGAACTGGGGAGCTTTATCCCTTGGCCCAGCTCCCTCACACTGACCTGATCTTGCTTACGGTTCCTATGAGGAGGATTTCCGAGCACCTGGCCAGTTCACACCCCAGCCTTGTCCCATCAGCAACAATCTTTCCCTGTGGCTAATCCTGAATCTCACTCTTCTCTCCAATGCTTGTGCATTTGCAGAGGTAAAGGCAGAGGTGTCAGCAGCCCCTCAAGCAAGACCCTCACTTCCCAGGAACCATGATCCCATCCAAGACCAGCCCTGCAGATCCTGAGGGTAAAAGCCCTTGTGGTCCTCCCCTGAAGACCATGAGTTTTCTCCCCACCAGTTCCTCCAGGGTATCATTTTGCTGGGAACCCTGCAGCCCAGGGATTGGAAAGTAGCAGCAAATCCCTCTTGTATCTGCTCTCAACACAGAACCACAACAATATGAAACATCCTCATCAGTCTCTCATTACCAGAAATTTCTAGCTGGCAGGAAAGAAAAAAAAAGATTGCTTATGTGTGTCAGATGCTCCTGGCAACTTTGGGCCATGGAGCACCAGGGGATGAGATGAGCCACTGCATCCTAGCAGTAAATTGGATTTTTTTTATACTGTGAAGCCAAACTGTGCCCCCAGTGATCCTGCTAAATGTTCAGACAATTTCTGTGAAGGTAAAAGCAGCTCCTGAGCTTGAGGAAAGAGCCTTAGAACTGAGGTCTGTGGAAATCCCACCAGGTTTTGTAAAAGGCCCTTTCCTGGTGAGCCTGTCCTGCCTGGTTGGCCAGCAGGCCCAGAGCAGAGGGCTGCAGGGGCCACAGCACCCCCCCCCACCCCC
>NW_009952709.1:2130199-2139630 GCF_000747805.2 Chaetura pelagica | reverse complement strand
CCCCCCCCCCCCCCCCCCCAGCAAAGCCCCCAGTGTCACAGAGCAATGACAGCAGAGTCACAAACCCCACATGCATGGGGAGGAACCTGCCTGACCCCTTCCTGTGACAGCCCAAGCTGAACCAGAAATAAAAATGGATGAAAAGAGGCTGGTTGGGAGCCTGGTGGTGTTTCTTCTGGAAGGGGTTTGCTGTCGTTCCACTGTTTGAACAGACTTTGGATCATGCATTGGCAGCACTGGGCCTGAGGTTTGCCTTGCTGCTCAGGGAGGAAGAGATGGACCTTGTCTCATCAATGCCATGATTCCAACAACAGGAGAGAGGGCAGAGACATCACAGAGCCCTTGGCAGAGCTGGATGTCAGCTCTGGGCCTCAGCCTCTTGCTGCACCTTGAGCAATGGTTTGGCCTTTGATATCAAACTTGTCTGGTGCAATATTGCACGAGGGGGGGTGCTCGGTGGTGGGAAGGGATCTACAGCATTGAGAGATGTGCACAAAGTAGTGACCTTCATTTTGAAACGTGCTGGTTTTGTGCAGGATTGTCCTGTCCCACCTTTGTTCAGGTGGGAGAGACACAAGCCCTGGGGGAGAGGGGGGCTGGGAGGCAGAGAACAGACCCCAGTCTCCCATGCACACTCAGCCACCGACCTTAGGACCCTTCAACTCTGACCATTGTCACAGAATCACAGAATCCCAGGGGTTGGAAGGGACCTCAAAAGATCCCCCAGTCCAACTCCCCTGCCAGAGCAGGGGCACCCAGAGCACATCACACAGGAACGTGTCCAGGGGGGTTTGAATATCTGCAGTGAAGGACTCCACAACCTCTCTGGGCAGCCTGTTCCAGGGTCCTGGCACTTCCTAGGGCAGCTGTCACCACCAAACTGTGTGGTCAGGTGCATCCAGTCACCTTCATGCAGACAGACACCTGGCTCTGGGGACAGAGGAGGACACCAGCAGTTCCTGGGCCATGCAGCAGATCACCAGTCATGGGCACCACCTGAGCACACAACCTCTTATAGGCTCACAGCACCTCCCATTCCCTCATGGACTCCAAGCAAAATGCTGAAGTCTTCTACTCACCACTGGCTCCTCTCACAAACTCTGTGCAAATGCAGAGGGGGGAAAGGAGGAAAGGAAAAATAAAGGAGGTTCCAAAAATGGAGCAAAAAGTGGAGTCTGAAAAGAGCTGTGCTCCAGGATGCCCTGCCCAGTGCCCTCTTTAAGGCTTAATCCTGTGGCCCATCAAGATGCCCATCACCATCCCCCCAGGGGAAGCAGCAGAAGTAGAAGGTACTGAGCACCATCCAGAGCTGGTTCCTAAAAGTGGGAAGTTTGCCAAGTCACCAGCTGAGCTGTTCCCCATGTCTGTCACAGGACAAAGGTCCCTGTCACCAGGGACATGACACAGACACATGACACAGACACAACCCAGAGCAAACATCCCGTTTGCATCACTGCTATCACAGATTTTCTCTGTGTTCCTTCTAGTAAAAAAACTCATCTGGAAATGGGGTCTTCCCATTTCCTAGACTTCCTCCTAGTAAAAAACTTCCACCTGGAAAGCCTGGGGCAGGTACCTGCAGGGATTGCCCACAGCTCTCTGGGGTCTGCAGGTAAGAGAAGTGGGACATTTTTCCTGGGAGTTCCAGGCTGCCCCTGGGCTGTTGCTGAGCCCCAGAGCAGCTCCTCCACACCAAGCTGCTGTGAGGCAGGTCTCAAAGGCAAGCACCCTCCTGGTGAGTGTCTTGCATGTTTTATTAGTCCCATTTCCACTTGTTCACCCCAGTAAGTCCAGGATGAATGCTTACAGCTCTCCCTTCTGCCCCACTGCTTCTTCACACCGCTGTCTTTGGAGAGCTTTTACTTCAGTGTTTTCCAGCCCCCTTTGGTCACCTGCCCATGAAACAGCTCTGGTGCATGTTGAGCATGGTGGTCTTGATGAACTGGCAGAGACAGGGGACACTGGTGTGCTCCAGGTGTCCCCCTGCCACTGCCCGGGGCAGCTGGCCCGTCACCAGCAGCCGGACGTAGCATCCGCTGAAGATCACCAGGAGCTGCTGGGCCATCACCTGGAATGAGCACAAGAGGTGTCAGAACAGGACATCTACCTGCAGGAAGGGTGGATGATGCATGAAAGACCATTTGCTCCCTCGTTCAAGGACTGTCCTTGTCTGAAAGAAGCAGGACAGGAGCCAATGGCATATATAACTGTCCCAGATCCCCTTCTGGTCAGCAGTGCTGGCACACGGTCCCCAAAGGGGAGTGACATGAAATGACCACTGAGTGGTGGGTGAGCCAGGATGCTTGAGGACCTGTCTGCTCTGTCACCTCCTCCTGGTGCTTGTTTTTGCCTGTAGACAGCCAGAGACCTTCAATCTGTGCAGGGATGTCACCTGCATTGAATTTGCTTGGTAACAGCGAGCAGAAAACTGGAAAATAAATCAAAACCATCCCTTTTGAAGCTCCTTGCTGAGCAGGAATGAGGACACATTTGTTGCTCAGCATGGCACAAGTCTTTGAAGGCATCCTCCATGGAGGAGACAAAGGCTGGGCATGGCCATGTCTGGACAGAGATGCTGGGTCCCTGCATGGGCCCTGGGAGAGGATACATTCCAACCAGGGACCTGAGGCCACCAGCAAGGAAGAGCCTAATTCCTCAAGGGTTAAGCACTAGTTGCTCAGTGAGCATTAACTGCTCAGCAGTGTCAGGGCTGAAGAAGGGCTACGTGGACCTCCAGGCTTCCAGGTGATCCTAGTGAAAAAGATGTCCCCACGGACAGCTGGGGGATGCTGGGACAAGTTTTGGAGTCAAGGTGCCTGGGGAGGTGATTTGGCACCTCTGTCCCTCAGGGAGGGTTATTCCTCATTACCTCTGGTGGGCCCTCAGGAACAAGGTGGAGCAGCTCGTTGCATGTCACAGGCTCTTTCTTTGGCTTCACTGCAGCAGACAGAAGAGGGGACTCTTCACACGAAGCCTGGTTCTCCTCCATCCCCTGCTTCTGCTCTGTCTCTGGCCCCTGGTCAGGCTGAACCACCACCTCCACAACCACACAGAGCTGGCCCAGGCTGTGCTTCAAACCCAACTGCAAGAGAAAGAGATTCTGGGGATCCTGAGGGCAGCCTTTAAAGGACATGAGTTCATCCTACACGGTGGTTTTTTTCACTCCTGGGAGTCACCATCCCAAGGGGACAAACCAGCACTGGCCAAGAGCTGTGCCCAGCACTGGGAGCTGAGTGTCTTCATCCCACAGCCTGGTGCCAGCCACTGCTCCCAGCACCATGTCACACCTGGCATGGAGAACCTTATCCTTCAAAACTAGGTGAGTTCTACCCACCAGTGTGAGCTGGTGTGTTACTGCCCACCCCTCATCTGCATCTGCCAGCTCATGCAGGGAGATGAGCAGCCTTCTGATGTTGGGGGGTTGCATCCCCTCACCTCTCATCCCAGGCCCACGGGCAGCAGGGGCAGCTCAGGGCAGGACCTTGCAGGGTGTGTGTGTATTTATACACCCCCAGAGAGGAACACATTTTCTGAAGGCCAAGAGGACAACCTTGGCACACTGCTAACCCAGGACAGTGCTTGCTCACTCCTCAGGCTGGCCCATTTATTCCAGGAGGACAGCTCAAGGTATCAGTTATTTCAGGTTGTGACACGTGCTTTCAAAATTTGCCCTTGATTTTTGGTGACCTCCCTTTATTAGAGCTGGACAATTAACCATCCAGTCATGCACGTACTACAGGACCTAAACAAATTCCCTCTGGACTGGGCACCAACAGTTGCAATTTACCCACCTCCCAGTCTGTCCAGCTCCCAGTTCTCAGCAGGGGATGCCTGGGAGGAACCTCAAACCCTCCGTTCTCCTTTGTCCACCTCCATCCCAGCAAAGCCAGGTGCAAGGGGGGAGCTGCACATGCCACCATGGGAGCTGGGGCTGCATCTGCTGTCCCCCCACCCCTTGTCCCTGCTCCTGTCCCTGCTCCTGTCCCTGCTGCTGTCCCTTACCTCCTGTGTGCTCCGCAGGGCAGTGACGTGGGCTGACAGGGACTGGAGGCAGCGCTCGGGGCTGAAGTGCACGAACCACAGCTGGGATGGGCAGGGTTAAGGAAAGGTTCTTCCCATGCTTCCCCCTCCACAGCCCTCTCCTTCCCTGTGGATCGTGGCCTGGTGCTGGCAGGAGGCAGAGTGAAGCAGCTGGTGCCCACAGGGCGCTCGGGACGGACAGGAACCAAGTAACACACTGCAGGGCTAGTTTAAAGCCAACAGGAGCAAAGATAAAATCTCAAGCTAATGGGAAAGAGAAGAGAGGTGGCAGGGAAGGGGGACATTGCCCTAGAGGGCAGCCAGTCCTCCTCACACACCTCCTCCAGCCAGGGTAACCCAGGGCCATCCCACATCTCAGTGGCCCTACATCTAAATAAACTGGTGGGTCACATTGACTGACTTAGCTCCCCTAAACCCCTTCCTGCTTTCCTTCCATTGTTTTTAGGGATTCAATCCATCAGTTCTTTACAAAATCTGCTGGATCTGGTGCTTGCCTGAGGGACAGAGGCACAAAGAGCCTACCAACAGCATGGTGGTGGGGACCAGTCCTGCCAGCCCTGGGAGCAGCAGCCCCCCAGAAAGCAGCCAAAGATCTGCCATTGTGTGTCTACTCAAGATGCCACCATCAAGGGGACTCAGGAGCAGCCTAGAAGATAGAGGGTTAAAACTGATCTGACACTGGAGCAGACAGAGGAAGAATAAATCCTTGGGTTATTTTCTGCTCTCTGGCAGCTCTGGGACATGCAGGTGAAGTTGGTCTGAACAAACATGCCATTCAGGTTCTTCCTCCTCTCTCTGCATGACTTTACCCCACCAGCCCTGCTGCAGCATTCCCTGTCCCTTTTTCCAGCCTGTTTCAGTCCAGAAAAGGCATCTCTGAAAAGCAGCAAAAGAGCCCAGGGATGAGGACTCTGATTTTCTCCATGTTACTTTATTTTGTTTTCCTGCCACAGGCACATTCCCATCACCCTGCTCATCACAGGAATCATCAGTGGCATTGAAGTATAATACACTTCCAGGAAGAATTATCTGCCCAAAGGACTAATCCCACTTTTATCTTTTAGAGCCATTATTTCCAGTTGCCTTTGGGCATATCTGACTCCCCAGATCCAGAAGGAAAAATGACCCAATCCCTCATGCCATCCAATAGGAGAACAAACACATTCTGGGATTCCCACCCTCTGGAAATCCTCATGGAGCACAAGATTAATAAATGCCTCCACATCATCAGCTACCCAGGAAGGACAGGAATGATTCCCTACAGGAGGATACTTGCAGGACATTGTGTGGCCCATCCAAGACATCAGTAATCCCCAGGATTAAACTGTGTTTGATGAAGATTTCATTGACTGCTGCCAGCCTCAAGTCAGTATTCGTGTTTATCTGTTAAAGAAGGCAAGAAAAATTAACATGCTTGACAGGAAAAGTTGGGCCAGCTGGATAATCCCAAATGCCACATTTCTGAAAGGAAAAGAGTGACAAGAGCAGCCTGCAGTCAGGGTAGGACTGTCACCAGCCACCAGGGTCAGCCAAGCCAGCACTAGCAGATGTCTGTGGAGACAGAAATCACACTGAGGATTATTCCTCTTATAGATGAGATGCCCAGCGTGGAACTGACACCCAGTATCACCTTCTCTCTTCCAACCCCCAGCAGCCCCTGAGTGAGGGACTCCCCTCCTGAACCTCTGTGCACCCACACACATGCCAGGTTTCCCCTTGGAAGAATCACTGCACAGCTGTCACCAGAGGTTTGCTCCAAAGTCCATTCAGATCAGTGCAAAGACCCCTCTGGGTTTTGAACTGAGCTTTTCCAATGTTACTCTGCAGATCATTCCTTAGAAACCTCGTAACTCGTGTGATTCCTACACAAAAAAGCTGACAACAGCCAAGCAGTGGGGGCTGCAGGCTGGTTGCTCCTCATGCCACCATCATCTCCCTGGTTCCCTAGTCCAGTTTTATAACTTTATTGCAACTTCCATGGGTTAGGAGCTGCCTTTTTCTTCTGTACCTGTTGTGAGGCAGGTGTGGTAGGGCCTGGACCATGACTCCAGAGCCTTGCAGTGACACAAGTAAAAGGTGCTATTAATGGCAACAGGCAGACAAGACCAAAAGGACCACTGCCAGAAGCTGGGCAGGAGCCAGCTCTGCTGCTGAGCCCTGTGGCTTCCACCAGGGCTGCTTTGTCTCTAGTGACAGCAGGTGAATTTAGCCAGCTCACCAAGCTCCAGCACCTATGTTTTTCAGCATGACAACACATAACCTGGCTGTGTCACAGCCCTTGCCTGAGCCTGATCTCTGAGTGACATAAAAATCATAGAATGGTTTGGGTTGGAAGGGACCTTAAAGATCATCTAGATCCAGGTTACTCCAAACCCCATCCAACCTGTCCTTCAACACTCCAAAGGATGGGGCAGCTTCCCTGGGCATCCTCTTCCAGTGCCTCACCACCCTCACACTACAGAATTTCTTCTTAATGTCTCACTTAAATTTCCCCTCATCCAGTTTTAACCCATCCCTCCTTGTCCTCTTGGTTTCTGGGCTCCAGCACACGGTGTCATGTTAAGCTTCTCACCCACCATCACCCCATCGTCCTTCCTTCCTCCCTGGATAATTCTGCTCATCTGCATTTAGGAGAGAAACCCCAGCACCTTGGTGGAAGGGAGCCCTGCTCCCTGCACACCCACATACACCCAGCCTCCTCTTACCTTCCTCTGGCGACACCCTATAACCAGTAGCACAGCTGTGGTGACAGCTGCTGCAGCCAGGGTCACCAGCAGGATGGCCTCCCAGTAGCTTCCAAAGGACCACAGCTGGATTGTGGAGTAAATGTTTGTCCAGAGAGACACGTAGAAAACCTGTAAAAACCCAGGGAGGTGATGGTAACTATGAAAGTGAGAAAAGTCAAGGGAAGAATAAAACTTCCCATCCCTTCTCCCTGGGTAAAACCTTCCCATTAATTCAGTCACACGAGATTTTCAGAGGGTGAGAAAGGACAGATATTCTTTCCAATAATAAGCAGAGGGAAGAAAGGACTAGCAGGCCTGAGTGAGCCCAAGTGGATGATAAAAAATCACCAGTCATCAAAGACAGAGAGGGAATTATTAATGATGATTCATATCCAGGAAGGATTTCAACTGAGTTATTCCATTTAGATAAGAAACACACTCACTGGGGCATGTTGATAATATTTCTACCAGTCCCTTGACTTAGAAAGCTCAATGTCAAAGCCCTCCAAGTGGTGCAGAGTCCACTCAATTACAATAAATCTCAAATACTGACACTGGGCTCAAGGACTGTGCTAAGGACTGGCAATCTTGGCCGTTGCATAAAGCCAGGCAGAGCTGGAATCATTTGACCTTTGCTTCAGACAGCAGGAGTTTGAGCAGGAGTAGCAGATATGACATGTACAGAGCAGTGTGTCACAGCATCTTCTCACAATGATGTAGCTCCAAACCTCTCAAAGCACTGAGCACCAGCTCCTACACTGTTAGTGAAAGGAGGAGCAGACATGGATCATGGCTATCCAAAAAAATGAGTGGAACTAAAAGGACGGAGTCAGATTTTCTCACCCTCTCAGCACGCTCAAATATCAGCCTTGCTGTAGATGCTGATGGTTGGGGTAGTTCTCTCACCAGAATAAGACAAAACAAGATCAGACAATTACCTCAGCAGCCAGAGTTGACTGGTCTGTTGTCTAAATTAGCATCAGTACCAGAATATCTACAGATATAATCTACAACCCCAGCATATGTGGACAGCCACTTTGGTGAGACCACCAGCAAGAGCTAGAAAGTTCCTTGCCTTCCATCTACAGAAATTCTGTGGACTGAGGTTTCCAAAGGAGCCCAGTAGGATGTGTGAAAACCAGTATCTCCTCCCCACTCAAACCCCTCTCCCTCCCTGGCCATGTAGACCCCAGGAGTAGGTCTTGATGCATCTCAGCAAGTGCATGTCCATGGCAACCCTGCAGAAGACCCCCCTGTCCTTACCACAGCAATGACTATCTGGAAAGCCCTGGAGTTGTAGAACAGGTACCGTCTCACTTCAGGCTTCAGCACAGCATCCTGGATTAACCTTCTCCACTCATCTGGAGCCACCTGCTCAGGGAGCAAACAGCAAATGAAGGCCACCCTCCAGTTTTGGGCTCCTGGCCCCATCAGAACTACCCTGCACAGTCATGGTGGGGCCAGGCTGGAACTGCAGCCTGTGTCCCAGAGCAGCCTCCTGCAGAGCACAGCTCCAGCCTCACCCATGCAGCAAGCACAGTCCAAAATCTGGAGTTACATCTCAAGATGTGCTGGGAATACAAATGCTAACTGGAAACTGCCTCAGAAATTCAGGAGGTACTTTGTTGCCTACATGTAACTGTAGAAAATAAGGTATTAGAAGCTAATTGCTTAAAATATGTGTTTACCCTCCAGATATTTGATAAAGACTGATCCAATGTGTTTCTATTGGATAGAAATGTTTTAAATATTCTAGGCACCAGGTTGTCAGTAGTTATCTAGAAATTCTGGGCTGTGAGAGTGGTGAGAGCCTGGCCCAGGTTGTCCAGGGAAGCTGTGGCTGCCCCATCCCTGGCAGTGTTGAAGGGCAGGTTGGATGGGGCTTGGAGCAGCCTGGGCTGGTGGGAGGTGTCCCTGCCTATGCAGGGGAGGGGACTGGATGATCTTTGGGGTCCCTTCCAACCCAAACCATTCTATGATTTCTATGATTCTATGATCTCCCTGGAAAGTGCAGGGAAAGTCACAAGAGACATCACAAAGGACAAGACAAAACAGATTGTCCCAGAGATGCTCCATCCCAACAGAGTGACTTCCAAGCAATTCACTTGAACCTCTGTTGATGGGTTTCCTCGTGGGGGTTTAAGATCAGTGCAGTTGACTTCCAGCCCATGGGGGACAGACTGAAGACGAACTTAAAACAAGTTCTTCTCAAAGCAGAAAAAGCAAAGCTGCCTGTGATGTGGGTGCAAAGGCTGCTGATCCAGCCAGCACTGATCCTGCAGGCTCTCCAGGGGACATAAGACAGGATGAGCTTACCTGAACCCCAAGGGACTTCAGTTTCTCTGCACAAAACTCCATGTCAAAGGAAGTGGCTGAACAGTTGTTGTCCATGCTGAGCACCATGAGCACCTGGCCATTGAGGGGGTCTGCAAGAGCCCAAAGAAGTCATGAGCACAGCTCTGGCATGGGTTTCCTTCCAGTACCTACAGAGCACATGACAAAGGGGTGGCTGAGGAACACAGACAACCCTGGTGTGTTTTAAATGGATCCACAGTCACCCCTTGGACACTTCTAAGAACATCACAAGGAGCTCAGGAAGCAGCCTGATGCCCCCTGTAAGGAAACAACCCACAAAGGAGGAGAACACCCCAAACACATTCCAGC
>NW_009952709.1:2116442-2130159 GCF_000747805.2 Chaetura pelagica | reverse complement strand
CTCACTGATCCCTGATGGAAAGGGCAATGGACTCCAGCTGCTGGGTGGAGCACAGGCTGCCTCTCACAGACACCCCAGTGCCTGTCCACCCCACCCACCACAGAAAGAGCTTGAGCAATCCAATCAAAGTGCTTTCCAATCATCACATTCCTGGGACACGGCAGGGATACCCTGGAGCATGAGCTCCATAGGTCCTCCAGCACCCAGGTCCCCACTCCAGCAGCTCTGCAGGGCAGCACAGCTCTGCTCGAGGCTCTCAGCTCCCCAGTTTCAGCCCAGGATAGGATCAGAGATACAATCCAGACATCCAAGTTGCAGTTAGGAGGCATGAGGACATCCTGCCCTAGATTTGAGGAGCAGGCTGCTCAGAGCTGAGGCAGAGCAGCCTTGGTGCAGCACAGGAGAGCTGTGATCTCCATGCATCTCAGCTGGCATTCATCTGGAGTTTACACAAGCTCTGCTACGTCAGGAGGAAGAGATGGTGTCTAAGGAAGTGGCGTGTTCAGATGAGATTAAGTTTCACTCCAAAGTTTCACCCAGCTTTCCTTCCTCATTGCAGATCTGGGGCCAGCCAGGTGGCTCCTGGGGCTGTTCCTCCTGACTTGGCCACTTAATGCTCTCCCTGCACTCACCTTCCCCTTCTCTCCCACTGAGGTCCTCCGTCCTCATCACCTCTTGGCTACTCAGGAAGAGGAGGTTCAAGTGAAAGGAGGCAATTAGATTACAACAGGATGTGATTGAATTGAGTCAAAAAAGGAAGAGCAGACACATCTGAAACCTCCAGGGTAACAAGGTCCTGTTTGTTTGCTGAGGCAGTGAGTGTTAACACTTGAAGAGGGGAGATTTAGACATCAGGAGGAAATTCTTCCCTGTGAGGGTGGTGAGAGCCTGGCCCAGGGTGCCCAGGGAAGCTGTGGCTGCCCCATCCCTGGCAGTGTTGAAGGGCAGGTTGGATGGGGCTTGGAGCAGCCTGGGCTGGTGGGAGGTGTCCCTGCCCATGCAGGGGGGTTGGATCTAGAAGATCTTTAAGGTCCCTTCCAACTAAACCATTCTATGATTCTCTGATTAAACAAGAAAAAAACCCAAACAGCCTGTCTGGTGCTTGTCTCTCCTGTTCTACATGGTGTTGGTCAAGTTGCTCAGCACAAAGTGTAGCAAGTTGGATGCCAAGCTGAGCTACCTGAGATTTGCAGAGGGGCTCAGCCCCTTGAGCCCTGAAGGAGTGGTTGAGAGCTGCTTCACCCCTGCAAAAACTGAGCACTCAGGAGGTTCCAGTAACTGAGAAAGCAAAAAGGGTGCCCTGCTGAATGGTGCATGGAAGCCTGGGTGGGCATAGCCACCCACTGCACTGCCTGCTTGGTATCTGCACAGCACCTCAGGTGGCTTCTCAACTAGTACTGCAGAGACAGAGCAAATTGTTAATGGGGAAGGTAACAAGGAAAGCACAGATCAAAGTTCCCCAATATTACTTTTGAAGGCCAGGAGAAGAGGTTCCTTGTTTTCAACAGGTGAATGTTCATTCATCCCTATGTATCAGGCTTTCCAAAAAAGCCAAAAGTGTCTCCATGTCCTCCCCAAAATGCTGAAACATCCATAATGTTTTGTTGCTTTTGCACATGAGATGCTGTTAATGAGCATCTGTGAAAAATCTGTCTTCTGTTATTTTAGGGGCACTGTACTGAGTGCTGCCTCTCTCCTTATCACCACCAAGTTCCTCCTTATCATCACCAAGCTGCTCACTTACCTTTCACCCATTGCAGAGATCCTTCCTTTAAATCATTCTTGCAGTAGAGGATGGAGGAGAATGATCCATTTTTCTCAGTTTCATCATCTTGGCTTTTATGGGCCATGCTGAAGGTGCCTCTCCTCGTGGAATTCTATGTTGGACTGTCAGAAATCCAACCCTTTGAGTGCCCACCTTGCCTTCCACTGCTGAGGAGCACCTGCTCTGCTCCTTGGGGACCAGGTTGTGAAATCCTTTCTCAGGCTCCCACTGGCATCTCCCTTCAGGACCTGCTTTCCACGAGCAAGGAGGTATTTTCTAGCCCTGAAAAGAGGAAAAGAAAACCTGAAATCTTGCAGAGGCAGCAGGTGGAGGGTAAGAGCACAGACCACCCTGTGGGTGTTACCACCAGGTGGGTGTCATCCAGCCTCAGCTGCAGTCCTCACAGGCTCCCCTTTTGCTGCAAGTACTTTATTTTTTCCTAAATAGGTGGAAAAGTTATCCTTAAA
Source organism: Chaetura pelagica (assembly GCF_000747805.2). Taxonomy (NCBI): domain Eukaryota; kingdom Metazoa; phylum Chordata; class Aves; order Apodiformes; family Apodidae; genus Chaetura; species Chaetura pelagica. Next base: position 2,127,927 of record NW_009952709.1, on the reverse strand, counting down.
TATTCCTTAATTTATCCAGACAGCTTTAAATATTCATAGTTTGCAAACAGCTCCTCAAGGAACAGGCAGGATTCCTCCTGGTGAAACCAACAGCATCTTCCAGCAGGCACCTCCAGAAGAAAGAGGAGTGGGTGTAAATGCTCCCCTGGAAGGGATGATCCCACTCCCCTTGAGCAGACAATCAATCCCCCAGCACACAAAGGCAGCAGGGCAGAGAGGGATGGAAAATGCACCCAGTGCAGGCAGGAGGGAAGCCCTGCAGGGCTCTGCTCTGGTCCCTGCTCTGCCCACGGGCGGTGCCAGAAGCTGGTGGAGCAGATCCCTGTGCCCACGGGTTATCCAGGCAAACACTGCTGACATAAGTCTCCAACCTCCTGCCAGGGCTTGTGGGTGGTTGTTAAATGAATGCTTGGAAGACTCTGAAGTTTACTTTGCAATTATCTTTCACTCCCGTGGTTCTGCTGCAGCCTCCCCAGAGCTCTCAGCTGCTGTGGATCCTCTGGCTGGTTTCACTTTTGCAGCAGGAGGTTGTGAGGGTCCCTCAGAGGGCTCATCCCTGCTCCTTCCAAAGGAGGTTGTTTCCTTTTGAACTGATGGTTGCTGCTGCAACTACCCCGCTGCACAAAGCCAGGATTGTCACCAGCTGAAGGGCTGTGAGAGAGGGAAATGAGGCAAGAGAAACACAGAAGGTTCTTCTGCTTGTAGAAGAAAAACTGCAGAGGGCTGGGAACTGACACCTGAGGGAAGTGGGTCATGGTACGTGGGGCAGAAGAGGTGTGTGTGGTCTAGGTGAAGATGTCCCTGCCCATGGTAGAAGTGTTGCACAGCTTTAAAGTTCCCTCCCAAGCCCAACTGCTCTGTGATCCTGTGTGTGTGCACCAGGATGGACACGGGCGGGGGGTGGTTCTTCCTGGGCCATTCCCTTGTGGAGCAGGGGCAGGCAGATGCTACAGAGCATGGATCCCAGCATTGAAAGGGGGATCCAAACAAGGAATTTTCACACTGCTTTCCCCTTCAGTCCTTTCAGGGTAACCTCAAGCAGAAGGGAAAGTGAAAGTGAAAAACAGGACAGAAAAGCCAGCGCAGAACAGCAGAGTGAAAAACCAGAGGAAACAAAAAGAGAAGCAAATTAAAACCTACCACCCTGTCATTGTTACTGTCACATTAAGTAGAGATTAATCAAGATTCTCTAGTTTATATGTTGAGCATTTGGAGTCCCTGGAGGGCAGTCCCCAGGACATGACAGCAAAGGCTGCAGCAGGGCCAGGACAGCTCAGACTTCCCAGCTGGAATGAGCTCCTCAGCAAAAGCAGCTTTGCTTTTACCTCCTCGTGCAGCAAAGGCTCCCTTGGCTCTGTTGACTGCCTGCTTTTGGAGATGGGTCCCCCCAAATCCTCCTCTGCCTCCCTCTGTGCTAATGCAAGGGGCACCATCTCCTCCCCTGCACTCCCCAGGATCCGTGTCCCTTTCTTTATTATTCTTTCTTCTTATTCTTCATGCAATACCAACATTCCTCTGACAACTTTGCCTCCTTCAGGCTACAGACCCTCTTTGTAGGACACCTCCAAGCCATTGCTGAACAGCAGGGAGCATTCAGTAAGAGCTTCTGCTTCACTTCCAGCAAGCAGGCAGGTACTCACCTGGTCCTGCTCCCCTGCAGCTCCCGGCGAGCCAGCTCAGCTCCCTCCTCTTCCTTCCCCCTGTCCTGTATCTGCCAGGGTCCTGATCAGCACTGCCCAGGCACCACGCTGTCTCCCACCAAGAGGGGAGGTCTCTGGTCCCACAGCCCCAACCTGTGCCCAGGAATGCTGTGCCCATGGACTACCCAGACACGACTCACCCAAGGCAAGGATCCCGCACCCCCGCGCGCCTCCTTCCCCAGAGCTGCAAGCACCAACTTGCAAAATCTCCCTCCTGCATGTGACTTTTCCCCTAGTCTGGTTTCAGAACCATGGTTTTAACCCTCTAGAGTTCCTCAAAAGTGCTTCCCCAACCAAGGCACAGCCCTGGAAGGAGATCCCACTGCAGGAGTTATCCTTACCTTTTGCAGGGTGGGAGCACAGAACTGGAGCTGGACCCTGAAGGCCATGCAGGGCTGCAGAGGGCACAGACAGACAGAAGGCCCTCCTCCTCCTCCTCCTCCTCCTCAATCAGCCAGGCAGGACTCACAGAGTACAAATCCCAAAGTTGTGTCAGATTCGTCGCTGTGAATCCACCAGGTAAAGCAAAGCACTGACTACAGGGCTGGAGAAACCAGAAGAGATGACTGGAAATCTGAAGGCTGAGCACAGGTCACTGTCCAGTCAGCAAAAGGTCACATCAAAGCACAGAGAAACAAGGATAAGGCACAGGGTGGGAACCATCAGGCTCCTCAGAACAGGAGGCTGTGCTGATAGGGAGGGCGGGTGCCAGTTTCCTCTCCAGCTGCTGTACTCCCAAGAAAAGCAGTAGGATCACGGTCAGAAAGATCCTCCAGAGCAGCTTGACATGCTGGAGAAGTAATTCACTCCCAGGCAAAGAGGTAACGCTGAGAGAGCAGAGCAGAGAAGCCTCATTACCCTGGGAGTTGTGGTTTCCCAGCTCACCAAGAACTGGAGGATCCCGGAGGCTGGGAGCAGAGCGAGTCAAGTCTCTTCAGGACTGTTTGCCTTAGTTTAAGAAAAAGATAAAGTTGTATTGCAGTGCCTGCACTCACTTCCTGGAGAAAACACTGTTGTTTTCTGGGAGGATGAATTTCTGCAGCCCTGCCTGCTCCAGACATTGCTGAGCAATGTGTTCACTGCACCACGTGGCTGCAAGGGGAACAGAACTGACTCCAAACCCACACGGGATCTTGTTACACTGGGAACTGGCAACTCACACAGGAATGTGATCCAGGTGTGGAGAGAAATCTGAGAAATCTTCTGGCTGTTGTCACTAGCTCAAAGCCCAGCTCCAATCCCCACCCAAGACAGGGCCATGAAAAGCTTCAGGTTCTTTTCCAAACGCACCTCATCAAAGGTCTTGGCTCGGTTTTCTCCTTGTCTCACCCACGCCAGGATCCTGACAGGGGGGTGAAGATGACAACCAAAGTGCTCAGAAAAAGCCCTGTCAGCTCACTGCAGAAAAATGCCCGAGGCAAAACCCTGGAGGGGGGGACAATAAACTTGAAAGCAACACTCGTAATTACCCGCAGCACGTCCACTGGGTGCCTCTTGCTCAGCAAGATGTGCATGTATCGCTTGATCTTGGCACCAACACCTCAACCCAGCAGCACAGCCAGAAAAATCCTGCTCATCTGGGCAAAGGGGGTGAAAAAAAAAAAGCCACACAAATTCCAAATAATCCCAGTTTTGCTGCTCTGAGGCAGTAAAAAAGGCTGCACACTGTCGCACTTCTAGTGACTTTCAAAGTAGCTGTTTCACAGCTGTCTAAGGAACTGAGGAGGAAGCTCCACAACAGCTCCACCTCAATGGAAGGCACAGGTTTCCAGCTCATTTTCTGAGATCATTTTCCACCCAACGCCTCTCTGAACTTGCAGCTTTGGTCCAAAGGAGATGATGGATATGCAGGTTGGGTTGTGTGGTGTCAAGATCTCCCAGCCCCACTTTAGTGGTCATCAAGCCACATCAAGCAACATTTGGCAGGTGTTACTTTTCCAATCATTTTATTTGGGGCACAATCTTGATGCTTTTGTTAGGCAGGTGAGAACCTTCTAGGTATCTTCTCAATCCAAGTAAGTACCCTGTAGCCCCCAAAAAATTGTCCATAAAATATTAAATATTTAATATATTCCAATAAACAACACATCTGAGAATCTAGCCAGACTATAAGCTGCTGCTTTATATCTGCCTTTATGCCTGGGTTTCTGAAATGCAAAGATGTGTCTACAACATTCCTGTCCCACCTATTAATGGCCCTTCCAAACTTGAGGATAGAAATTTAGCCCCATTAGAAATGTAACCCTCTTAAAGCCAACAGGGAGAACTGTAACTAACAGCAAATACAAAGTCAACCAGCAAACTAGAAAGAATCTTGCAGAGAGGCAAAGGCTCAGAAGAAATAGGGAACTATTGGAAAGAAGACACTGGCAGGATCCCAACGCAGACTGAAGGTGCTTCTGTTTTGCAGAGCCAGCTGACACCCTCTGGAACTGGCCCCCTTTAAAAAAATGAAGGTCTTCCAGAAACTGAAATGCAAATGAATGCAATGAAAGTGAATGAAGACTCAGACTGTTCCGCTCCGGGAAGCGCCGTGTGGGCTGTGCAGTCAGCTCGTGCTGGCTGGCAGGGGATTTGGGGATTTATTTTATACACATCAGAGTTAAGGCAGCTTGAGGTTTTTCTCTGGAGTTTTATTCACTGGTATTTCTGAGGAAGCAAGTCCTGATTTCACATAAACCCACAGCAGAGCTATTTACAGTGTCTCCCTCTCTCTCGTTTCACTTGCTCTTTGCTGATTTTCTGCTTCCTGATCTGACCTCTCTGATAATTAAGTGATGAGCTCCCACTGCAGCCATCTCATCAAGAGCCACCTTCACCCCACTGCTGAATGAGACCTCACCCTTCCTTCCAGCACCATGAAACCAGCTGCCAGAGCCAACAGTTATTGGGGGACAAAACTCAACTGCAGAACCCCAGGACACAGGGACAGCAGGACAGTGGTGATGCTGGAGCCTCTTCCTGGCTAAAAGAACCAGTTAAAAACTAAGTCAAAAGAAGCTGATTTCTAGCCTCAGTGAACCTGGTGAAAAAAAAAAAAAAATAGTAAACATCTGCCCTCTTGGAAACAATCTCTAACTTATTTCAAGTCTTCTCTGTTCTGTGATGAAGACCCCAGACTAAATAATCCTCTTCCTCCCCATCAGCATCACTCTGAGCACCATTCACTTCCCGGGCCCTTTGAGGCTTTATTCAAAGATCAGTTTGTTTTCATCTCTTTCAAAGCTCAGTGTCCAAACAGGACAGGGAGACCTCAACACACCCATGAGCATAACAACCCCCTTTGTCACCTCCATCTCCCACAGAACACTTCATCACAGGATTGTCACGGTTGGAAAAGACCTCGAAGGTCACTGTGTCCAACCATCAACACCCTCCTCACCCCCCCAAAAAAAGACAAGCCCACTAGAGCATGTCCTGAAATGCCACTTGTACCAAGATGCTGTACAGTGGTGACTTCATTTCAAAACCAAATCTGTTGCTGAATCTGGGGGAGTTCACTCTCGTCTCCCAGTGTCTGTGGAGCTGTGAAGCTGCTTATTGACTGCTGGGGGTTTTGTGGATTTGATTTCACCTTTTCTTAGCTCAGCCTGGCACTCCTCTTCAGGGAGTCTCATGTCATTGGCTTCAGATCATTTCTTATATCTATCAAGATCATTTGGAATTGAAATGTAGTCCTCTGTACTGTTTGTATCTCTTCCCAGCTTGGTGCCCTGGACAGATATTATTATAACATATGATTAGTTCCCTATTTCATCACGCTGCGTTAATGAATATATTACAGGGAGTCTGAGTCCAGGGGAAAAAAAGTCTGCATTTGAAGTGCTTTCCCAGACTGACAACCACCACTGATACCTCCTGCCATCAGGGATAATCTCCTCTTCTATCATGTCTTTAATATAATTTTGGAGATCACTCTTCACTACTTGAAGCCTGACTGCTTTAAATAGTGAGATATAGACTCTGCTTTTCCCTATTCTGACTCCATATGCTCTCTGTATTTACCACATGCTTTGATAAACTTATCAGCCTTTCAAAAAGCTGTCACCTCATCATTATTCCAGCTTTGCCATGATCTGAACACCACTGAAGTTCCTCCCTGCACAAGCAGCAGCCACCACCACCAGAGCTCATTTCCTTGGGATGAAACTGCATTGCCAGTGGGTAACTGTTCCATCATTTCTGTGTTTGTTTTTTTTCCAGTGAGCCTTAATTAGGAGAACTAAGTTGTGGAAAACCTTGTCTTGCTCATTCCTTCTCTCCCAGCCCACAAAGTCTTCTTTCACAGACTCTGGGTTGGAACTTGCTTTAGTCAAACAGCTCAGCAAAGCTGACAGATTGACAGTCATTGCTTATAAAACTGTTATTTCACAATATCCCTAAATTACATGTTTCAAATGAAAAACGACACTTGCTTAAGGCATGAAGAGTGGTTCTCATTGTTGTTTTCCCCCTACTTCTGCCTTTTTCCTATGAAGAATTAGAGTATTATTCTTTTTATTATGGTAATGTGAGAACCTTTCTTGCATCTCAAATTAAAAGAGGGAAAGCTTGCCATGTGCCTTGAGAAATTATTCAGCCATTGATCCAGCAGATCCTTTATTAGATTATTTTGCAATAGCTAAATGTAATTTAATACCTATTTATTTTCTAATCCTATGCCAGTCTGAGTTACAATCTTTTCTGCATGAAATCAGTACTTTCTCCTTTCAACCTCCATGATCCTTTCTTGGATTAGTCTGGGGAACTTTTTCAACAAAACATTGATCTGAGCAACCTGCTCTGGTGGGAGGTGTCCCTGCCCATGCAGGGGGGTTGGATCTAGATGGTCTTTAAGGTTCCTTCCAACCCAAACCATTCTGTGATTTTATGATCTTGAGGTTTCTTGATAACAATTTCCTTTTAATACTTTGAAGGAAAACCTCAGTCTTGTCTTGCTTATTATGCATTAATGCAAGAATTAGTGATGTCAGATAACAGGGAAAGATTCCAGATGAGGAAAAGAGAGGCAAAAAGGAATAAAAGTGAGTAGGTTTCATACAGGCAAAGAGAAGGAAGAGGAATGGCTTTTTTCTTATATAACCTATAGAAGGGATGGGACACACCAGAACAGCAAGAGAGCACAGGAGTATTTAGGTCACCCAAAATTAGGGTGTGATTTCCTAGGACTGAGCCCAGTTCCTCCCAGCTATGGCTGGGACACACCAACTTGCTGTCCACACGGCCCACGAGCTGCCTCACAGCCCAGACACTACTGGCTTTTCTGTAGGGCTACTGGTTGCCAGATAATTCTGCTTCCTCCGGGGTCGATGAGGAAAACAGCAGGAGCTGACCAGCAGCACCTTGATGGGCTTGGATCTAGCACCTAAAAAAAAAGCTTCAGCTTTAATAAAGATCATAGAACCACAGAATGGTTTGAGTTGGAAGGGAACTTAAAGATCATCTAGATCCAACCCCCTGCATGGGCAGGGACACCTCCCACCAGCCCAGGTTGCTCCAAGCCCCATCCAACCTGCTCTTCAACACCTCTAGGGATGGGACAAGCCAGGACCTCCTGGAGTAGGTTTCATACAGGCAAAGAGAAGGAAGAGGAATGGCTTTTTTCTTATATAACCTATAGAAGGGATGGGACACACCAGAACAGCAAGAGAGCACAGGAGTATTTAGGTCACCCAAAATTAGGGTGTGATTTCCTAGGACTGAGCCCAGTTCCTCCCAGCTATGGCTGGGACACACCAACTTGCTGTCCACATGGCCCACGAGCTGCCTCACAGCCCAGACACTACTGGCTTTTCTGTAGGGCTACTGGTTGCCAGATAATTCTGCTTCCTCCGGGGTCGATGGGGAAACAGCAGGAGCTGACCAGCAGCACCTTGATGGGCTTGGATCTAGCACCTAAAAAAAAAGCTTCAGCTTTAATAAAGATCATAGAACCACAGAATGGTTTGAGTTGGAAGGGAACTTAAAGATCATCTAGATCCAACCCCCTGCATGGGCAGGGACACCTCCCACCAGCCCAGGTTGCTCCAAGCCCCATCCAACCTGCTCTTCAACACCTCTAGGGATGGGACAAGCCAGGACCTCCTGGGCAATTTGGGCCAGTGTCTTATTATCCTCATAAGATCACAATGATTTGGGTAGGGACCTCACAAAATCAGAATGAGGAATTTCAAGTTGCCACCACACTGTAATACCTTTAACAATTGGTTCCTGTTACCATCTAGCAGCCAGCCTGTCACCACAGGGCAGAAAGAGGAATGGTTCCTCAACATTCAGCAGCAGACACAGCCCTGGGGAAATTTAGGGTCTTCTCTCATGGTTCTGAACTGTCCTCCTTGAGCTCCCAGGGGGTTAGTGATAAAGCACTGGCAGTCAAAGTTGCTCCCCTCTTAATGAAAGCTCTCTCAAACTCCTGGACTGCAGATATGGGGGTGATTTCCCTCCCCTATTTCTCTGATTGGACCTTGGAAAGGGAGGGAGGAAAAAGGGTAAGGGGATCTTGATATGGGAAAATTACCTTCTCTGAAACAAACAAAAAACAATTACAACTTAAATGTCCCATAAAATGCTCCTAGAAAAATAACTAAATGATGATTTTTCTTATGTCACAGAAAGCACCACAAAGCAAACCCAGAAAGACCTTCCTCTCATTATTTTGGATTTAAATGCAACAAAAGCACAGGGGATCAAACCCACCCTGGCTCTAACTGACAAAAAAAACCAACAATCATCCTGAGGCAGCAGAGGTGGCAGCCTGGAGTGGGGCTGGGGGCTTTGCTTCCCCTTCTGCCTCCCCTCCAGAGGGATGCTGAGCTGTTCAACTCCTGCCTCAAACAGGCAGTAGCAAGAAGGAGACTCTGACCTTCAGACCTAAGCAAGGAACAAGCTCTGTCAACACATTCGTGCTTTAAAAATTGAAGCCTGGCTTCAAGCAGCCCAAATGTGTGTCCTAATTGTACCTGGCACTGCGTGTGAAGCCGTCCAGCTGACACTGACATTCTGGTGACAATAAGCCAGTTGTCCATCTGGTCTTCTCAGCAGGATTTGAAAATTTGAATGTATCCACTCTGCAAATGCATAATGTCTGGGAAGATATTCCACAAAAATCCAAGTACAAACCACTATTGATGAACAGGGATGTGAGTGGAGCCAAACAGCACTGGGTAAATCCTACCGTGCCTGTGTTGATCCCAGGAATGTGCTCGTTTTCCAACAGTTTAACTGGGAGAAATCCACAGCAGGAGCCTCTCATCTGGCATTGCATGAGCAGGACAAGACCCCAGCATGTCTTACATCCACACAGCACCAGGACTGTGACTGTCCTGGCAATGGGCCTGTGTTTCCAGGGTGAGAGCTTGAATTAAGGGAACAGACAGTGCTGTGTGTACCCAGAGCAGCTCCTGGCCTGGTCTCTGGTACCAGAGCAACCTGTGGCTCAAGGACAAGAGGTCTAGGAGGGATGATGCAGACAGAGCAGCAGCAGGATGAATTCCCAGATTTGTAGTAGCAACTGAGGCAGGTTTTACTCTGATTAATCAAACTTGAAGCAGAGAGCCTAGAAAATCAGATCACAGGGGTGAGAAGCTGCGTGTCCAACTCCACACCCGTCAGTAGAAGACTCTCCCCTGCAGGTTATTTTTCTGGCACAGCCTGGCTGAGGCACAAAGTTAGCAGTAGGTCTCCCTCTCCCAGGGCATCAGACTGTTAAGATGAGCAGAACTCCATTTAAAACAACATATTCACAGTGCAAATAAAGCCAGCCTTCCTGGAGAGCAGTCGTTGGAAAGACTCACTTCTGTGCAAAGTTAGTCAGGTAAATCTCACCTGTTCAGTCTGAAAAACACCACAGAAAATGTATATTCTTGCCACACATTGTTCTAAAGGCAGAGTCTTCACACCACCTATGCCAAGGGGAAACAATAAGGGAAGGTTTTTTCCTTTTCTCCTGCCTCTTACTACTTTAGAGGAAGGATAGAAAATCCTCATGTAGAAAACTTAGGAACCAGTGTGAGAAAGTGGGGCACGCACTGGGATTTTTCTGGACAGAGAAGCAGTCTTCTCCTGATAAACAAACAGGATGAAACTGCTAATTGCAGCCTGGAGCTAGGAGGACTTTTATGAGGAGCATCATGCTGGAGTCTGAGCACCTGCTCTCAACAGGAAAAAATGTCTCAACTCCAAAGGACAGATGACAATTTGTTTGGCTGCAACCTTTTACGAGGCCACAGCACCTCTCCACTCATTAAGCCAGACTGATTAAAACTGCTCTGGTCCTATTCCCCTGTACCAACCTGGCTTTTTCCCCAGCCTGGCACATTTGACTTTGCAGGAGGCTTTTGTTTCAATTTTACAACCTGTTTAATAGCTTGAATTCCTGAAGAGATCCTCTCAGAACCACGGAACTCTCCCATAAAGTATTACCACAGGAGGCACCACCACAGTCTGCTCTCTCATTGCAGACACTCCCTCCTTCATTACCACTTCCATCCATCTTGCTTTTCCTCCCTCCCAGTCACAGTCAGACTCTACAGGGACACTTCTCAGTGCCACACTGAGGCTGTGTGGAAGTACAGGATGTTCTGAGGAACATCAATCAGGTTTCTTGATTATATCAATACCTGCATGACCTTGGGATCTGATCAGGGATGTGCCCATTGAGGTCTCTTTTCTGCAAAAAGCCTTCAACTGAACTCAACAAAAAAGCAAAGCTACTTGTAATGTTCTGTTAGTGAGGGAGGAAGAATTTGCTGAAACAGTAAACCTCTTGCTGTATGTAAGTAATTTTTATTAAAGAGCTAGAAAGTCCTGGACAGACAACCCACCACACTTCCCATTGCTCCCAGGTATGGCAGGGTGCTGCAGGATGACCTTGGTTAAGAAGCACTGACCAGTACTTGACTAAAGAAGGATAATTACTGCACAGCACCTGGCTATCAAACTATTCTAGTGATCTCCTAATGGTCATGAGAACATTGGTTCCCCAAGGTTTTCAGAATGACCTGGCAGGCGAAGCATCAGACTGGAGCCAAGAGGAGGAGCTCTGTAATGGGTTTTTAACTTACCTGCTGTCACCTTCAGACACTTGCTGTACCTCTTACTCTTTTATCAATATTTGAACTTCAGTCTTCAGAGTCCAGGCTCCCATGCAACAGAGCAAGACCTGTCACTACTCCCAGAACAAGTTAGCAGGAACAAGACTGAGCAGAGACTTTGGAGTTAAGTAAGTCGTTTTACTTCCAAGTGTCAAGAGTGCCAGACTTGTAACTCAAGCTAACAGCAGAATATACAGGGGAAATTCAATACAGAGAAACTCAAGCACCTGAAAATTATCAGCCAGCACTGTACAGCCAAAGAATTCTTCTTACAGGGTTTAACCCCTGTACAAAGGTTAACAACACACTGAAAAATGCATTTTGGTCATCAAGAATACAGTTACACAGGTCTAAATTACTGACACAGGCCCTCCATTTAAACCTGGCCAGGATGTTTCTAGTTCTCAGAGGAAAGCCTCTCACTGAATACTGTCCAGATAAAAAGGGAGCATTAATGTGCCAACATGAATATACATTTAATAACTTAGCACAGATTTGAGGCGTGGCCACTTAATGTTTGAGCAAGCTCTGAATCCATATCAAGAGAGAAACTAACAGAACTCCAATGAGATACTGATGACCTACAACTCACTGAAATAATTTAACACATGTACAAGAAGAACAGTTAAGGTATGGCTAAGAGCTGTACATTCCACCTGAAGCTCAGACATTGCTACCAGCATTCCCAGGATG
>NW_009952709.1:2113846-2116168 GCF_000747805.2 Chaetura pelagica | reverse complement strand
GTGCTACCCATTGATCCGGTAATTCACATGGATTTCAGGTTTGATGTTACACACTAGTGACAACAGCTGGGAGAGAACCACCTCACGGTTCCTCTGGAAGTTCTGCTGGATCACACTCATCTTCTCTTGGGTCTCTTTCTCAACTTCAGTGGTGCAGCTGCCATGAGATCCAAGTGCCTACAAACACCAAAGGAAAAAGAAAGCTCACATGCAAGCAGTTTGACAAAGAAAGGAATGTGCCTTCCTCTGAAGTCTGTTATTCTGCACTGCCTCACTGCATCCCAACCACTAGTCTTTGCTGGGGGAAGAACTGCACTCAAGCAAAGAAGCAGCACTGCCTGATTCTCTCCTCAGATTTCCCACTAAACCTGCCCAAGTTTATGTTTTACCCACAGCCCATGCCTTTTTTATCCTCTTATTCATTATCAGCTGAGAGCATGGCCTTCTGTTGAATGCCTAAAACAAAAGTACAGTTCTCAGTCCTGCTGTACTGGCAACTGGAACTGGGAACCCCTGGACACTACAGTACCAGACACTGTTAGAAACACAGAATTCATGATTTAGTTTAAGCACAGTCTTCACATCATTCCTCTTCATAAAAAAATATCTCTTCCTAACAGGACTGTGGACCATGTCACACACACAGCAAGGAGGATCTTTCAGCTTACAGTGTCCTTGCCCTACAAACAAGGGCTGGGAGAGCAAACTCCCACTGTAAGTGGTGGGAAAAGACATGGAACAAGTACACTGAAGGAGAACAGTACTCTGGGGCTCAAATTCAAAGAGGTTCTCTCTCTGGAGAATAAATACAACAGAGCCAGCTGACAGGCACTGAAGTTCACTTTATTAGCCTGGAATTAGCTGGTATCATACCTCCAGTGAACCAAGCTAACAACTGACTGGAAAACATCTTGCCCTACTCACATGAAGGTTATTATGCAGAACAGAGGAGGTGGTAACTGTGCTAACCAGAAGATGGACAGAGGGGCAGGCTGCCAGGTCGTTTTCTGAAGATTTCAGAACTGACAGGAGCACAAGGGCAGGGAAAACATCCTGCCTATGCTACAGCCCTTGGCTGGGGAAGGGCCCTAGTTCTGTGACTTTTGGGAACAGCTCCTTTTGCTCAGGGGGAAAGGAAAACACAGCCCTTCACACCACAGGCACCACTGCTAAGGCAGGATGCAAGCCTTACAACTTGAAGAGCAGCATCTACAGTTTCTACCACATCAGCAGCACAGAAACCAGCTCATGACAGGGGGAATGAGCTTGGTGTTTTTTTGACACTGCTACAGAGTTGGTTTTGGGACCCTGCAACTCATTAGGGCACCAGCCAGTACATGAGTTTATTAAGCTAATTGACCACCAGTCAATAGTTCTGGCTGCTGAGAAGCAAGACACCACGTTCTGAGTCACTTCCACTGGTTTTTCCTTGCCACGTGGCTGTGCATCAGAGAAAATCAGTCAGGGAAGTTCTCCTCTCTCCAGCCTGGGGGCTGCTCTCAGGACAAGTCACCACAAACAGGAGGCCAGAGGTTAACAGTGAATGATCTAGAAAACAAACCGCTGCTTCCTTGGCTTTGAACTCCTTCTCCCTCTGCAGTCGGTACTGCTCAATCTCTGCCTGGGCTTCCTCCTTTGCCTGCTTCAGCCTCCTGTTCTTTCCTGTTGCCAGAAAACAAACCATAGGAAATAAAGAGAAGAAAGCACAGCATGTTTCCCCATGCTCCCCCAGCTACCAAGTGCACAACTTCTGCAGGAGGCAGCAGCAGGGCACTGCAAGCCCTGGCATTCCCACCAGGTTTGTGGTGTTAGCCAAGCACAAGGTGGCCCCGTGGGCCACCAAACCATCACCAAGCTCACCACACAGTGAGCTTCCACCAGTGAGAGCTGGAGAGGTTCTGTGAGCCAGACAAGATGAAGGTCTGGCCTTGGAATCCCACAGAGCACAGCAGAAAGAACATTAAATCTTCATTTTGTCTCAGGCAGATTGTGCCACTGACAGAAGAACTGGCTGCTGCATCCACTTCCCCTTCTGGACTTTCCACCACATCCTCCCTTCCAAGATTATCTTCATTAGAGTGAGCAACAACAATCCACTCACAGAACCGTCAGGGGGGTAGAGCCAAAACCACAGCGTGGCTTCATTTAAAAAATAATCATTGTAAAGGTGGGGATCTTTGTAACCTGAGCTTCTCCCGTTTAACAGGAAAAGCTGACTTAGCTCCTCAAGGAGGAGCCTTCTGAGCTCTGCAAAATGTCTCATCACCGACACGGAAACACAGTTTTCATCAAGGAGAACAAAAAATAAAGGCAGGGAAGCCC
>NW_009952709.1:2099911-2112772 GCF_000747805.2 Chaetura pelagica | reverse complement strand
ATCCATCCCCCTCATCCCATCCCTCCCTGCCCTTGTCCCAAGTCCCTCCCCAGCTTTCCTGGAGCCCCTTCAGGCACTGGAAGCTGCTCTAAGGTCTCCCTGGAGCCTTCTCTTCTCCAGGCTGAACACCCCAACTCTCCCAGCCTGCCCTCATAGCAGAGCTGCTCCAGCCCTGGGATCATCTTTGTCACCTCCTCTAGACTCACTCCAGGATACTCAAGCTGTGCCAGGGGAGGTTTAGGTTGGATCTTGGGCACAATTCCTTCCCCAAAAGGGCTGTCAGGCCCTGCCCAGGCTGCCCAGGTGGAGTTCCCATCCCTGGAGGGGTTTCCAAGCCCTGGAGATGGTGCTGAGGGGCAGTGGGGCCTGGGCAGGGCTGGGGGAACAGTTGGACTGAATTATCTTAAAGGTCTTTTCCAACCCGAACGATTCCATGATTTAAAACCCCAAACACGGCTCCCCCCACCAATTTCAGAGCATAAATCACAATTATTGCCACAGACCGAGCGTCAGAGCCGTGGCAGTGACTCATACCCCTGCAGGGGGGCAGGGGGTCAGCTTGTCCTCCTCTGCCATCCCCAGCAACAGAAGGAGACAATGAATCAAAGCCACATTTATAGTGCCAGTGGGAATGATGAGTGTTGGGCAGGGTGACCTTCAGCTGGACTCACTGCTTAATGAAATGGGCTTAGAGGGCCTGACAATCAAGCATCTCACTCCAGTCAGTACAAGGAAGATCATAGAATGGAATCATCAAGTTATTTTGGTTTGATTCCAAATATGCCACTGGAGAGGTGAGAGGGCTCAGCTGGGCCAGATTCAAGCTGCTTTGCAAGAGACATGGCCCCAAAAATGGAAGTTGTCTCACCTGGCTCCAAATCCAAGGAGCCCTCCTCCCACCTCAGGCCTCTGCAAAAGCCACCAAATTAATTAAACTCTCCCACTCCCTCAGCGATTCCTTCATCCCCTTCTCATCTAGAAAATCAGCGTCCTCATTAGCTGCTGCCATTTGTCCAGGGATGATCAACTTCTGCTAACTAAAGCACTTGAGATGAACCCACAAATTAAACCCAGTGCTCTGAAGGTGATGAAACACATCCAGCCAGGTTTGCAACAGTGGATGAAACGAGCCCAGCTCTCCCCTGAAGTCACAGCAGGCACCTGGGAGTTATTTTCCTTCTGTGTAATTTCCTTCTCAGACTTTCAGACTCACCACTTCTGTCTGTGAGATGATAACGATGCTCTTTCCTGCCCCCAGAAATATCCTGGCTATGATCTCACTAAGTCCTCAGACAAAAAAATCCCTCCCAAAGTATAGCTTTGGCTCGACCAAAAAACATGTGGTGAGTTTTCAACGATGTCATGTTGATGGTCAACAAATGAGACAAGAATACTTTGCATTTAAAACAACTTTTTTTGTGCATCCCATGGAACACAACCTGAATCTGGAAGTTCTTTGATCCACTTCTCAATTCACTTAACCCTTTGAAAAATTACTTCTCACTTGTTGAAAAAAACCAAACCCCACGTGTATCCAAATCTCAAAGTTGTCTTGGCACAAAGAGCTGCTTGCACAGCTTTAATTTTGTCAGCAATAGATACATAATTAATTAACATCACAAGTATTTCTGAACTGGGCTTTTATTCCCCCTGATGAGCTTGTCACTGTCTATTAGAGAAAGCTGCTGCTGCTGGAACTGATATTCACATCCTGTTATTTGTCCAGTGTCGATTTCTTAATGCCATAAACTTGACTAACCCCAGATTTCACACCTAAGGAAGACTGGAAGAACATCTTTAGAAGACTAAAGCTGGTCCTGCTCTCTGCCATGGGATAATAAAGTGCTGAAGTCTTCCTGGCACAAACCCACTTCCCCTCACGCTGCTCTGCCAGGACTGGGTGACAACATGAAGCACGTGAAGATCCTCTCCACTCTCTGCCTCCCCTCCCTGCACGGCCTGCCCAGACTCCAGCCTCTTTGGCAACACTGTAAAATATTTAAGCAACATGCAAATTTAGTATTTTAAGAAATGTTATCTCCCTGTCTGGGTTCTGTCAGGATCTGAAACATTCCAGTGCCTGAGGATGAGCACAGGGCCAAGGGGGTGGCTCAGGGCACATGTGCCACCTCCTGCCAGAAAAGAAGGACCATCCTGCAGAGCCTGGAGGAGGCAGAAGAAACTGGTTTTTCTTTGGCTCTTTCCACAGATCACATTAATTAAAGTGAAAGAGAACATTTGATTTCTTTAAAAAAAAAAAAAGCCTTTTTTTTTTTTCCCTCCTTAAAAAGCATTGATGACTGATTTGCATTTTGGAAAGGTGTCTTTCATCTTTCTGCTTTTGTTCTACACGAGTTCATACGTCCACGCATGTGTTACACTGACTTCTGAGAGATCACAGGATGTTTCAAAAATCAGGAAGAAAAAAAAATAAACTTCTATTTCCTTCACCTTTTTCTTTTAGTTTCCAAACACAGAAAACACGTGACGTGTCTTATGACCCTGCAGTCATTAAAGATTCCAAGGCACATTTCTGAAGCATGAGATTTTAAACATTGTTTCTGGCTTCTTTCAAGATCAACTAATTGTATTTTTCCTCTGAATCCCCCTGCACTTTCAACTGGATTTGTTTTTAGTCTCCATTCCCCAACTCAGACTGTTAGGCTGTGTAATTGTCTCTTCTTTTAAAAAGGTTTCATGTTGAACATCTGGAAACCAAACTGGTTTCTCTCTTCTGAGCTTGAATTCATTAAAACAAATCACTTGAAGGCATTGAGATGGTGCAGTTGTTGGTTGATAAATGACCAGTGGTTGATTGTTAAAAGATTACCAATGAATAATTATTAATTAGAATTCATATGTTGGAGGGATATTTTAAATTTATTAACTGAGTGTTAGAAACCCAAGCACAACGTGGCAGTAAAATGCACATCAAACAACATTTTCAAGCACACAAGTCAGTATCAGGTGACTGTATCTGACCTACATCAATAATTTTGCCCAAATATCCCAAAATAATCATAGAACATGTTGAGTTGGAAGGGAGCTTAAAGATCCTCTAGAAGCAGCACGCTTCTCCCAAAGGAAGATAAGAGCTGGAACCAGAAATGTGGCTGCTTGAAAAAAAATCAATTCTTATTATATAAACATATGTCAGTACTTCTGCTGTAATTCCATCACTGCAATCAGCTTTAAATTGTCCTTGATTACAAAGAAACTTCAAATGAATAATGAAAGATTCTTATTCTCTTACAGGCTGGGAGAGTTGGGGTGTTCAGCCTGGAGAAGAGAAGGCTCCAGGGAGACCTTAGAGCAGCTTCTAGTGCCTGAAGGGGCTCCAGGAAAGCTGGGGAGGGGCTTGGGACAAGGGCAGGGAGGGAGAGGACAAGGGGGAATGGATTAAAACTGGAAGAGGGGAGACTTAGATTAGACATTAGGAGGAAATTCTTTGGTGTGAAGGTGGTGAGAGCCTGGCCCAGGTTGCCCAGGGAAGCTGTGGCTGCCCCATCCCTGGCAGTGTTGAAGGGCAGGTTGGATGGGGCTTGGAACAGCCTGGGCTGGTGGGAGGTGTCCCTGCCCATGCAGAGGGGGTTGGATCTAGATGATCTTTAAGTTCCCTTCCAACCCAAACCATCCTACAATCCTATGATTCTCCTGTAAGGGGTAGCACCAAAGCTTTGACTGCTGAAGAGAACTACCAGTTCTTCAGCAAGAACGTTACTCTGCTCCACTGGGAGAAACAAAGAGCCCAATGTTGCTTTCTCCTACCATAAAACGTGTCTTTTGTGTTTTCAGTTTAACTTTCTCTGCCTCAAACCACTGAGTGATGTCAGTGCATCACGACACAGCCACTCCTTTCAGGTGTATGGATTTCAGTGGTGGATAAAATCATCCCTGCAGATGCAGATTGTTTGGTGCTTTGGGAGATGTTTGAATAAATGACACCACAGTATAAGACACATTATCAATATTGCTTGGAAATACAAAAAAAAATATCTGAGGCCTCAGTGTACTTTGGATGTTCATCACAGGCTCTAGAGAAATGGAAAAATGTGACAATGACAGAAGCCTGCAGCAGTGATGGAGCTGGTGGCCATGAGGGAGGATGAAGTGGGTGCTTCTCCAGCACTCCTTCAACAAAAGTGATGCTGGAAAGTGTCCAAGTGGCAGCCTCTGGGGCTCTAGCAGATATCCTGAATGCCTCTGGGGCTTGGTGGGACTTACCATGGGTTGCTCACAGGACTGCTCACATCAGGGAGCTGCTGAATGAGGCAGTGGAGCAGCAGACCCTTCACTGCAGCTGTTCAACAAACTGCTCCAAACTGCCCCAGGAAGGGAGAACTTCCAGCTTAACAGAACTCAGAGCCTGAAGTCAGACAGCAAATAGCTCCTGCAGAAAGGTTTTTCAGAGGCATAGCAGCACCTACACCTGCAGATAGCTACCTAGTGGAACTGATTTGTTTACAACATTCATGGAAAAATCTTAATAACCAATTTCTATATTTAGTCTAAATGCCTTTGACAATCTGAGCTCTGTATCCCTGTGCTTCCCAGCCCCATCCACTCATGTGGGGCTATGGGAAAAGGCCAGAAATAAACTGACAGCCAGCACGACCCTCCCATGGTCCTGATATTTCTGCCAAACAAGAACCCAAATGCTGCTGGTCTGTTTTGGCAATGCTGGATGCATATTTTTTACTCTTAATTATCAAAGGCACAATTCATTGCAGAATCAAGCCCTGCCCAGTTTACCTGAATTACCCTCTTGTTCTCTATCTGCTCGTCCCTCCCCAGATCAAAACCCCAGTCCATCTTTCTGTGGTGATTTGCCAGACAGGTCTTTGCTGCAGGGGAAAAAATCAAATCAATCTATTTTTCCACCACCTCATCCATCAGCTTCATGCTTGGAGCCTCCTGTCACAGAGGTGACTTCTCCAGCAGCTGGTCACCACTGAACAAGCCCAAGGCCATCTGGTTTGTTGCGTTACAGAGAGCAGAGGCTGCAATCATCTGCCTGGTTGAGTCATTGGCAGGGGAGGCAGGTTTGGGCTCCATGAAGTGAAAAAGCAGTTCAGTAGAGTTCAGGATATTAATAACATTAATAACATGAAACGACCACAGTAACTACTGGATTATCAAGAACAATAAATCTTACACATACAAGTAGCCTGGGGATGGTGGGGTTTTGCACTGGAAAGCCATAGGTCTGTCTGCAGGTCCATAACCTCCAGCACAGAGCACAGGCCAAAGAACATTTGGTTCAACTATTTTTGGGAATGCAGAAGACAAAGGAGGACAAGACTGCTGGCTTTTACATCTTTCAGATTCAGACACAAGATTTTACCCTAGTTTCCTGCCCCTCCCCAGCCCATCCACTGGCCAGTTCTTTTTCAGAAAACTTTGGGACTGATTTTACAGGGCCTGGGCTGGATGGAGCTGTGAGCAGCCACCTCTGGTCAAAGTGGGAGGTGTCCCTGCCCGTGTCAAGGGATTGGAACTAGATGATCTTCAAGGTCCCTTCCAACCCAAACCATTCTGTGATTCTGACAAGATGTGGCTGCTGTGAAGATGAACAGCACAGGCAGGAGTGTGGCTGTTCCAGCACCCAGCAGCCCAGAGCCTGCAAGATACTCTGAGCTGCTGAGTGATGGGCTGGGACCCCCTGCATCCCAAGGGCCTGAGATCCCTGGATGTGCTCAGGCAGTTTTCCACACACAACCCTTTGAATGCAGGCTCTAGGCTAGTGGTAATACTGAACCCAGCTGGATCCAGCTGCCTTCCCACCAGCAGTCACAGGGTTCCAACAAGGCTCACTGTCCTGCAATGTTTGAAGAACTTCAAAGCATCAGAAACCCAGGTGTCCCTCAGTGTAAACCACAGCTGGCACCTGAACTCTCCTTTGAGACACGAGTGAATAACTCCTGCCCATGGAATAAGTCATCTACCCACATCACCTGGTCCAGAAAGGAAACAGTGAGGGAGCCCCAAGAAGGGCCCTGCTCACACCTGGGGAAAGGAGCTGCTGTCATGCCTTGGTGACTGCACCCAGTGTCCAGAGGGGTTCATCAACCATCTGCTGGTGCATTGCAGTGCCTACAGCCCCACCCAAGGAGCTGCAGAGGAGAGTGGCTGAGAGGGGACAAGTATGTGCCTCAGCCCCTGGCAGAAGCTGTTTGTAACATCAAGGAACATTTCAGGTGATAATTTGCAAAAGCTACTTACAGGAACAGCAGCAAAGAGCCTTTGGCTTGGGCTTGGCACCCAGAGTCCTCTGCTACACCCAGGAACAATCCTCATGCAGGGTGGCATCAGCAGGGCTTATAATACAACAGCCCTAGGACTTACCTCACTTCCAGGCATCTCCTGGGTGCTCTCAAGTGTACTTTGACAATAGCACCTCTGTAGGAGGTTGCTCAGGTGTTGCTGCAGCTCAGCGACCCCCTGTCCATGTCCAATCCACTCTGATCTGCACTGGGAAGCAGCAGATGACAGACCCCTCTGTAGCCCCTCTACCCTGGCAGGCTCTCAGGCAGATGAGCTGCTGGGCAGCTGCTCTGTGCTCCTTGTACCAAGGCTAAGAGTTGAGCAGGAATCTTCACAGAGACAGATGGGAAAAGAAACACCAACTGCTGCCATTAATAAGTCAAAGCAAGTCCAGCCATCCAATTCGAATTGCTGGGCCACAGCTCACTTCTTTAATTGGAGAATAATTTACAGCCAGTGACAAAAAATTAGATCCAAGCCAAGGAGATCACTAAGCCATCCAGGGACTGAGGCAGGGTAAGTCTGTACCATGTTGTCTGTTGCCCTGCACTAATAGTGGCATCAGGAGAAAGAGCCTGTGACTCCTTTGGGCTTTGAGACCCACTGGGAACTGCAGCACAGCTCCCTGAACTTCACCACCTCTTTCTTCCCAGAAGGAGACTTCTGTGCACACATTTCTTGGCCAAGAAGAGCCCAGAAAGAAACTGGACACATCAAACCTGTTGCAGACTGCATTGATGGTGGAGTCAGGGCATGGAAAGGATGAGGACGCAGGGAGGAGAACGTGTCCTCTTCCAGCCTTGGCAGAGATGTTGCCGACAGTTGAGGTTTGCTTCTGGAAGAGAGACCCATCTCTCCTTCCCATAACATCTTCCAGGTGAGGTTTGCCTCTGGAAGAGAGACCCATCTCTCCTTCCCATAACATCTTCCAGCAGAATAGCCTCCAGTTCCTTACTAATCCAGCTCTGCTGCCATCCCCAGAGCCACCCAGTCACTGCAGCGCTTCTCCCATCAAGGAGGTTAAACAAAGTGTCCTGCTGCTTCTTGGACATCTGTGATCAAGGCCACAGCCTTGGGCCCAGTTTCCCCAGCCCTTCCCAACAGACAGGGCTTCCTGCAACCTCACCATGCTGCCAGGAACTGAGGATGAAGGTGGAGGGAAGAATGACCCCTTCTTTTATCCTGCCAGTAATGACACAAGATCCCGAGAGACATTACAACTTGATCTTGCAGATGACAACGTGATCTCTGAACACAAGCAATGACTACAGAAGGATGCAACCTGTTAGAGCAACACTGGCACAACAAGCAGAATTCCTGTAGCTGCCATGTAGCTCTGTATTCACTCTCCACCTGATCCAAGCCCTGGCAGCAAGGAATAACAAAACCTATTGATTTCAGGGGGCTTTGTGGCAATCCTGATGCCTGAAGCAGAACAATGCACCTAAAAAGACTTCTTTGCTTACTCAGGGCTTTGAAAGCATCACTTGGGTTTTGCTGGAATGCAGGAGCTTGTTCTTTCCCCAAGTCAGGCTTTCTGTTGGCTTGATTGCAAAAGAAGTGGAAAGTTCACAAGAAGGATGTGGACCTGTTGAAACATGTCCAGAGGAGGGCAACAAAAATGGTCAGAGGGCTGGAGCAGCTGCCTTATGAAGACAGGCTGAGGGAGTTCAGCCTAGAGAAGACTCCAGGGGGACCTTATAGCAGCCTTGCAGTATCTGAAAGGGGCCTATAAGAAGGCTGGGTGGGGAAGCACTGGCACATTGGATGCCTAGAGAGGTGGTAGAGGCCCCATAGCTGGAGACATTCAAGTTCAGGATTAATGGGCCACTTAGTAGCCTGGTCGAGTTGGAGATGTCCCTGCTTATTGTTGGGGGTTTGGACTAGATGACCTTTAGAGGTCACTTCCAACCCAAACCACTCTGTGATCCATCCACCTAGGGTTGGAAGGAAGAGAAGGAGGAGCTCAGTGGGCAGCTGTGAGGGCAGAGCTGGGGCACTGCTGCTGGTTTGCACCCACCTCTGTGAATGAACAGACCCCAGAGCTTTGCATGAGTGGGATCTTCAATGGCATTTAAGAAGGTCTCCCATTTAGCCAAAAGGATTCCATAATATTGGATACCTTTGATAATCTCACAAGCATCTTCACAGATAGATGCTGAAATATGCAAACAGTGCAAGACCAGGCTTTTAAAAGCATTTGTGCATCTACAGATGACACCACATGCCATTTATTGATGATCTCTCTTCTGGGACTCTGGAGGAATGAAGTCCTAATCACAAAGAGGTGAAGACCTAAACCCTTGAGCCTTGCCCACACTCCAGAGCTGCGCAGATTTAACTGTGCCTGGATCAATCAACCCCTCCTCTTACTGGTACAAATGCAGCTGAGATTGCTCATTCTGCTCTAGCTGCTCCCACAGAAAATGGAATTCCCCTTTATACAAACAAAACTGCATTTACCCAAGAATGGTACCAAATATCAGCATCACTAAACAAACCATCAGGACAAGCCTCAGGTGATGGACTCATGAAATGAACCCCGAGGTGCAGAACTGGAACAAAGTGCCTTCAGCAGCTGCCTGCAAATGAGGAGGTTGTGCCTGTGCATCCAGAGGCAGGAAGTAAAAAAAAAAATTAAAAAAAATAAGGAAGTGCAGTTGATTCATCCAGGGATAAATTTGCCACTCCTGATGTACAGATCCATC
Source organism: Chaetura pelagica (assembly GCF_000747805.2). Lineage (NCBI taxonomy): Eukaryota > Metazoa > Chordata > Aves > Apodiformes > Apodidae > Chaetura > Chaetura pelagica. Next base: position 2,103,800 of record NW_009952709.1, on the reverse strand, counting down.
ATTTTGAGACTTGCACTGCACCTGCCCACTTACCCACAGCGTTTTGAAATGTTGCCAGCTCAGTTTGCCACATGTTAATCCACAATCTGAGTGACATCTCTGTACAAGCAGAGTCTGAAACACCTACATTTTGTACCTTTCCAAAAATCAGCCTTTAAACCTCTGTGCTTAGTAACCTTTGTGGCCCAGACACAATCTTGGTGAGTCACCAGAGTGGCAAGACAGATGTCTCAGTGTGAGCAGATAATATCAGGTGAGGATGGATGGTTGGGTTATCCACACCTGGTTTAGTGGGAGCTTCTGGTTGATCGTAGAATGGTTTGGGTTGGAAAGTATCTTCCAACCCCCTGCATGGGCAGGGACACCTCCCACAAGCCCAGGTTGCTCCAAGCCCCATCCAACCTGCCCTTCAACACTGCCAGGAAGAGTTTTTACCCATCTCAAAAGTCCCTCCCCAGCTTTTCTGTAGCCTCTTTGAGTACTGGAAGGTGCTCTAAGATCTCCTTGGAGCTCCAGAAGACATTGCTTTGTCTGTTTACCACATTGCAGCAGACAAGTGACAGGTGTGCACCTATCTTCTACACCTGGAATTTTGTATAACAGTTGACAACTTAACCTCCTGGTCGCCCTCCCTCCAGGTGGATGCAACGTGCTGGTGTGGAAGGAGGGCATCAGCTTCTAAGGATTTTTGTTAACTGTCCCTTTTCCACCATTTTTAATCAAGATGTGTTTGTCAAATCCAAACATTTCCTATCTCTAGAATATATACAAACACATATTTGACTTCCCTCCTCTCCCTGTAATTCAGAGCACGTGTCATTTTGGGCTGACACTGAACAAATTGCATCCAGCTACGTGAAACACCTTCTGGAGTCAGCTCCATATTTCATGACAAAATGCTCAGACATTCCTGTTTCAATCCCTTCTCCATGAAGGATGGCTGACATTTAAATAAGCAGAGCATTTTCTAAAGCCTTTTACCCACTTTAATTAAAAACTAATACTTATAGAGCAAGGCAGAAGAGCTAGACACCAAAAGAAAATAACATATCCCCCCTCAGATTGCTGGTGAGTTTGTGCAGTAGCAAGAATATAATCACTGTTAAACTGGAGTAAACACTATTGATTGTTATCTCTAATAGAGGATATGGTTTTAAAGAACTTGCAGCACCAGATCCCTCAAGCTCATTGTGTTTATTGATTGAGACTATGAAGACTGTGCAACCACATGTAAAACACAAGGTTATTCATCATACGTTTGCTGTTCAACAGGAGCATCCTGCTCTGCCTAAGAGAAATAAAACCAGGGCAGCTGCTGCTGGGGAAGGACTTTGTCACCACTCCATGACTACAAATCAGAGTGGTGGAGAGTCCACACACTGCTCCAGGCTTTAACCACCAGAGCAAGTTGGCTTCTGAGATCTTCTGGGAGAACAGGTCAGTAGAAGTGAGCAGAAGAGCTTGTCTCTAGAAAGAAGAGGGGGAACTGCACCTGTCTCCTGGTGCTTGTGTAGAAAATGTACCAAAGCAACAACCTCAGCCAACAGGGTGCTGAGGAGCATTGCATCCAGCATCAAAGGACCAAAGAGTTTCTTCTTCAAAGCTGACTCTGGCTGCAGGTCAACACATCTGGGTTGGCCCCCATATGTGGGGCTGAGGAAACAACTCCTGAGGGACTGCAGAGCCTGAGAAGTTGAGCTGGGGCAGGCACACCAAGGGGAGACAGGGACCTAGTGTCAACACAGACCCTCTGGGCTGTGGGAAGCTCTAGGGGAGGTGAATTCAGTGCCCCAGGGCTGCTGGAGCCCAGGGGTGGCTGTGGCTGCCTCTGCAGCCTTCCTGCCTCCCTCCCAGCCCAGCAGCTGGCAGCTCTTCTTCTCCTTCAGCCTCCCTGCAAGATTTGCTGCCAGGTTTGTATGCAAAGTAGAAAGGCCTCATTAAGTGATGCTGACAGTCAGGGCTGCTCTGTTGATGTTAAAATGGGAGTGAGCAAAACCTTCTGCTTGGGTTAGTGTTTTGTACAGGTACAAAATGACTCCGTGAGGTGCAGAGTGAGGAGAAATCAGGCCTGGAAAGGAAGGTGAACTAGGTGAGTTTTCAAACTGGGTCAGTCTCAAAGTTGAGAAACGAGCCCAGACATTCTCATTGTAAATTTAATATCCAGCTGCACATGCCAGAGATCCTCTGACTTCTCTCACAGAGCTCCAGAGAACTAATCCAGAAGGGCAGCTCTGTCCCCTCTGGTCTGCTCTGGTACTTCAGTGTTTCTTGCAGGCCATGGACATGCAGAGCTTGGTTTCATGAGGCCTTTGGGGCTGCACTGTTGCAATCCTCTGTGGTCTGATCTTCAGGCCAGATCCTCAGCAATCCAGGCAGATGTGTGGTAGCCAAAGGTGCTGTTGTGATTTTTGTCAGGTGACATTGTCCTGTCCTTCCCTACTGCTGGAAGTTCCTCTGTCCATCACCTCCAGGAATACCTGGCTCACAAAGCATCAGCTCAGAGCAAACTCCTGTGGAAGGAAACTACAGGTTATGTTCAGGCATGTTTAGCAACAGGAGCAACACCAGCCATGAGCTGGGTTCCCAGATGTCTAAAGAGATCAAGGAATTTCTGGGAGGGACCTAAAATATCCGGGGTTTTGGTTTAGAACTGCTAAAGCATTAAATGGAGCCCACTCTTTGTGTTCAAACTCCTGCCTCTGGGTCGATTTCAGCACAGAACTGGGATCCAGAGAAGGGATTTGTTTGAAGATCAGGTGCATGGATTTCATCTCCAATAGAAGCTGATGTTGTGCTGAGAGTCTGGTGGCAGCAGAGCTGGGACAGCACGAGTGCACTGCAGGGACTCTTCTCTAGCTGGGCAGTGAGAGAGAACAAGAGCATCTTCAATTTCTAAAGCCTCCATGGGGGAGGAATTTGCAAATTCTGGTTCTCCAGCTCCTGATATTAGGAAAAACGCATGGAGATGGGGAATCACCAGACAAATTAAAGCCTTGCAAGGCTGCTTTTTGGGGAGGTGAAGCTGGAAGACAATTGTGCACAGAGAGCTCTGGGTTCTGCTGCTAAAATTCAAGACCTCTTCAGCTTCCTTGCCAGGGAGGAGATTCCCAACACCTCAGAGCAGCTGCTGGTCCAAAAATGGGGTTGGACAAGGATTGTATCTTCCTTTTTTTTGGTAATTCCTCTGTTATGAAGGTCTCCAAAGTTGATGGAAGTGGCACCTCTGCAGCTGAGTCTTACACTAGGAACAAGGATTTGTTTGCTTCTCTTCTGCTTATGCCATGTAAAAACCTTTTAAATCTGTTTTGGGGGTGATCTGGACAGTGGAGCACAGGTTGTGTAACTGCAGACTTTGTCAGATAAACCAGTGCTCAAAAAATATCCCTCCTCACTGCATCCCATCCCTTCTTGTTGCCTGGCTTGTTCAGGATACTATTAACTCCATGACTTTAGTGGGAGCTCTGCTGGCAGCTCAGCATCCAAACAGAACAGAGCAACAGCTGCTTGAGATGCAGCCAAATTCATCTCTTCTTTCTGGCAGCTGGAGGCTGTGGACACACACCAGGAAGAAGGTTCATCTAGGAAAGCCAGAAAATTAAATCTCTTGTACCAAAGAAGAGGATTTAGACCACATGAGAAGCCATTTATCCCAGTAGTCCCTGCTGTCATTCCTGATTTCCAGCAAGGACATGATGACAGGTTGATGTTCCCTTGGGGAAGGAAATCTTCACTCAGCTGCCCAGGTGAGCAGCTCTGCAGAACTTCCTATGAACTCAGCTGTCTTAATATAGCTTAGGCTCAATGAAGATATTTTTATTCTAGGCTAAATGAGATGTTTTCCATGTCAGCTACTAAATTATCTCACGTAATCTAGTCACTGCCTCCTGCT
>NW_009952709.1:2090047-2099801 GCF_000747805.2 Chaetura pelagica | reverse complement strand
AAGAGGCCAAGTGAGGAACTGGGGTGTTGGGCTGAGACCTGTTGCTGGCTCTGCCACTGATCTCTGGAGTGATCAGTTCCTCACTCACCCACTGAGCTTTTCTTCAACTCTTACCAGCTTTTTTTTGTAGATGGGGATCTCATTAATAGTGTTTGGAGGTAGAAGCTGGATGGGGTGGGCAGCTCTAGCTCAGGTTCGGGCTGGTAATTCAGGACACGGTCACTAACTGTGCCCATGGACCAAGTCCAGGTTCCACCTTCAGTGTGTTTGGCTGTTGGTGGCAGAGGGAGAGAGGATGCTGGATTAGGAGCAAACCTGAGGCTCAGGCCCCTTTTCTCCCCTTCCTAGATGGCAGCATTTCCTTCTCAGAGCAAATCACCAAATGGTTCCATGTGCAGAGTGGAGCTATGGTTCCTGCAGGCCCTCCCTCCACAAGTGGCAGGTCCTCAGCTGCTCATCATGAGAGCTGCAAAGACCACAGCCACTTTTCTGTCTTCATCTGCTGCCACAGCCCTGTCCATGGCCTTGCAGGAAGCAGCTGGAGCAGGGGCTTGAGTCTGGCATGATCTGTGCCACATCTTAGACTCTGTGGTTGAGCTGGAGTGTCCTCAAGTGCCTGAGAGGCTGGTTTGTTAGTGCTGTGCTTGGGGTGGGTGGTTTGTATCTGCTGGATTAACCATGTTCTAGTCCTGTAGCAGCTTTGCTGCCTGTTAGTGCCAGGTTAAATTGGTGAGAGGCAGATCTCTCCTAACTCCCTCTGCTTCCACAGAGAGAGGTTGTGCTTCAGCTTAGGTGGAAGGATTTCCTTCTAACTTTCATCTAAGACACACACACACAGTTCTGTCAGGTTGCCAGGCTGGCGAGTGGCTGGAAAACGACTGGGCATATTTTAGCCTTTGGAAGTGGCTGTTGGAAAGCTGCTCAGGGCTGAGCAAACCTGGCTACTCCAGCATCTCCAGAGATGCAGCCCGGGGTTATGCAAAGGGTGTTTAACATGCAGAGCAGCCTGTGGGCTGCTGGGCTTCTTGCACTTCTGCTGCTGGGAGCTCAGGGTCAGCCCAGAACCAGCTCCTGCTAAAAGAATATCATCATTTTGTGTAATAATCCCGGTGGTTTTACTGTTTGCATCTACAATGATGAGATCAGCAGCCATCTAGTGTAAACCCATTCTCTTCATGCAAGACTCCATCCAGGTTTCTGGATGGTTCTTTCCCTGCTTTGATACGGGAGATCTAAAATCCACAACTGCTGGAACAAAAGGAATTCGGCCCTTCCCCCTGGGGGATCCTGCAGTAAAAGCCTCACCCGGTGTCTGCTGGTGCTGCCTGCAGGGCTGAAGGGAGGAGAGCAGGAGTGGAGAGGTCTTGGACCTACAACATCTACTCCACAGCCCAGCTGGGGTAACAAAGCAAGAGTGGGAAGGGAGGGATGTGCTGTGGGGTTGAACGGGACAGAACAAGAAGAAACGGCCTCAAGTTGTGCCAGGAGAGATTTCGATTGGATGTTAGGAACAATTTCCTCACTGAAAGGGTTGTCAGGCCTTGGCCCAGGCTGCCCAGGGCAGGGGTGGAGTCCCCATCCCTGGAGGGATCTCAAAGCCCTGTAGATGTGGTGCTGAGGGACATGGGGCAGTGGTGGTCTTGGCAGGGCTAGGTTAACGATTGGACTTGATGATCTTCCAGGTCTTCTCCAACCAAAATGATCTGATGATTTCATTAATCTGGCTGGGGGCTAGTGAGGGTGCTTGGGGCTGTACCTCATGCTCCTGGCCAGGTCTCCTCCCTCTGTGTCTTCTACAAACTGATAATGGAAATAGCTGCTCCTAGGAGGAGCAAATGGGTCTGATCCAGCCTGCAATGAGCTCGGTGAGAGCAGCAGGTGAGCTTGTGGCTGCTGCTCTGCCCTAGGGCTTCACAGCTTCAGTCATGGGAAAGTCATGGAGCAAATCCTCCTGGGGACAGTCACAAGTCAACTGAAGCACCTGACTGGGAAAAGCTCACATGGATTTACTAGGGGAAAATTGTGCTTGACAAACCTAATCACCTTGATGACAAAGTCACCCTCTCAGTCGATGCAGGGTGAGCACTGGACACCATCTGCCTGGGCTTCTCCAAAGCTTTTGATATGGTCCCTACAGCCTGTCCTGGAGAAACTGACTCATTACAGCCTTGCAAAGAGTCAGATGGAAAAGACAAGGGGTAACGGGCTCAGGTTTCTCCTGGGGAGATTCCAGTTGGACACAAAAGGTAAGGTTTTCACTTATGAGGACACTCAAACATTGGAATAGTCTCCCAAGGGAAGTGGTAGATTCACCCACATTGGACAGATCTAAGTGTCATCTTGACAGGGTGCTGAGCCACCTCATATCAACTGTAGTAGAACCTAGAAAGGTTGGACCAGGTGATCCTTGAGGTCCCTTCCAACCTGGCATTCTATGATTCTATGATGAAAGCATAAAGATTTATTCCCCAGCCCTTCCTGCTCCTCCCTCAGGATGCTGCTGCTGGGTAACCACCAGGTACCAGCTGGCCAGTGTCCCTGGGGAGTTATAACCCCACCAATGACCCTATCACCATCAGGTCACTAGGCAATGAGGGCAGGGAAGACTCCAGAGGGCAGCAGGCTGAAACCACCCTCTGGGGACAAGGAGGGTTGCTATAAATACAGTTGGTACTGATAGGTGAAGGATGTGTCCATAAATATTTATTCTCGTCACTTCTGCTGGTTGAGTTACAAGAAAAATGGGCTGTTTCTGCCTGCCAAAGTGTGTTTTATGCTTATTTAACTAGAGAAGGACCACTGGTGTCCTGAGAATGACCAGTGATGTACTGAGATGCACAGCCACATACCCACCTACCCATGTGGTTCTCCCCCCTCCTGCCAGGGTGACTAGGAAATGCGCAGTGTAACTCCAGCCTGAGATGTAAAACCATACTGAAAATTAGGGAAGGATAAGCTGATCCTTTCAAAGCTGGTACCAGGGGCATCCCACCTTCCTTGGGGCACAGGGAAGTGCCTGGAGGAATCAGTTCCTCACTCACCCACTTGTGCCCGCAAGGGACACACACCAGTTCAGTGCTGCCCCGTGTGAGAGCTTTGCTGGGTTCAGAGCTCCCAGGACCAGCCAGTCCTGCCTCAGGGGAACAGAACAAATATTTTAAAATGTAATCAGAGTCACTGGGGAAATGTGACAGGATTTAAATGATGACATAACCCACTAGTCTTGTCTCCGTGCTAATGAGCATGAATTGAGAGCATTAAAGATCTATCCATGGGCATTATTAGTGTGTGTGTGAGTCAGGGGATCACAGCCTTCATTAGTCTCGTCCTCTGCTGGCAGCAGAGCCACCTGCCTGCCCAGTGCAGGCAGCAACATCCTCCCGTGCCCTGGGGTTCTGCAGGCACATCCCCCTGCTGCCCTGCATCCTGCCTGCAGGCTGCACCTCCCGGCCTGGAGGGGCTTCCTCTCATCTTCCTCTCCAGCAAATAAGCCCAAGCACTTTTCCCTCTTTTCTGGGGAGTGTCAAAATGTTACCACAGCTCTGAGACTTTGTTTCCTGTTGAAGGTTTCTCCCTTCCCAGGAACTTTCAGCAGTCAAAACAGCTTTTATTTTATTATATTTATTTTTTTTTTTTATTGCAAAACCAAATATTTTTTTTCCACCAAATGCTACATTCCTACAAGAAAATGAGGTTGAGGCTGGAAGCAAATAAATCTGCAGGGAAAGGATCCAGGATTCAAGCTTGTCCTGGCTTTTCTCCCTGCCCTTCCACGCTCCTGATTTCTTTTGCAGTGAGACATTAGGAAGCCCCAGCAGCAACGTTGGGCCGAGTAGCAAAGTGGTGGGTGCTGGGAGGGGGGCTGGGGGGGCTGCTCAGCCAGCCCTGCTCCTCTGGCATCTCTCAGCATTGCCCTGATGATGAATGAATTTTGAAAAAGGAAACCACATGGCTGATGTGATTGATTAGCTACCTTCCCCCTGCTACATCTAATCGATGGCAGCAGGTATTTATTGCATTATATACCACAAATTGATAGTGATTAGTAGTACCTCATTAACCTTCTCTGTTCTTTTGATTGTTTTCTTGCACTGTTGTACTAACAGAGTGTGGAACATCCCTCTCCACCTGGCATAGAGGGGTTTGTGAGTTGGAGAAGCTGAGTGTTGATGCTTTTGATGAGGGGTGGGACTCTGCATCTCTACCACTTTCTTCCCCTTTACTCAGTTCTTGTGAGACCCCACCTGCAGTTCTGTGCCCAGTTTTGGAGCCCCCAGTATAAGAAACTCCTGGAGAGAGTCCAGAGGAGGATGCAAAAGTGATCAGAGATCTGGAGCAGCTCTGCTCTGGAGCCAGGCTGGGAGAGTTGGGGTGTTCAGCCTGGAGAAGAGAAGGCTCCAGGGAGACCTTAGAGCAGCTTCCAGTGCCTGAAGGGGCTCCAGGAAAGCTGGGGAGGGGCTTGGGACAAGGGCAGGGAGGGAGAGGACAAGGGGGGATGGATCAAAAGTGGAAGATGGAAGACTTAGGTGAGACAATAGGAAGAAAATATCTAGTTTGAGAGTGGTGAGAGCCTGGCCCAGGTTGCCCAGAGAAGCTGTGGCTGCCCCATCCCTGGCAGTGTTGAAGGGCAGGTTGGATGGGGCTTGGAGCAGCCTGGGCTGGTGGGAGGTGTCCCTGCCCATGCAGAGGGTGGGACTCGACAGTCTTTAAAGTCCTTTCCAACCCAAACCATTCTATGATTCCCTACTCTCCAGCTTGTGAGGAAGCACCAAAGCTCATGTCTGACATGCTGCTCCATCTTGGGTGCCTCAACTGCAGTTCCTGCAGCTGCAGAAAGGTCAAGGCCCTGGTGTGCAGATGCCCCGTATGAGGCAGCCCTTGCCTGAAGGGTGAAGGCTAATTAGGGGAAGTGATGTACCCTGCTGTAGGAGAATTGGGGATTGGAAGCAAGGATCTGTAGTGTGACACCCCTGCCTGGAAGGCAGACCCCAGATGGTGCATAAAGGCAACACTGAGGATAAAGGGGCTGTGCCCTCCCCCATCAGAGCATCCTGTGACTTCACACGCAAACCCAGCTCCTCTTCTGCTACCCACCTCACCTAGTGGAGAATGTTGGAGTTGCTTGACAATTTCCACACATTTCTGTAAAAAGCCCAGTTCTGGGGAGTGAGCTACTTGCAGCCCTGAGACTGGCTCCTTCTGCATGTGCTGCCTGCACCACAGCTCCAGAGACTTCCCCTCTCACCCCTAAGGACAGTCCGCCCTCCATGTCCTTTATACACCCAGAAGTTTAACAGCCAAGGTGCCTAAACCAGAAACCAGGCAGTGCCAAGGACTGATCCTCAGCAAGTCTCTGCTTTGCTTGTCTGTAACATCCCGGCCCCCGTCGTGACTTACAGATGATTTGTGCTGGGCATAAAAAAAAAAATAGAAGAAGCCAGTGACGCAAGTGATTTTTTCTTTCAGGCATTTCAAAAAAGGACTAGAGAGAGAGTAAGTGCAAGAAATTGCTGGAGAGGGGAGGAGGGACTGCAGCTTTTAAATCCTCTGGCACTGTGATGCAGGGTTATGCTCAGCGGTGTTGGCACAGTGGAGAGATCACTGCAGGAAAAGCTGGTTGAAACTCCTAGTCAGAAGGGTATTTTCACCAGAAAAAGTAACTTAAAAGCAAATGCTTTCCCCAAAAAAAAATGTGGGTTTGTTTTGAATTGGAATTGCTTTGGGTTTTAAGAAGTGCCAAAGCATTCTAATGGCATGAAAATATTTCTGGTAGTATGGGTGAAACTGCTGCTGTCTGATTTCATTAACTCTTAAATCCAGTGTTCAAATGACTGATGAACTGTTATCCTATGGTTTCCATCCTATGGAAACTGTACATTTCAGTGGCTTGGAGCTGATCTTCTTGTCTTTGATCTCTTATTCAATGGAAAACAACAAATTCGCACCCAATGGAACCTCTCCCTGTCTGGCTTTGCTCAGTAGCAGTCTCAGTGTGGCACTGAGCAATGCAAGCAGGAAGATTTGCAGATATGCAGATACAGAAGGATTTAAGAAGTGTCAGAGCTCCCTACCTCCTCTGGCTGAACCTTCAGCATCCACCCCTGGCTGCTGGCTGGGATGTGTCAAACGGAGCTGGCTCTGATGAATCAAGGCAGAGCCTGTAAGTTGGAAACGTTCCCATCACGAGTGCATCTCATCTACACTTCTAACTCAGGGCTGAGCAAATCCCCCTTGAAATGCTGATTTCTTGCTGCTCCTCAGGCTTTCCTGCAAATCCCACTTCTGTCTGTTAAACCTGGAGCTGAAGAGCTGGGACATGTCTCTGCTGTTTGTGCAGCTCCCAGCACAGCGGGGAACTCGTGCTTGAGTCGTGCTGGGTTCAGCTTTTCCCCAGGCCACATGGTGAGATGGTGCTGGAGCCCAGGATTCCTTGGCAAACCCTCCTGATGCTTTTCCCTCTGCATTGGCTATTTCTGCAGACCACTTAACTGCAGCACTCAGCTGATCCTTGTCTATGCTGAGGGAAGTGCACGTTCAGGTTGCACAAACCAGCCAGGGACAGAGGATTGGGAGCCAATCTGCTAAACAGGGATTTAGCCAAGGGGCAGCCCTGGGTACCAGCCATCTCCTAATGCTCTCTTAAGGAGCCTTAGCAGCACCAGCTGCTGTGTCCTTTTCCCTGCAGCTCAGCTCAGTCCTCCAATTCCATGCAGAATTCCTTTTCCTCATCGTCTTGCTCCAGTGCCTTTTAATTAGGAGCACAGCTGCTTTGGAAACGTGGAGCTCACTTTTCAAAGGGTGCTCTGGAAAGCCATGACAATGGAATAAAGCAGAAAGGTTCAGCAATTTCTTCATCTCACACTTAGCCAAGGCCTCAGATAGTTTTGTGCTGCAAGGATGATTTAAAACAGGAAACAAGTAGCACCTTCTCAGCTCTTGCTTGCCTGAAGAAACTCTGCTGTGCAAGGGAGGTGTTGGATTTGGGAGTTTAGTTTGGAGAAGAGGAGGCTGAGGGGAGACCTCATTGCTCTCTACCTGAGAGGAAGTTGTAGGGAGGTGGGTGTTGGGCTCTTCTCCCAAGTGAATTGTGACAGGACCAGAGGAAAAAGCCTCAAGTTGGGCCAGGGGAGGGTTAGACTGGATATTAAGAAGTTACTTACTGAAAGAATGGTCAGGCACTGGCACAGGCTGCCCAGGGAGGTGGTGGAGTCCCCATCCTTGGAAATATGTAGATGTGGCACTTCAGGGTGTGCTTAGTGGGTGTGGGGGGTGTTCTGGTGTTGTTTGGTTAGTTGTTTTTTCTTTGTTTTTCCTCCTTGTGGGTGGCCAGTTGGACTTGAGGGTCTTAGAGGTCTTTTCCAATCATGACAATTGTTGTGACCTGAAAGGCTGTGAGTTGAGCCTGTGCAGTGCTCAACAGCTCTCAGCTGGGTGTGAGGGACCTGGCATTTCACTGCACATGGCTGGTGATTCCTCTGATTAACAAAGGTCTTGTCCAGCTGGGAGTTGCCCCAGGACTGAAGGGGGACTCTCAGCATTCACTAATCTCAGCTCTATTTTGATTTGCAGTGGTGAGAATCTGGGCTGTTGAGGCAGGCAGCCCTGCCCAGGTACCACAGCCTTGCTGGGAGGTCTGTGTGCATCTGCTTCTGCTTGAGAAAGCCTGGGGAGGTTTTAATCAGATGGAGGAACCTTCTGTGCCCAAGAACTGGATGAAACCCCTCTTTCCCCTTTGACCCAAGGCCATGTGCTGCTGCTGCTGCCTTCCAATTGTGTGGCTTAAGCACTTAAAGCAGTGGGAAGGATAAAGCCCCTGGAAATTAATCAGCTTCACTTCAAAGCTGACCTTCCATGAGAAGATCTCAATCCCTCCCTTCTCCAGAGGAAAAGCAGTGGGGGTCCCTGGCTGATGGTGTATGATGGAGCTCCAACTTGCACCATGTGTGAACAACCTAAATCTGTAGAAGATCTGGACATCAAAACTTTGGGATGAGATCTGTGAGCAGAAACTAGAACAGGCAACACATCCAGCCCTGCTCCAAAGGGGCACCTTGGAGTTGTCCTATAACAAGTGGTGGCTGGATGGGGCATCCCAAGGATGAACAACCTCTGCTGGCAAGGCCAGCAGCAAGAGAAGAAGAATTATTTCCAAATGCAGCCACTTATCTGGATATTGTGCATGTTTCTGCTGGGTAGTGGTTGAACTTGTTTTAGGCTTGGGAAACTGGCTTTGTGGTAGTTTCTGGAGTAGCAGCCAAAATATCAAGGACCATAAGACACCACCAGGCACTCTTGGTCACTGAACACCCGCAGATGTGGTTTGGGCACTGCCGTGCTCTGCTGAAGAGGGAGAGTTGGCCATGCTGCTCCAGTCTGGAGGCAGCTCAGCAGCAGCTCTTCCTACATCTTGCCTGAACATCCTCAGTGTCTTCTCGCAGGATGCAAAAGAGATTGGAGATGCTCAGCTACTGCACTGGTGGGAACAGCAGTGCTTTAAATAGAGGAGCCTTTCAGCAGGGCAACAAGCATTAAAACAGTGTTGGAGTGGAATTTGAAGCTGTGCAGTACCTTGTTTGCCCTTCTCTTATTTTGTTTGGCTCATGTAGGCGTGTTTTTGTTTTTACTCACTTTTCTGTCCTATGTTGTCCCTTTCTTTCCAGTAATGTTGACTGTTCCATCTGCTTATTTATCACCCACAGTTAGAACCTGAATTTCAATTAGCAATCTGCTTTGTTTCGTCTTGTTTTAAAAGCTCCAACAAAGCTTCAATACATAAAGCTACTTGTGATGCAGCTGTTAAAGCTCTTCCATCATATCCATGAGCAAAATGAATTCCGTTGCTATCAAGATGCATCTGATAAATTAGCTTTAATCCTCCTCTACTGCAGTTGATACAAGGCACTTCAGTGAAGACCGAGTGATTCCAAATTACTGAGATAGAAAATGGTCTTTGCTCAGTGCTCCAGAGATGTAAAAGAAACTAAAACCTCATGTAGTGAGAAATAATTCACCCAGCAAAATGTAAAAGCCATACCCTGGATTTCAGTGCTGATTTCTAATCCTGATGCTTCACCTCTGGATTTGAAGTTTGGGGGGTGGAAGCAGAGAACAGGGTGGCCAGTTGTACAGCAACATCCCAGGCAAAAATGTCCTCTCCTGAAGCCCACAGAGCCAGGCTGAGTCCCACACACCACCAGCAACTGCTTCAACACCCTGTCAGTGAGCATAGAATTGGGTTAGTTGGAAAAGACCTTTAAGATCATCAGGTCCAACTGTTGATCCAGCCCCACCAAGGCCACCACTAACTTATGTCCCTCAGCACCATCTCCAAGGCTTGGAAATCCCTCCAGGGATGAGGACTCCCCCCCCTGCCCTGGGCAGGGCCTGACAACCCTTTCCATGAAAAAATTGTTCCCAAGATCCAACCTCAACCTCCCCTGTCCCACTAGACAAAGTTCTTCCAAGGTCCATCCAACCTGGCCTGGAACACTTCCAGGCTCACTTGAACACTCCCAGCAACGGGGCAGCCACAAGTCCCCAGGCAGCCTGGGCCGGGGTCTCCCCCGGGGTCACCCTGGCCGAGGCGGCCCCTCTCACCCCTGCAATGAGCTGTGTGCAGGTCTCAGCCTGGCAGCCCCTCTCACCCCTGCGATGAGCTGTGTGCAGGTCTCAGCCTGGCAGCCCCTCTCACCCCTGCGATGAGCTGGGTGCAGGTCTCAGCCTGGCCGCCCCTCTCACCCCTCCGATCAGCCGC
>NW_009952709.1:2065858-2088403 GCF_000747805.2 Chaetura pelagica | reverse complement strand
GTCTTGTCTCACGTCTCCGGAACGCGGCGGGGCTGCTCCGGGCTCCCCGGAGCGGGGAAGCGGCTCCAGCCCGGCTGGAAGGCACGGGATGGAACAGTCGCTGTTCCCTGCGCTCTCCTCCCGAAGGTGGGGAAACTGAGGCACGGGGGAGCGGACCAGCCCTCCCGCTGCCCCGGGTTGTGCAGTGCCCGAAGCAGGAGCGGATCCCAGACCCGCTCTGGCTGTGCCGGGGAAGGAGGAGAAAGTTACACAACCGACGTGTCCCCGGCTCTGCCCGGGGCTCCTTCCCAAACGCCCCGGGTTCCCGCTGTTGTAGGCACCAGCAGGGCTGCTCTCCGCCCAGGCTTGCGGGTAAAGCTGGGTAGGTAGCTCCGGAAACTGGGGCTTTCACCTGAATCTCACCCTTTTGGGGCAAAGTCCGTGTCTGAGTGAGCCAAGTCGTTCCCAGAGATGATCCCGTGGCTGGGGGGCTCAGCTCTGAGCTTTCCCAGGGCAGGAGCACAAACCTTCCCAGCTGGAGAATCAACACTTAGGGGCAGCCTTTTGTAGGCAGCCTGTGCAGGGCAGGGACCTGGGGGGGGGTGGGGGCTGGGCAGTTTTGCAGCTGTTTGTGCTTTAATTCTTCCATAACAAGCTAAACCCACTGTTCACAGCCTGTCCCATGTGGTGTGTTCCCCAACACTGCACTGACATCACCCAGCTCTGAACAGTGTCTCTAGACAACCCTCCATCCTCCCTCCCTCCTTTTCAAACCTGCCCCAGGCAAGGGCACATCTTCCAGACCAGAAACAACTCCTGAGTAATCCTGAGACCAAACATTTCTAGGATTTTTCCCCTTCCTAATGACAGGACTAAGCTTTTGGAAGTTGGGCTGCAATTTTGTGCCCCAAAGATTGCAAACCAAACCACCCCACATTTTGGCTATGGAGTTGGGCTGGGTGGAAACCAACTGTCAGGAATGTTCTGCTCAATGAATTTCTCTCTAATTCAACCCACTCTGCCTGGTAATTCACATCATTTTGTTTGTTCTTTAATCTAATGTACATGATGTCTCTTAGGCACTATTAATATTGAATCAATCTAAGTAATTCCAGCACAGAAATAATTCCTGGAGGATGCAGTTTGCCAAGGGGCTGTTCTGTGACAGGAGCTGGATTTTTGTTCATGTGATCTTGACAGGAGGGAGAAGCTTAGAAATTGTCTATTTGTGAGCAGAACTTCTTTAAACAACAGTTTGGTCACGTACCTGGCTGTGGTGGCATCTTCTGGAGCTTCTGCACCCTTGTGGCAGCTGGGAAGGGTTTATGGCCCATGTAGTGCTGGTAGAAATGCTTTCTTTGGGAAGAGCTGCAGAATGATTGAGGGTGCAGCTGTAATCATTCCTTTGGAGACTTTTAGAATAAAGCAAGTGCTGAATTGGTTTTGCCTGCTGCTTTGGGGAGGAGGGAATCAAGAGCAGATGGTACTTTGATGGTGAAGGGTATTCTTGGGTGGGTTTTCCTGGGTTTAAGGTACAAACACCTCAGCCTTATGCTCCAGACATCATGCAGGGTGTCAGAGCTGCATGGGCAAGAGGGAGATGCACAGGGTGGCTTGACCCCATGTTCTCTTATTCTCTCTTTCCCCTTCAAACCCAGGATCTTGGGCACAGTCTTGAGGTGTCCACAGCTCTGCAAAGGCCTCTGGCTGTGCTGTGGTCTCCTCAAGCAGAGCTGACCCTGCTGTGTCCTGATGTCTTCACTGGTGTCTGTTGGGCTGCTCTGCAGTGGGTCATGGAGAGGGAAAGGTTGGGTGAGCACACGTGTACCAGAGCTGGGGTTGGTCCTGGGATTTATGAATACACTGGATCAGGTTGACATATATGGGGTGGGGGGGAAATGTGAGCAAAAAGAGGGCTTTTAAAAACAGCCATATTGCCCAGCTCTGTCTTCCAAACCCTCTGCCTGCTCTAGGTGAGTAGAAGTGGTGGATCTGTCTGACTGAGGCACAGCTCCCCCCCTTCCCAGGGGTGCAGGGACAGGCTGGCTCCTTCCCTGCTGCCCTTCCAGCTTCCCTATCCTGCAGCAAGACTCTGTCTGTCTGGGACAGCGTTATTATTCATAACATGCAGAATGTGGAGCTGTGTGAGAAGTTGTCAAGGCTTGTTCTTCGGGGCATAAGACGATGGCAGAGATCAGGAAGGCTCTTCCTCTGCTGGCCTGGCCTGCTCCCAGGCACATTGTTCTCTCCAGGGTGAGCAAGAAAACTCACTGAACCAGAAATCAACTTTGTCTGTCACGGTGCTGGGAGATGCTCAGCTCAACCTTCACACAGCATTGCATTAATTCCACAAGTTGTGGTAGCTCAGCTGCCTTCTGAGCTTCCCATGCATGTCTGCCCATGCAGCAGAACCCCAGCCAGTTCCAGTGCTCCTCTCTGGGAGGAGAAAGGCACTGCCTGGGAGGTGGGAACAATTCTACCTTCTGCCTGGTGCTTTCAGGATCACCCAGAGCTGTGAGGAACCAGAAGTGGAATCGTGGCACCAAAAGCTGCCACGACACTGGGTAAAGAAGACAAAAATAATGCACTTCAATCTGTCCCAGCTGAAAACTGACTCGTGGCCTGTGACCTAGGTCATTGTGGTTTGTAGAGATTTTAGTGTAAATTAGATAAAAAGTAGAATTCTGGGTTAAATGGCAAGATTACCTAAACATCCAAATCAATTCCCTTAACGATCAGCGTCTTAACCTTTACGAGAGCAGCAGAGTTTTATGCCTTGTCTGCTTCGTGCTCTCTGTTTCATCCAAATCAAAATTAAATGACTCCATTACAATTATAGCTCCATCATTCCTGCATTCAAGAGTGCACTTTAGCAAAAGATCACTGTAATTGAAATCATGGTGTAAGTGGAGAAGTTTGCGTCGTCTGTCGTATTTTTAGAGCCTGCTTGGCTTTCATCAGCCTTGCTGCTGATATTGTAGCAATTCTGCTGGAAGTTTGTCTTGATAAGCTGTAATATTGTGTCCATAGTGGTTAAAATTGAGGTGCTTGAAGTTTTAGACCGTCAAAATGTTACACAGGGAGATACATCTCCACTCTGAAGTTTGCATTAACCTTGCCCTCCTGTTCTCTCTCACCCTTTTCGTTGCTTTGCAGTCAGTTTTTGTCCTTTTCAATCATTTAGGGAGGAAGGGGAGAAGAGTGTGAAGTATCCATGACTCCAGTGCATCATTCCTGACTGAGGATTTGGCTTAATGAGCTACAGCAGCTGGAGCTGTGCTGGTTCCACCACTGCTCTGTTGTGTCTTTCTGTCCACGCTGATGAGTTGGCCAATGTGGATAAGCTTCCTCAGGCTCACCAAAACCAGGCTGATTTGTGTGTGTCAGTCGCAGGGACTGTGATTCTTTCCTCTTGGTGTAAGTCTGTGGTAGCTTTGCCAAAGTCATAGAATCATAGAACGGCTTGGGTTGGAAGGGACCTTAAAGATCATCCAGTTCCAACCCCTGCCCACGGGCAGGGACACCTCCAACTAAACAAGGTTGTTCCAAGCCCCATCCAACCTGCCTTTGGAAAGTTTCCCAGGATAGGGCTTCAACAACTTCCCTGGGCAACCTGTTGCAGTGTCTAGACTTGAAGCACACCAGGTTTATTGTGAAGGAACTGGGCTAGTGCAACTCTGCTGACTTGGGTCCTTCAGTGGCTTCAGTGGGGTTTGCTGCAGGTGTGTGGGGGGCCAGGGGAAGGCTTGTGATGGGAAGATGTGTTATGGACAAGGTCCAGTTCTCTGGAGCACAGTCCTACAATGGGGGGGTTCCCATTGCCACCCCCTGGGTTCTCTGCTTGGACAGAGGTTTTCACTCCTTCCAAACCAGCCTTTCCATCACCTGCTCTGATAATGTCAAGCAGGCATTCAAAAATAATTAAAAGGAGATCAAAGTTCTTTTTAATGTCATTTTAATTTGCACTTTCACAGTGGCAAACAAGGTGACCTATTCAGAGACCATCATGTTTCGTGCAGGGTAGAAAGATCTCCAGCTGCTCCTGCTCTGGGCACTTGTGATATTGCCAACAGGCCTCTGAGAAATGACAGAGGAATCCTGCAGCCCTGAGCCTCCAAAGCATAATTACAGCAATTTTACCTTCCAGGCAGCTTACAAGAACATAAACCTCATTTCATTGTTTCTTGTGATGCCCAATAAATTGATTATTATTATCTGAGGCTTATTTGCTGCAGTCAGTGATCACCAGTGCATAGGCATCGTGTGACACTAGTAGTGAATGCAGAGCTTGGCTTCTTGGGTTGGTTTTTAACCCTTCTGAGTACTTGGAGTTGTGGGCCATCCCACATGGACGTGGTTGGGATGTCTGGGGAGTGGAAGAACTGCCTGAATCCCCTGGTTCTGTGAAGGTTGTTCCTTTAATGCCTGCTTGCTTAGCACTGTGTTTTAGAACTCACTGATCCAGAGGCTACAAGCCTGTCCCCTTCCCAATGGGGTCTCAGGTAGCTGAAACATGCAAGAGAAGGATGTGCCTAACATCAACCTCAAAGTTAGTGTGGTAAATGATTCCTTGCTCTCTGGGTCTGCTTAGATATAAACAAACAGCCTCAGGAACAGCACACAAAAAAGCACCTACAGCAGCAAAGGCAGATGCTGGGTGATGCCATGGGCTTCTGCTCTGCTTTTCTGTCCTGCAAGCAGCTTTAATGTTAACTTCTGTAGCAGCTGAGCCAAGAGAGAGAAGATGGGAAGTGTAATGTCACCAGGATGTCTCCCTAGGAAAAAGGGGGAGGCAAAGACTCAGAGGCATCTGCATTTTATGTTAGATCTAAGGCTCCTGAAGGGGAAGGGCTGATGGCAGCGACAGCACAGATCTGGCAAGTGATCCTTTTGGTTTCAGAGACAGATCTGATGGTGTGTGGTGGAGCAGGCTGGAGTGCTGGACCTCCCGTGGTGGTGAGGGCCCCACTGCAGGCTGAGCAGGGTGCTCCATGGGTGCTGCAAGCTGAGCTGAGCAAACTAGTATCATGTGTAAATTGCACCTCCAGAGAGCATCTGTGGGGACGTGGGGTTAGTTGTTACCCTGGAGTCAGGAGCAGGTTATATTTGCTGCTTTGCCACTGAATTCCCTCCGTGAGCAAGTTACTCAGTCATCTGTTTCCCTTCATTATGCCAGCAAATCACAATCAACCTTAATGAAATCAAGTGGCATTATACTGATGTGAAAGATTGGAATGAAGTCCTTGGTCCCTCCTCTCCTCACATGGCAGGGGTGATGGTTCTCAGTGTGGCTGTTGGCTTGTTCATCAGGGTTAGTATTGTTAGGGCATCCTTGACTTCTTGGAGCAGAAATGTTTTTTAGTGAGTTCCTTGTAAATAAACAGTTTTACCTCCATAGAGAAATGACTAAGATAACCCAAAGGATAAAAGCCTGTCTTTCCTTCCAGTGTTTAGCAGAAGAAAACAAAAGCATTAGTGAGCAGCATAGCTGGGGAGTTTAAATGTCTTTTACTCAGCTCCTCTGTCCTCAGGGAAAGATGATGGATTTTCTTGACAACTTCCTCAACGCCATGTCTGCTCAGAGAGTGATTTGTCTCTAAATCCCATCTCCTAAACTGACAATGCATCTTCTCAAATGCTTTGGCTTTGTTTCTTTTGACTGGGTGCTCTGTGAATGCTCCCTGTCATGGGCTGCCAAGTGCTTAGCAAATACAGGTGAAACAGGGACCTGAGAAGCTCTGATCATGCCAACTTCTTGTTGCTGGGCTCAGAAACTGTGTCTGAGCTTCTCAGGGTGGGATGTGCTGGCAGGGAAGAGCTTCTGCTTTGTGCAGGCCCTGATTGGGTGCCCTTGGTGTTCAGTCAAGAGTCCTGTTCATCTCCTTCAACTGATTCTTCCAAATTTAGTTTTTCCACCAAATAACTAACCATATCTAGGCAATATGGGTTTGTGGGTGGTTCTCATGGTACTTCTCAGCATTGTTTGGTATGGAGGTGAAAGGGGAAACAAGAGGAAGCAGGGAGGAGATTCCCCTCGTGCACCTTGATACCCCAAAACACGTCAACAGCTTTCCAGGCTTCTATGGAAATAAAACATTTTCTGCTCTTTTTAACATAGTCCTGGACCTGCCTGAGGGATGCAGTGACAACATAGAGGGGGTGGGTGGTGACCAAGCCCTTGTCTTGAAGAGGGCATAGGGAGTGTCAGCCATGGAGGGGTTAGGGAGAAGGCTCCAGAGCTAAGATTTTGTGACCTTTCCAGGTGAAAGGGACATGGGTTTCCTGGTGTCTTGGGGCTAATGTGTGCAATCACCACAATTATGCATCGATTTGCATTTATCTGCATAAATGCCACTACTTAAAAGCCAAACTGCTGTCACCTTTGCCTTGGGAGAGCAGGAGAGGCTGGACTGTGCCTCCTGTAATTCCCATCCCCGTTTGCCTTCCTGACAGGGAGGCTATTTCCCACCCTTCTTCCCCCTGTGCTGTGGTACCCACTGCTTTCCCCTCTGGTTCCTCTGACCTAGAACCCCATTTGAAGTGTCTCCACCTCCCTTCTATTTATTTCTGTCTCCAAATGCCTCTCTCACCTTTTTCCTGGGCTGCTTTTCCTCATCCCTTCCTGCCCCAGCAGCACATCCTTCCCCACACAAGTTATGAACAGATGTCAGTGCAGATGAGTCTCTTGGTTTCTCTGCCCAGGAGCAGCTCCCTGGTCTTTGTCAGGCAAGATGGACAGGGGATACACTTGATCCAAAGCCTCTTATTTATGGTTTGGAGCAGGGGACAATCTCTCCCTACACATTTGGACAACACCTGGCAAACTTGCCTTAACCAAGATGGGTAGTGGGAGCTGCAATAACCTTATAGTTTTCCTGCCTGCAGAGGATCCCTGGAGCCAGGTCCTGGGGATAGGCAGGTGATGCCTCTTCCTGCTGTCATCTGCTCTGTCCTTGCAGCTGACAGAAGAACCATTCAGCAGATAGAGCTCAATCCACCTCCCTGACAAAGTCCTTGCAGTCCAGCCTGTTCCCCCCCAACTGCAGACACAGGGAGCCTCATGGTCCCCCTGCCATTTGCTCTCTCTAGCTGAGCCCACAAGCTTAAAAATACCTGGATCCAGCAGGGACATCCCAGGGCAGGAAATAGTGCTTGGCCAAACTTCTCTCCATGATGCTGTAAAAGCTCCCTCTGCCTCCCTTCTGTGGTATCTCCACATTTCTTTTCCCCATATGCAGCTTTTTTTCCCCCAAGCCTGTGCCTTATTTTGGAGGACTTAGTGCAAAATTGCTGGGCACTTGGCTGATTGGTAACCCCCACCCTGACCTTTGCAGCTTCCAAATGGGAGCCAGCACTTGGATGCCCATTACCAGCCCAGCCCAAGAAGCCCAACAGCTCTGGCAGGTCTGTTTATTGCCAGGAAGGTAGCAGGTTGTGTCTGGAGGAAGGGGGAGGTTGGCTTGGAGTTAATGCTTCTTGTATCAAACTGCGACCTCCCCACTAAGGGAATGAATTGCAATAGATTGCTCACTTCATTAGCAGGGAAGGTAAGTGAGTGGGCTGGATCTCTAGGAGACACACACTTTATTTAGGCTGCCAGAAGAATTCTGGTGATGAATTGCTGCTGGTTCCTGACATCTGTGTTCCTAGTGGGGCCATTTTTGGAGGCCTGAAAGGTGCTTTGACTTTGCTGTCAACCTCTTGGCACCCCCAAGAAGGGGAAAAATCTGCAGGAAAACCTTCAGTAATGTGAGACCTGCTGGGCAGGGGGGGTCAGGAGGAGAGGCAGCTTTCAGTCTTAGCAAAGAACATGCTGCACTGTGTGTTGTTTTGGGGCTTTGTTTTTCCAAAAGGTGATAAATGTGGGTCCTGGAAATGCACCTTTTTTTAAATTGTTATTTTAAGCAATCTACTTCACACTCAAAGGACTTGAGAGATAATTAAATAGTGTGTTGTCAGGGGATCAATGGCCTCATGGAATCAATCTTCCCTTCTCTCTGGCATGTGTTTCTTCTAATAACATTTCTAAGCAATTGGTGATTCTTTCCCTGCTAAATGTTTTGGCACCAATCCCCAGATTCAACTAAATGATTTCCTTCAGCTTTTCTTCTAGCAGGTGTGCTTGCCCACTGTGGTGCCAGCATTAAACCTTTCATACCACAGTCGTCATGTGCATTATAGATGGGGCAAAGCCAAATTGTTATGAGTCTGGAACAAAACACAGCAGCACTGAACAACATGTAGCAAGTCCCTGAAACAGCTTGAGAAAGGAAATGGAGGTTCAGTCTGTGCTGCCTGATGGGCAGGGGATTAAGAAGGTGGAATTATTTTATTTAATGGTCCACTGCAAATGGGTTAGGTTCTGAATGCCTGTCAAATCACAGGTTTTCCCAAAGAGCTTGTAGGGTGAGTTATGCTGTTGCTTTTGTGGTGGCATCTCTGCAATCACTGGAAACAAGACAAGGAAGATGGGAAGTACTGGATCCAGTTCTGGAGCCCCTCAACACAGAAAGGACAATGAACTCTTGGAGCAAGTCCAGAGGAGGCCGTGAAGATGATCCCAGGGCTGGAGCAGCTCTGCTCTGGTGCCAGGCTGGGAGAGTTGGGGTGTTCAGCCTGGAGCAGAGAAGGCTCCAGGGAGACCTTAGAGCAGCTTCCAGTGCCTGAAGGGGCTCCAGGAAAGCTGGGAGGGACTTGGGACAAGGGTGTGTAGTGATAGGAAGAGGGGTAATGGTTTTATACTGGAAGAGGAGAGATTTAAGGTGCACCCTGCTTGGCTACACCACTTCCAGGCCATCTCCCAGCAAGTCCTGTTCCAGAGGTCTCTTCTATAACACTGGGTCCATAGTTTTTCCTCTCTTTCTCCCAAGGGTGACAGATTCCATCTCTCCAGGTGCCAGGAGGGGCACACTGAGAAACAAGAAGATGAACAGATGCACCAGCCTTGGTAAAGCCAGACAAAAATATCCTAGGGGGGACCCACAACATTTCTTCCCAGGCAGGGAAAGGGGCAGTAACTGCTCCCTGGGAGCTCCCCAAAACAGCTGTCAGTGATTCCTGCCTCTGGAGGTACCACAGAAGCTTTTCTCCCTTGGCTCACCTGATGCCTCATCACTTCACAGCTCTGTTTGCCAAGTGCTCTGTTGAGGTGTAGCTCAGTGCCTGGCTGTACCCAGGGTTGACAGGCCTGTGCCAGATCTCCTGCCCATGCCTGCTGTGCTTCCTTATGGAGCGTGTGTGGTGCTGCCATCTGAGGGAAAATGCTGCTTCTCTTCCCATCTCACAGGAGCATAGAACCCCAGGGGTTGGAAGGGACCTGGAAAGCTCACCCAGCCCAACCCCCCTGCCAGAGCAGGGTCACCCAGAGCACATCACACAGGAACGTGGCCAGGGGGGTTGGAATGTCTCCAGAGAAGGAGACTCCACAGCCTCTCTGGGCAGCCTGGCCCAGGGCTCTGTCACCCTCACAGCAGAGAAGTTCTTCCTGAGATTCACATGGAACCTCCTGTGCTCCAGTTTGCACCCACTGCCCCTTGTCCTGTCACTGGACATCACTGCACAAAGCCTGGCTCCCTCCTCCTGACACTGCCCTGAACGTGTTTGTAACCAGGGATGAGGTGGCCCCTCAGTCTCCTCTTCTCCAAGCCCAACAGACCCAGCTCCCTCAGCCTTTCCTCAGCAGGGAGATGTTCCACTCCCTTCATCATCTCTGTGGCTCTGCCCTGGGCTCTCTCAAGCAGTTCCCTGTCCTGGAACTGAGGAGCCCAGAACTGGGCACAACATTCCAGATGCAGCCTCACCAAGGTTCAAATAGCTGGTGAACCAAATGAACCAAGGAAGCTCAAATGTTGGAACAAAATTGACTTCAGTGGTCACTGGGTTGGGGAAGCAGCTTGTGGGGACCATCCTGTGGTTTTGACAAGGCTGTGGTGGTCAGAAGGAGGACATGGGTGGTGCTGAGCCAGCCTTGTGGTCCTCAACCTCCATCCATTCTCCAGACAGGAGCTGTGCTCCAGGTGTGCTTGTGCTGGAGCTACAAGCAGAGATTCCTGGGGCTGTTTGTGCTCACAGTCCAAGAGGGATTTACCCCCTGAGCTGCTATCCTGGCTTTATCCTGGAAGTGAGAAAAGTAAAGAAACTATTGAAATTCTTGGAAGCTCACGAGTCAAAAATCTATTCTTAGAAGCAGACTCAGATTACAAATAGATTCAGTTTACAAATGGGCTGCATTTCAGACCTGTGCTTAAACCTGCTCTAGGCAGAGGCTTAAATGCTTGCTCATCTGGGCACGTGCTGGGGCAGGGCTGTGGGAGATGGTCTTCTGGATAAAGACAAGCAGTCTTGCTCTTCCTCTCTTAAATGGTCCCTCAGTGGTGTTAAACAGCTACAGTTTTTTACCAGGTGTGTGTGTCTGGTGCCTGCAATGGGGTGTGACACGTCTGTGTGGGGTGTCCACACGTGTCCTGCCTGGTTTGGGGATGTCCAGCAGCCTCCAGCTCTTCCACTAGCTCAAAGCTGGGGGGAAGGGTTTGCTTGGGCCATGGGCCTTAGTTGTGTCCTGGGTTGTGAAGCTGATGCAGAGGGGGTGGGAGCTGTGCATGCAGGAGGTGCCGTTGCTGCTGAGGGGCAGGTGGGAGCCAGTGGGGCTGAGGTGGAGCCTGATTTGTGCAGAGCAGTGCTGGGGAGAGGGTGAGGGGTTGTGGTGGGAGCATGGGGGCTCAGCCTCGTGCAGGGGCAGTGTCACTGAGCAGAGGTGCCAAGAGAGAGGGGCTCTCACCAGCTTCTCAGGGGTCACCTTGGACAAGGTGTTTTCTGCCTCGCTTCTCTGCTTGCTCTTTCTCATTGGTGTTTCTTGAGGGGAGCACCATCTCTCTGCATGTGTTTAGCACCTGGCACGAGGGCAGGTAACTGGATTCCCCACCTACTGAGGTCGGTGTGACTGGTTTACCAGTGTTGAGCTGCATGGATGGTCCCACTCTGCCTCACAGTGGTCAGGTAGGTCCCCTGTGTGTGCCACTGTCCTCCTCCACCTGTGATCACCCAAAAGGTGCAGTCTGTGCCTTGTGGTGCAGGTCACCTGCCTGTGGAGGTGGCTTGGTGGCCAGCAGAGCTGTGTCCTGCAGGGCTCCTAAGCAGGGGAGTCCTCTGGTGGCTGCTGCTCCAGTCCTGCACCAGCCATGGGGTTGTGCTGGGGGAGAATCACTCTGCTGGCTGGGAAGCTGCTTCACTTCCTCAGTCCTTGAAAAGCCTCAGTAAATGTGTGAAGGGCTACACAGAGTGTCACCAGCCTGCCCACAGCAGCTCTGCCTTCTGCTAGGGGAGGCTGTCACCAGCAAGACCCTGATGGGCACCACCAGCATCTTCTCTTCACTCCCTCCTCTCGTCTCTTCCTGCAGGGAGGCTGCTGGGGAGCCCTGGCCCAGCTTGTTGCCTGAGCCAGGAGCTGTTCTCCTTGCCTCCAGGCTCTCTGCTGTCACCTTCATGCATAAAACATCTCCCTGTTGACTGAGATCCCATCTCCTGGTGGCCTTGTCAAGGGAGCTGCAGGGGGATGTAAAAAGTGCCTTGTAAATCTCCGGCCTCTCATCCCTGGAAACTTGATTGTGCCTCCAAAGAGCAGCTCTGCTGCTGCTCCTGCTCTTCCAGGGATGACATTTAGCTGAGGCAGGATGGGAGCAGCACTTTGCCTGCTGCTGCAACAAGCCCTGCCTGGCCTCAGGGCAGGCTGTGGACACTGCCTGGTGCCCAGTGTGGAGATGGGGGCCCTGCCTGTGCTCACTTGCTTCTCCTGAGCCTGGAGTTACTCCTGTGTGGTAGAAACCCCAGAGGCTTGTCTTTGGATCCCATTCCTTTGCCAGGTGGATGGTCTGAGATTGTGTGAGGGCTGTTCCCCACCTCCCAGGTAGCTCCAGATGGGACGAGCAGCTTTCCTTCCACCCCCAGCTCATTGCCATGGAGCCCAGATCCCCATGGACCTGTCTGCCTGGCAGCTTATGGAGGGGATTGGGCTTGGGAAGCTGAGCTGTGCCCTGAACCATGGATGGACCCCTGTGCTGTGGTGCCCATTTGAGGGTGGTACTCTGGGGTGGGCAGCAGGCTCAAAGAGCTCCATCATCCCAATGACACTTGGCTGAGCAGGACTGGAGAGCACCCCTGCCAGCCAGGCTGGGCTCCATGTGCTCCAGGGAGAGAGGAGATTGTGGCAGGGGGTGTGTTTAAGGGACCTGGGGAGCTAAGGGGACAGGAGCTGGAGATGAGGAGGAACCCAAGATGTTGAAGTTGTCTGCAGTTGCTCTGATGGGGCTCTTGGTTTTGCAGCCCTTGTTTAAGTTCTCCAGGCACGTGATGACCTTGGGAGCATGTGACAAATTTGCAGCCAAATGTGATGGAGATGCTGAACTGGGAATTGGTGAGCTGGATTCTCTTGAGCTCTGGCAGGGAGGGACAGGAACATCACCAGGTCCGAGCTGGGACCCAGCCAACCCAACATTACTGATGACATTACCCTAATTGCTGCTGGTGTTTGTTGTTCCTGCTCACAAGCTTTGCTCAGCAGCTTCTGTGCTCCATGGGGAGAGGAAGGAGACCTTGCAGGAGCAGCTCATCAAGAGGAGGTATCTGTGGGAAGAGAAGTGAAAACAACCCCTTTATGAGAGCAGATCCAGAGCATTGATGTTCCTGAGGCCTCAGGAGGGACCAGCACTTACTGGAAGAACACCTATGTGTTCCTTTAAGTTAATTGTAAAACCTGTGTCAGCTTCTTACAGTGTAAACTGGAGAAGCAGAGGAACAGTTGCACAAGTTGCTGTTGAGGAGGGAACAGGAAAAATCCCAGCTCTTCCAGCAGCTTTTCATGCAGCTCAGCCAGTCAGTTGGGGTTGCTCTTTCAACCCCTGAAGCCCTGAGGCTGATTGTCCTTCCCCCTCCCCAGGCAGTAACCCCCTCCTCTCCTTTGCCTCCTCCTCCTGCAGGTCCTGAAAGGCTGCAAGAAGCTGAACCTGTCGGTGCACTCGGTGGGACGGATCCCGGGGGGCTACGTCACCAACCACATCTACACCTGGGTGGACCCCCAGGGCCGCAGCGTGTCCCCCCCCGGGGGGCTGCCCCACCACCAGCACAGCTCCCTGCGCAGGGACAGCGAGAAGAGGAGCCACCTCCAGCTCCTGCAGGAGGGAGATGAGAAGAAGGTGAGCAGGGGGGGATCAGCCTCAGCCCTGGGGGCCTGTCTGGGCTCACCTGTGACCAGGTAGGTGGGAACTCTCTTCCTTTGTGTGATCCTGACCCCTGTTGGGATGTCCTGTGTCACCTTTAGGAGATGTTAGATAGTTGTTTTCTCCCCAGCTCTGTTGCTTCTCCTCTCTCTCCCCTGGAGTCCTGCAAGAACGGGAGGGATTTGCTTTGTTCCCACTTGGCACAAGTACAACCCAAACTGGAGACCAGATGCAGACCTGTCTGGCAGTGAGGGCCATCCCAGGAGCAGTGCTCAAACCAGGAATTCCTTGTAAGGCTTCTCCTGAGCAGGTTGTTGTTTGGGCTGGAGCCTCTTGCCAGCAGGTCAGTAGGGGCTGACATAGATGTCATGCTCAGGAGGACTCATGGACTTGGAGAGCTAGACCTCAGAGTGTGTCATTATCCTTCTTCCTGCAGCTCAGATCTTTCCTCAGGGCTTTCTGTGAGGCTTTGTCAAGTCTCTTAATGGTTTCATCTAAACCAGAAACCTGATTTTTTTTTTCTTCCCAAAAGGCTATAAAAATCAACCTGATGATTTTCCTTCTCCACGTGGGGAGAGGCAGAGTGAGGCAGGAGGGGCCTGAGCAGTGGCTGTGCAAAAAGCCCTGGCCAAGGAAAAAGGTGCAGGGAAGGGAATGGTTTTCATAAGGGTATCCAGGGGAGCTGGTGCTGTTGGTCAGTGGTGGCCACTCCAGCAGGGCCTGGGTCTTGGCCTTTGACAGAGAGGAAGGTCTATGGACACATCTAATTCCCAGTGCTCTTCTCTTACTGGGACCCTGCCCTCCTGTGGAACAGGCAGCACTGGCAGTGAAGCCAGAAGAGGCTTCAAGCTGCAATATCTGATTTTTGGGGATTTGGTGTTTCTTTTTCCTTACCCTTCCCATGCCCAAAAAGATCTAGAGACCTGCAGAGGAGCAGTGCTCAGGTGCCCTTGCAGCAAAGCACAGGCTGGAGGGGCAGCCTCTGCTCTTTCTCTTGGTGGTAATGAGTAGGGAACCTGTTCATCTGGTACAAGCAAGACTTGGTGGTGCCTCACCAGCATTCCTGTGTTGTCCAAGTACTGTCCTGTGAGTGTGAGGGGCACAGACCTGCTTGGACCCTTGACATATTTCCACCTTGGTACCCTGAGATCACTGTGGCTGCCCCCATGGGCTGCCAGAAGTGTCCTCAGTTCCACCCAGAAGGGCTGAGAAGGGATCAGTTAAGCTGGACCCTCCCACCTCAGTCAGAGAGGGGGGGAAAAGATCTAATAGAGAATGAGGGAGTTTGCTGATGAAATATTCATGTGGGCCACAAGGGAGAAGGGACTGTTATTTTTACTTTAAGGAGAAGAGAAAAGCTTCTGGCTTCTGGTGTCCCCTACCACTCAGTGTCACCTTGATACAGCTGGCAGCCACTCTGTGAAGCTGTAGGGAGATGTTTCTCTGCACATCATCTCTTTCCTCCTTGCTATGTATGGATGAGAAATGCTTAGAAGCCCATAACTTCACATCCCTGCCCAGAGCCCTGGGTGGCCCCAGGCAGCCCCTTCCCCTCAGTCCCTAGGGAAATGGGACCACAGGTGCCTTGGATGTCTCTGGGCAGCTTGGCTGGTCATCAGACCAAAGCACCCTCTTCTGGAAGTGTCCAAGGGCAGGTTGGATGGGGCTTGGAGCAACATGGTCTGATGGGAGGTGTCCCTGCCCATGCAGGGGGTTGGAACTAGATGATCTTGAAGGTCCCTTCCAACCCAAGCCATTCCATGGTTCTCTGTGCTGCTCCTGGTCCTGTGCTCATCAGGGCTGGCTCCCAGGGGGGCACAGGAAAATTAATCCAACTGAACTTAGTGAGTTAAAAGAGCTTTAATTACCACAGTTTAATCCTCTTTGGAAAGGAATGAAGCCAAGTTGAGTGAAGGCCACATTAAACTTGGAAAAGCCTTCCTGCTGGGCTTGGGTGCTGCTGCATTCACTCAATCCCAAGGTGTGAAGGGCCCCAGCTCTGAGCTGCCCACTGTGGCTCCTTTCTAGCTGCCCTGGGCTGCAGGACCTTGGCACGCAGAAGTAGCTGCCCTTCTTT
Source organism: Chaetura pelagica (assembly GCF_000747805.2). Lineage (NCBI taxonomy): Eukaryota > Metazoa > Chordata > Aves > Apodiformes > Apodidae > Chaetura > Chaetura pelagica. Next base: position 2,073,136 of record NW_009952709.1, on the reverse strand, counting down.
TGAGCTGTGCTTCTCTGGTGCCCATGCTGGGAAGCCTCTTCATGGCAGTGCTGCACTTGCAGAGCACTGGGAAGGTTTACCAGCCTTAGGTGGGAGTGTTCAGGGTGCCAGCAGCTTGGGGCTTGCTGGCTTCAGGATCTTTTGCCCAGGTTTGAGGAGTGGTGAAGAGCCTCACACTCCACCTGGCTCTTCCAAAATCAGAGCTTCCTCTTCTATTCCTTGGTGCTGCTTCCCAGCTGGACAGCCCTTTGACTTCTTGTAGTGGAGGATTGTGCTTTGAGCCCAGGGCAGGGGGGTGAAGGCCACTCAGGCAACCTGGGAAGAGTCAATGACCATTGCAGGAACCTTTTGAAAGTCACAGAAATGGGTGTGCAAAGAGCTGGTGCAGAGGGCAACGCTGGCATGGGGAGAACAAGCAGTGCCCAAAGTTGCTGAGAACAGCACCCTGAGCCTCCCCAAACCTGCACTGCCCTGAGCCTGCCTCCAAACCCAGCTCCTCCTCACTGCCCTGCTCCCTGGTGTCAGTGTGCAAGGCTTGGTGACCATGGTGCAACAACCTCCACTCCTGAATTCTCATCTGAAAGACCCACCAAAGAAAATGCTGGTGTTGCTACAACTTTTAAATGACATGGGCCACCCTGACACTTCTGTACCCAGATGCCTGGCTTTGCCAGCTGAAGGGGAAAGCAAGTCCCCACTGTGCCCAAAGGCTGGTTGGCAGTGGGGAGAGCCTGACCTGGCTGGTAGGTTCAAGAGGGGTTATTTGGTGTGACTGCCTGTGTCATTTGTCTGAACATGCTTCAGGGCATCAATTAGCAGAGTGGCTTTGTCCTGACCTGCTGTGCACCATCCAGAGATGGAAACATGTCCTAGAACATGGAAACAACCTGCCTCGAGTTTTTTCTCTTCTTGTTTCTCTCTGTGCGTAGATACAGAGATGTATTTAACTGTGGAAAGTGGGTTATTCTGCTCACAAATATCATGCAAATCAATGAGACACATCCCTGGTTAACTCAACTCAGTCAGCAAATATTGACAGGTACCCCCAAGGGCTATTTGATTTTTAGTTTTACATTCCAAGGGAATGGTTGGAGTCTCGTTGGGGGGGTGTGTCTGTGTGTTTCTCCCTCCCCCAACCCCCCACCTCTCTCTCCTCATTCTAATCGATCTGAATGTCCTGGAATCCATATGCAAAAGCTTTCAAACAAGCAGTGTTTGGGAAGGTGCAGCAGAGATCAGGCTTCATCCCTGCAGCAGGAGGCTGAAGTCATGTAAACCAGGGGGTTTGTTGCTGCCCTGATGCAGCTGAGCCTGGGATGCTGCTGGAGCTGAGCTGGCCCCTCCAGCTTTTGGAAGGTTACACTCAAGGTTGGTGGAAGAATTCATCAGGCAACAAGCCCTGTCTGGCTGCCTTTCCCTCCAGCACGTCTGCTCTGTGTGTGGCAGGAGGGGGTTTGTAGCATAGTTTACCAGGCTGGCTCATCTGCAGGCAGGAGCCCTGGGTATCAAAAGGCTTGAAACGGAACCCGCTGCCCTTGGCGGGTGTGGGATCGTGTAACTGATCCTGCTGGGGGAGCAGGGATCTGGCTGCTGACCTGCCCAGGCACTGGGGTGGGGCTGTGGAGCAGATGGGCTGGCCTGGTGTGCAGCCAGGGTGGCTGTTGTCTCAGTGGCAGTGCTGCAGCATCACTGGTGCGGCGCGGGGGGCAGCCCCTGGCGCTGGCACGTCCCTTGCCTCGGGATCCCTGTCACACATTTTGGTGTGTTCTCTGGGATCCCTTCACTCTTGGCTGGGGAAGAAGCCATTGTGGGGCTCTGGCAATTCCTGGTGACTGTCTGCTGGCTTTGCTTGCACCATCCTGGTCCAGTCAGTGGTTCTGGGCCAAACTGAACAGTTGTGGGTGCCACAGTATAAGGACATCGAGGTGCTGGAGAGGGTACAGAGAAGGGCAACAGGGCTGGGGAAGGGTCTTGAGGAGAAGCCTTATGAGGAGCAGCTGAGGGAGCTGGGGCTCTTTAGTCTGGAGAAGAGGAGGTTGAGGGGAGACCTTATTGGTCCCTAGAGAGGCAAGTGCTGATCTCTTCTCACAAGTAACACAAGGTAGAACAAGAGGAAATGGCCTCAAGTTGTACCAGGGGAGGTTTAGGCAGGAGATTAGGAAAAATTTCTTCACTGGAAGGGTTGTCAAGCACTGACACAGGCTGCCCAGGGCAGTGGTGGATCCACCATCCCTGGACATGTTTAAAAGCCATGTAGATGTGGTGCTGAGGGACATGGTTTAGCACTGGACTTACTAGTTAAGCTAATGGCTGGACTTGATGATTTAAAAGGTCTTCTCCAACTGAAACAATTCTATGATTCTATGGGTCAAAATCCAGTTTGCACCAAGCTTGGGGCAGATGCTTGTGTGGATGAGCAGGGAGTGAGTGTCAAGATCTGGGCCAGCTACTCAGTGTGGACCTGACCTAATGGTGTCTTCATGAGAAGACACAAAAAGTGGTGTTAGAATTGAAGGGAATGGAGGGATGAAGGAGGTGCTGGCAGGTGTGCACTTGTGGTTGTGCAAGTCACTGTAAGTTTCCACACTTCCCAAACCTGTGTTGTCTGTGACAGGTTGAAGAGATGCCCGTAGTTCCCAGGCTTTGCTGTTAGTATTTCCCTGCAGGAAGGGCAGGTTTCCCTGCAGTCATAATCCCTGGATCTGGTGTTTCATCAGAGCCCTGTGCCCACCTTCCCCATGTGCCCTTCATCCCAGTGAAGCAGCCAGTGAAGTTGGTCAGTAATGAGCGAAATGAAGGGCTTGCACTAGTGCCAAGCTGTGGTGAAACATTCTTGGAGCCACCTGCCTCCAGGACAGGCACAGGAACAGGCCACAGTCCCCCAGCACCATCCCACCAGAGAATGTAGCCTCTTTGCTGGAAAGATGGGACCTGCTTCCCATGGTTACCCTGTGCTGCACACCAGTTTGGGTTCTATGATCCAGGGTTAAGCCCTTTGATTTTTCACACCAGTAAAGACCCTTTGTGCTGTGAATTGTCATGGATGTACTTATGGGATCAACAGCTGATTTCATGAAAAACACTTTGGAAACCAGCAAGGACTGAGCTGGGAGGAAGATGAAACGTGCAAAATGCTCTGGAAATGTTGGGCTGCTAATTCTCTGAGCAATGCCATTTCATCTGCTGAGTTGTTGCTCTCATGTGCTTATTACCAGGGGAGCAGCTTATTCCTTTCAACTTTTGGGCAGCAGAAAGAAGAAAATATATGTAAAGAAGAGAAGTGTGAATGTCTCCTGCTTCAAGCAGTTGTGTGTTAAAAAGTAGCTATAATTAGTATTATTTTAAAAGAAGCTATATCTATGATAACATTGCATGGCTTTAATGCTTGAGATGCTAACAGTGACTACTTGAGCATGAAGGATAAAAGATGCAGGAGAGATAAGGAAGGATTTCTTCCTATTAGGCTGTAATGACATTTTCAGTGCTCAGTGATACATCTCCCCACGTCTCTCACTGTTTCTTTGCTCTGACCTTGCTGGGATTTGCTTTGGTTTGCAGCTAGAAGCCTCTCCTGAGCTCCTCAGGGGTTGTGGTCAGCTCCCTGCTTGCCTGCAGGTCTCCTGTGGTGGCTGCAGTGTGACATGAGCCTCTCAGTTCCCTGGGGATTGAAGGTACCCTCCTGCCTTGGGTGGTCTGTAGCACTGTCCCAGCAGATATACCCCAAAACATCCCTTGGGCTGGGACTCAGATCAGCTCACCCCGTGCTGAGGGGCAGCAGTGCCACCTCTGCAGTATTTCAAGCCCTTTAAGCAGGAAGAGCATCCCAAAGTGGGTAACTGTGCCCTGTGGGTTGAGCACAGCCCGTGGGGAGGTGGCCTGGGCAGCCTTGCTGGGCTGAGCCTTGGCAGGGGACTTGGTTTAGAGTCTGTCCTGCATTGCTTCTATCATTGCCTGTCCCTCTGCTCCAAGTGCCACCTCCCAGCTGTGGGAGCTGCTCCCTGCCCCAGCACACACCTCCTGCAAGACCCTGTTTGCCAGTCAGTGCCCCACGGGTGCCTGTGGTGCAGCAATTGGAGCTGTGGGGATGCTGAGCACACCTGGGGGTGGCTGCTGGGGGGGCTGTGAAAGCCAAGTCCCCTGCAGGGCCCTACAGAGGAAGGGGGGTTGGTGTTGGGGCAGCCCCCGTGGATCCAGCTCCCAGAACCTCAGCTGTGGGTCATGGACTGCCTCTGTGTTCCTGTGAACCTCCACGTCTGCAGGATGTCTAGACAGCAGCCAGTGGGGCTTCCTGGGGAAGCAGGAGGAGGATGAGCCCCACGAGCCTCCTCAAGTGTTGTTTTTGTTGCAGGGAAGCAATAATGACATGGCAATAGCTGTCAGCACAGGTGACACCTCCCCAGCCACTCAGCTGCTGTGCTGCTCAGCCTGATGCAGAGCAATTCTTGTCTGGAAGTGCTTTTCCTAATGGTAAAATTGAATCTGTCAACAGGTAATTTCATAAACCCTGAGAAAGGAATTTCCATGCAGGGATCAGCTCAGAGCAAAAGCCGCACTCATGGTGGCATGTCTTTTTTTTCCCCTCCATCCCCTGCTAGAGGAGGCAGCAGGGGTTTCAGCATTAAATTGAGATTAAAATGGGGACCTTGATCTTCCAAATGTTTCTGGGTTGTACACACAGGGGTAGCCTGGGGCTGGACACAGCTTGGGGAGGCACAGGGGAGGAGGTGGGGACTGCAGTGCCTGTGCTGCCATCAGCCCTGCTCAGCAAGGTCTGGGGGGGTTCCCTTGCCTGGATGTCGTGGAATCATCATGATTGGAAAGGGACCTCGAAGAGCATCAAGTCCAACCAGAACCTAAATCCCCCTCTCATAACCTAATTTACCTGTTTAGTGCTTAAATGTCCTCAGTTCTCCCCTTCTGGTTCAGGATGGTGTTAGGAGAGCTGTGCAATTAGCAGGATGGAGTGATCCCAGCTCTCCCTGAGGTTGCAGCTTCTCACTCTGAGCTTCAGCCTGGCAGCAGAATAGGGGAAGAGTTGAGGAGGGAGGAAACACCCAGTGGAAATGTCCTCAAAATGCCCTCTTCTGGGACAAGAATTGCTTGGTAGTGTTAATCATGTTTACAAAGCTGCTGACCTGAGTGCAGAATAGCCCAGGCAGAAGGGCTTGGTCCAGAAAATGGTGTGTTGGGGTCTGTTCCCAGTGAGGCCCAGTGCTTTCCATCATGGCAGGATCACATCACAGTGGTGGGAACCACTGGAAACAACAGCCTGGTCATGGTGGTCGTGGTTAGTTCCTTCTAGTGGGGGGTGTCCCTGCCCATGGCATGGGGTTGGATCTTTAAGGTCCCTTCCAACCCAAACCAGCCTGTGGTTCCTTGGACAGCACAGCTTGGCTTGTGCTTCCCTGTCATCCCACAGGTTCCCTCCCACCTACAGAGATGTCCTGGGGAGGATGGCAGTGGGGGGAACAGTGCTGTGTTTGGGGCAGCCAACCCCACCTAACACCATCCCTCCTCTCTGCCCAGCACTGGAGACATCCTCTCCAGGCAGGAGGCCCTTGGGACAGAGTGTGCAAAACAACCTCCCCTCTTATCCCTGAGCCCTTCAACAGGGACTGACTCAGCCTGGCAATCAGCTTCTCTCTGCTCCTGAAGCCTTTCTCCCCTCCCCACTCTGATCACACTGAGCTCCCTGCATTCCAGCACTCCCTTTTCTTGCTCAGCTCTTCCCTAAATCTGCAGTTGGTCAGGAAGATGAATTCTTCAGGAGAGGTTCTTTCTCTGCCTCCTGCTGCTGCCACGTTCCTCCCAGCAGCCTCAGGTGCTGGTGCCACTTCCTTGGGCTTTATTCAGAGAGGTGTGGGTACTAATTGATTAAGAAATCAATGCAGTTAAGCCCTCAACAACCCAACTTTCTGGGATTGCCAGCAGCAACACATTTTTAAGTAGTGCTCAGATTTGCTGGGTTTTTTTCCCCACTCAGCTTGGGGTTGCAGGAAGGTCTGTCAGGCCCTTGTTGCTGGGGGCTGTGTTCATTGCTTTCTGCTTCTTCAAGGCTGGGTTTGCCTGCTACGTGTGTAAACAAACCAGCTCACACAGCAGCACCTCAGGTTGACATGGAGAGGGAGTATCTCTTACTCCATCTGATGATAGCAGAGTGGGGAGAGCAGCTTCTCAGCTTACCAGCCCATGGGGATAGTGTTAAAGGGAGATGGAAATGTCTTCAGGCAGAGCTACCCCTTGTGCTGTGAGTTTCTCTGAAGTCCTGACACACAAATTGGTTGGTTAGGGACTCACCAGTCCTTTTGGGCCCTGGGCTGTGGTTGCATGCACTTTGCTGCATCTCTTCTGCTTGTGTTTTTCCCAAAGTTGGGGATTTTTTAAGCAAGGAGTGGCCCCAGAGTGGGGAGGAAGTTACGGTAGAAGGGACACCCTGAGTGTCATGAGACAAATGGGGAGGAAAAGGGAAGGACTTCTGAAAAGTTGAATAGTTTTCTGGTTTTAGTAAAACCCAGTGAAGTGTCCTATAAAGTAATCATTCAGTGTCCAGAGTGATTAAACTGCCCTTGATTTGGACAGGCAAGTGCTCTGCTGGCTGGGTGTGATGCCCCCTCTCCACCTGAAGTGTGAAGGTCTCTTTGTGGTTCCTTTAGGATGTTCCAACCCTAGAATTGTTTCCAGCACTTCAGAGCAGGGGGGGTGACTAACCCAGGGAAGGTCAGTTCTGTGCAGCCTCATACAGGGATGCTGGTACAGGTGGTTCATACCTTGAAGCTCTCACCCTCCAGCTTTCCATGGTCCAGAACCTGCCTGCTTTGGTCCTGCATCCATGGGATCACCCCAGCTCCAGCTCCCACATCCATAAAACATACAGGTGATGAAGCATGAATGCAGGTGCAAGCCAATTGTGATACCAGTATAGAAAAGCAGGAGCTGCTTGGGCATCCATTTCTTAAAGTATAATACTTGGCAGTGCATGGTCCTTAAGCAATTCATGTCCTGCTGCTGATCCCTGTCTCACTATCAAGACACAAAGTGTGTTCTCAATACCAGCCTAATGCTGAATTCCCTGCATGCTGCTGTGTCCTCTAGACAGGCAGGTTAATTAGTGACTTGAAGCTGGAAATGACTTTTCCATCCAGGTAAGTGTTCAGGCTTTTGATTTGACTGGGATGAAGAGTTTGAAATGTAAAAGCCATTCACAAACAGGCTGTTCCTGGTGGTTCTATCAGCGTGAAGCACATTTTGGCTTTTTCTCATTTGTTTTTTATTCCTGCT
>NW_009952709.1:2053736-2065402 GCF_000747805.2 Chaetura pelagica | reverse complement strand
TGCTTTTCCCTGGAATTTACTTATAACTTGGGACAAAAAGCAAAAGAAAACCTAGAGTTATTCATTTAGAAAATGTCGTGCAGGGAGTGAACAAAGGCTGCTTTAAATTGAGAGTCATCAAGGGAGCTAAACACAGGCTTGCTCCTTCACTCTGAGTTCTCACCTGAGCTTTCATGCATCATTTAGGTCCTCTGAGTAGGAGAGGCTGGGAGGAGGCAGATGGGGAGCTGGTGGAAGGCTGAGCCATGCCCTGCAGAACCAGCTCTGCAGCCAGACACTGCCCAGCTGCTGCCTGCTGGAGATCTGGGGAAAGTGGTCAACATCTGTTGCAGTGTGTGCTGGCTGTTCTGGGCAGGAGATGGAAAATTTGGGCTAGCATTATTAATTCGAGGTAGTGGCATTATTAATTAGAGCTAGTCTGGCACATGGCTGTGCAAGGAGGAGTCCTGAGTACCTTCTGTGCCTTGGGCAGGTGGGGTGACCTGCCAAGCTGGTGTGGGGAGAGGGCCAGGAGCAGCTGGGGCTGTGTTGGGGTCTCCCCCACTGCAGCCTGTGCTTCTGCAGGGTTTTATCTTGTTGTTTCTTCTCTGTCCTCCCCTCCAGGCTAAAGCAGGGCCTGGAGTGTCCCCTCACGGGCAGCACTGCATGGAAGGAGAGCAGGGGAATGGAGCTGGGCTGTGATGATGTGTTTGCTCAGGGCAGGGGTGGGTAGGGGGGTAACTCAGAGCCAGTGCTTGGCACTGCTCCACCAGTGTCCAGTGCTTTTTGGGGGGACTTCTCTTAGCTGAGCATCTATCCCAGAGGTGCACCTGGAAAAGGAGAGAGCTGAGATTGCCTCAGATCAACTTTTCCTCTGGCTTATGGCCATAACCCTCCCAGGCCACAGGTGCTGCCCCTCACATTGCTGAGCCCTGTCTGCTCTCCAGGAGGGGACAGAGCAGGTTTAGCTGCTCCTGTGGCTCCCCAGGCTTGTCCCTCTCCCTGTGCCTACACAGGTGGTCAGGGCTGGTTGTGGAGCAAAGGATGTTTTAGGGGCCAGAGCAGGGAGGGGATGTCCCTGGGTCAGAGCTCTGGAGCTGCAGCTGTTTGGAGGCATCAGTGGAAGGGGATGTGTCCCCAGCTCCCTGGGGAACCTGTGGCAGAGCTGGTGGCAGCAGGAGGGGACGAGGCTGCTGTCAGAATGGTGGAGCTGACCCTGCCTTGTGCAGCTCTCAGACACCACCTGAATGAGTGTTCCTGTTCCTCTGCAGGTGAATCTGGTCCTGAATGAAGGGAAATCCTTGGGCCTCATGATCCGAGGAGGGGCAGAGTATTCCTTGGGCATCTACATCACCGGGGTGGATAAAGGCTCCGAAGCAGAGAGCACAGGCTTAAAGGTAAGGGTGACTTCAGGGTGGGCTGGGATGGGAGGCAGAGCTCCGTGTGCTGTGGCTGCAGGGCCATCTCAGCAGGAAACTGCTGCTCTTCCCTTTCTCTGCCCTGGGCAAGCAGAACTCCCAGTGCAGAGGTGTGGGCTGCGTTTCTGGGAACAGCTTTTCAGGGCAGGCTCTTTGGATGTTTTGGATACTAAGCCTGGAGGGACAAAGGTGGTTTTCCCAAGAGAAATGCAGCCTTACAACTCTTGGAATGGGCTGTATTTGCTTTCTCTCTTAGCACACCCCTGCACCTGATTTCTCCCCTTGGAGACAGCCTGCGGGGAGGAGTTGGTGTAGATATCTAAGAGCAGCAGATCAGGCAGGTAAAGAAAGTCACTCTGACCTCTCTGAGCTGGCAGAGAAGAGTTTTCTATTAAAGCTCCTGGTCATGTGCCTTCTCCCTGCATCTGGCATCCAATCCCATTCTGGTGGAGCTGGGCTTTTGCACAGGATGCCCCTGGGCTGCCTGCAGGGCATGTGTGCAGCTGGCAGGATGAGGAGGCCAGGCTGGCTGCTGGGAGCAGGTGTCTGCTGCTTCCCCTGCACCCTGCTGGGGTTCACACATCCTGTGCTAACAAGCAGGAACAGCAGGATCACCCTCGGGGGTCGAGGTGAGATCTTTCAGCAGCCTAAATTGATGTGACCTCCAGCTACAACAGGCTCTCTCCATAGTCAAACAGGTTCCTGTGGGATGCTCTGAGGTTTGATTGGGCCCTTTTGAGGATGAGCTGGTCCAGAGTTGGCTACAGTTTTGCTGCAGACCTCTTGTAAAGCAAGATCCTGCATCTCTTCCATCCCACCATGCACACACATCACCTCCCAGCTCCTCCAGCCTTCCTGCTGGACCAGGTCTCAGAACAAGATGGGACATCCTGGAACCTCAGCTGTTCCTGGAAGGGGCATTTGGGGGTAAAACTTGGTATGTTCTAGAGTGTTCACAAGTAAGATAGGTTGAAAAAGGAACCACTGGGCTTCAGGTGTGTCTCTGTGCTGCTCATAGATGGGGCAGGTTTGAAATGGAGACTCCTCAGGCCCTAGCATTTTACTTCATCACTCAGGATTCCTTTTCTGGGGTGTTTTCTCTCTCTAAATGGCCCAACTCCCTGCAAGCACATTGTGCCTTTTTTGCTTCCTCCAGTGCAACCCCCTGAGCTCTGACAGACAGTTCTTTCCCTGCTCCTTCTGTCAGCTGAGACCTGATGGATGTTAAACTCCCTAATGTTCTCTCAGTCCCCTGAAGTGGTGCAGGACTGTTGAGGATTGAGATCTAATCTGCTCTGATCCCCTCCCTGTGCTGTGAAGTGATGCATTTCTCCCTTGATCAGGCCTGCAGAGTGTAGGGCTAAGCCTCCAGCTTTGCTCCAGTGGCCCCAGAGAGTCACTTCAGTCTGTCAGGGCTGTGGTAGCATGAGATGGGTGGGGAGGGCTGGGATGTGGGCTGGGACAGACCCTGTCCTGTCCCTCAGGTTGCTGTGGCACCCAACCTTAGGCTAGCTGGGCACTGAGGTCACCAGGCTTCCCTGGAGGAAGAGGGAGACCTTTGAATCACCATCCTTGGAGGTCTTAAAAAAATCCCACCATGTAAATGTGGCAGTTCAGGACATGGTTGGACTTGGTGATCTCAGATGTTGTTTATAATGGTGATGATTCTGTGATCTGCAGGGTATGTTTTTGAACTTAGGTGTCTGCTGCAGGGTCCTGTTTCTCTCTGCTGATTGTTTTGAAGGTTTGGATCAATTGGAGTCTTCATCTCTCTGTTCCTAGCAGGGAAATGGAGCTTACTCTGCCATATGAGAGGGTCACTTGAGCACTAGGGATGAGGAGCTGTGGGAGCTTCCTGGGGAGGTGTTTGGGCATCTCAGGGCAGCAAGGAGTGAAAGCTGCTGCTGGAAACTCCCTGCAGCCCATTCTTCTCTCCCAGAGCACATGTTGCTCCTCTGGGCTGCCCACCTTGCAGCCACTGTGCCAGTGGTCCTGACCAGAGCCCCAGCTGTCCCCAGGGGTGTCAGTGTGTTCACTGCAAGGTCCTGGTGAGGGGCAGCAGGGACACTACTCTGGGATGTGAGGATTTCAACACAGGGAGGATAAAAGGCACAAGGCAGTTTGTCTTCCTAAAAGAGCTGCAAAAATAAAAAGAAGGACTGGTCAAGCTGCCCTGGGTGTGACAGGAGTGGCTTTGCTGGGTCAGAGGACCCACCATCTGAAGCAAATCTGTGTCCTCAGCACCTGCTGACCCTGGGCCAGAGTGTCAGCCTGCACCTCAGGAACTCCAGAAGCCTGAAAGATTAAAAAGCAGGAAAAGAAAAAGGAGTTGACATTGTTTTCCTGAGGTTCTTTGCTTCATGTTCAGTGCACCTGGGTTGCTTCAAATCCCTCTCTTTGCTGCACAGGGAAAATTGCTGCTCCCTTGGGTTCAGCCCGTGTGCCCAGCGTGGCTGATGGCACCTGCAAACTCTGGAAAAGTGACAACAGCACAACACAGGGAATTATCCCTCCACCCCTCATCTCCTGCCTGCCAGGAAAGCAATTCAATAACCCCACACACTGCAACTGAAGCTCCTGGAGCTTTGCCTGCTGCTCCCAGCCCTCCCTGCCAGGCAAGGTCCCCACACCATGGCAGTTGTTTGCCCACCAGAGCCTCTGCTTATTGATTCTTGATGCCTCTCTCCTTGTTGTCCTGTTTTCTAGTAACTGATTTGCAGTGCCAGCAGGCTGGTGCTTCTCTGAATGTCAGGCTTTATGTGATTTCAGATGTGCACAGACACTCCCTGCCCTGATTTGTGAGCATTGCAGGCCATAAATTGAGAACTTCTTGGAGGTCTGGAGATAAGGAAAGGCCTTTTATGTTCTGCTCTCAAACATGGTTGGGTGTAGGTTGCATCCCTGTGCTCCCTACTCTGCTCCAGGTGGTGGTGGAAGGGATGTGACACCATGAGGGAGGAAGAACAGCTGGGAAAATATGATTTCCAGGTAATTCATTGCTCTCTGCAATAGAAAAAAAGATTTTGTTCACCATGGGCTCAACCTAACCTTGCTGGGTTGATGGGAAAGTTCCTGGTGACTTCCCAAGCAGTCCCTGCTTCTGTGGACTCTGCTGCTTCCACTGGATTTGGTACCAGAATCATTTGAGTTGATTCTGCCAGACTTCTCATTTTAGGGAATAGCTTCTTCCATCTGCCCCCTCTGCTCTTGTGAGGACCCACCTGGAGAACTGTGTCCAGTTCTGGAGCCTCCAACATGAGGACATGGAGATCCTGGAGAGAATCCAGAGAAGGCCACAAAGATGATCCCAGAACTGGAGCAGCTCTGCTCTGGAGCCAGGCTGGGAGAGTTGGGGTGTTCAGCCTGGAGAAGAGAAGGCTCCAGGGAGACCTTAGAGCAGCTTCCAGTGCCTGAAGGGGCTCCAGAAAAGCTGGGGAGGGGCTTGGGACAAGGGCAGGGAGGGAGAGGACAAGGGGGAAGGGATTTCAACTGGAAGAGGGGAGATTGGACATGAGGAGGGAATTCTTTGGTGTGAGGGTGGTGAGAGCCTGGCCCAGGTTGCCCAGGGAAGCTGTGGCTGCCCCATCCCTGGCAGTGTTGAAGGGCAGGTTGGATGGGGCTTGGAGCAGCCTGGGCTGGTGGGAGGTGTCCCTGCCCATGCAGGGGTGGGACTGGATGATTTTTAATGTCCCTTCCAACCCAAACCATTCTAGGTTTCTATGATTTCTGGCACCAAATCAGATTTTTTGAACATTTTGATGACACATTTTGCATTTCCCTTCACTTTGGCTGCAAGGACTGACAAGGTGGTGTTGCAAGCCAGTCAAAACCAAGACAGCTTCTTCAGGCCTGAAAGCTCAGCTGGCTGGTGCCTGCTACAGAAACAGGGTCATGGTCCTGAGAAGTGGGTCCCAGGGCAGATCCAGCCTTGTTGCTGCTGCTTGAGGTGCCACCACTCTGCTCCCTCAGGCTCCATGGCCAGGTTGGCTGCAGCCAGTCCAGAAGGACCCATCTGTGCCCTTGGCCTCAGCCTTCCTGATGTTTATTCATTCCCAAAACTTGTGACATCCTGTTCTTTGGGCACGTTTTGAAATGTGCTGCCTGGCTGTGAGTTCTCAGGCTGAAAAATTGCAGAGACCTGGGAAGGAGGAACATGAGCCTGTCTTGTTTGCTTCCCTCCCTGACGTTCACACCAAGGCTGAGCAGGAGCTGAGCTGCTTCTGCTGACGTCTGTGGCTCTGCCCATCCTGATTTCTTCCTCATCCATTTTCTCTGCTGATGTATTTTGTATCCTGGGAGGATTTTTTTAAGCCTTGTTTTTTTCTTCCCTCCTTGACCTTTGCATCAGAAATAGCAGATCTCAGGTAGCTTGTGCTGAACCAACAGTTCAATATTGAGCTCCCAGCACAAGGGCTGGGGTGAAAAGAAGCTACCACAGTCCTTGTGTACCCGTTTGAGGGAGGAGGAGAGAAAAAACAAGGGCTAAAAATAGGAAGAGGTGAATGATTTTGCATCAGCAGTGGCACTCGTGAAGCTGCCTCTTGAAAACTGGCTTGTGTTTTGAGGTCTGCACGTAGACAAAGATACTGAGAGGATAAAAAAACCAGCTGCCTGGCTGCCTCAGAGGCTGGGGAATAAATTGTCCAGTGAGGAATTCACTGAGGTTGTGGCAGACAAGATGTAAACTTTCCACTGGAGGCCACGTGGAGTGGTCCTTCAAAGGATGTCACTTTTATGGATGCAGATGTTGCTTAAATTGCTCCTCTTCAGGGAGCCTTCCAGGAACAGCCCTGCAGCAGTGCTGCAACCTCTGCCTGCCCCAGGAGACCATCCTCTCTCCTTGTGTGCTCCAGTTCCAGGCTGGATCTGCTTTGTTCCTCCTCCTTGTACTGCAAGGTGCTTGGGGAAAAGAACATGTTTTCAGACAGCACTTTTGGCACCTGCTGTTCCTTTGTCTTTCTCCCAAATCTCTCTCTGATCCCTCCTGTGTTGACCTCGTTGTTACAGGGATCATCTGCTCCATCCTGTTTCCCTTCTGAGGAAGCTGAATATCTCCTTATTTTTTTTTGCAAGCCTTGATTTGGTTCTCTTCCAAATCAATTCCTCCTTTTCCCTGCCCATATTTTTAATTTCTTTAGGTCTGCTTTTGGTAATTATTTGTGCTAGAGAGACACTCCTACTTCAGTGGTATCCACAAGTGTAATTTAACCTCTCTCCTAGGATATTAGTGGCATTAAATAAGACTGATGCCAGTGCCAAAGCATGTGGCATCCTGCTGGCTCTGCTATTCCCTGCTCAATTTGATGTCATTTAACATGAACTCATGTTTAAAATCTCTCACCTGTTTTTCTGTCTGTGTGATTGAGCTTCTCCCAGAGCCAATGTTGATGATTTTTAGGAGACTTTAGGTGCTCAGAACCCTTAAGTCCATTAAGTTTCTCCTCACTGCACCCCCTTTCCCCATGTTATTCTCCCTGTCTCCAGAGGGAGAAGTGGTCAAGCACTCAGCAGGTCCCCTTGTGTTCACCCACCATCAGCTGAGCACAACTGAAAATCTGCTCCTAAAATATCCAGGACAATAATTTTTCTGTTTTATTACCACTTTTATGTGTCTTATGATACTGCTTCTTTTCTTCTGTGCTGGTTTGGAGCTGTACATGCAGCAATGCTTGTTTTAATAGATCATAGAATAGTTTGGGTTGGAAAGGACATAAAAAATCATCCAGATCCAACCCCCTGCATGGGCAGGGACACCTCCCAGCAGCCCAGGCTGCTCCAAGCCCCATCCAACCTGCCCTTCAACACTGCCAGGGATGGGGCAGCCACAGCTTCCCTGGGCACCCTGGGCCAGGCTCTCACCACCTTCCTACTACAGAATTTCTTCCAAAAGTCTCACCTAAACCTGCTTTCTTCCAGTTTAAAACCATCACCACTGGCTCTTTTGCATCTCTGCAGTGTTTTGTTACTTTCCCAGCTGTCCTTAACTTTGAGGAAAAACTAATTGTATCTATGTTAATTAGCAAAAAAGTCCTTCCCAGCTCTAACAGGAGCCTCTCATCAAGACAGGCTGATTTGCAGGCATTTGAGCTGCCCAACAATTCCCTTATCTGCCCTTCACCAGCAATTATTTTTGCAAGGTCTTTTTTTCCCCCCATGAACACGAGGTGTTCAAACTTATCCAAGTATTTTGTGGCTGGTTGTTCTCACTCAGTGTTAATATTCTGGCAGCACCAGAGAGGTGACTGTGAACTGGGTGCTCTGTACTAACAGGGCACAGGAGACCAAAGAGCCATGAAGGACTTTAAATAAACATTGAGGCAGCAAGGAAGAACAGACACAGAGAGATGAAGTAGCTTGTCCAGGGTCCTTCTTGTCTCCCTGATATGGCAAGAGCTTGCCAGGTTCCTTTTGATCCACCCTTGAAAGGAGGAACTGAAAGAAGGTTCTTCAGTCTGTCTCACTGTCTTGAACAAAAAGAAGAATCATAAAAGTTTAATCCCTGATATAGCAAACTATTAAAGATTGATAATTGCAATAAAACTATCTAATCTCATTTGGGTTTTCTTTGATTCAGTGCTGCAGTGAGCACAGTGCTCCTTGTTTCAGCAGCAAAATCCACTCCAGGGAGTTAGGAAGACTTGGGAGAGGAAAGTCATTGCACCTGAATGTGTGTTTCTCTGGGCAGTTCAGGCACGTGCCTCGGTTTCCCTCCCTGTTCTGGTGGTAACCAGTGAGTTCCTGATTGTTGGGTTAGAGCTGACAGAGCCATCTGCTCTGTCATTTGTGCCTTCTGCCTTCCCCTGGGCTCCCTCCCTTCCTGCCTGGTTCTTGGTGCCTGTGGACCAGCTCAGGAGGAGCTGCCTCTGGTGGCTCCCAGAGCTGAGCTTGGCTCCTGGTCTTTCAAACCAGGGAAGTTTCACATCCCTAACATGTGGTTTTGGCAACTGATCTGTGCTCTGCAGGCTGCTGGGGTAGGTGTGAGTGTCCCACCCTGGCACGGATCTTCTCTGTGGTCTCTCCCCTCCAACCAGCTGGTGCAGAGGACCAGCACCCCAAGCTCAACCCACGCCTGGTGCTGTGTCTCATCCTTCCACAGGCAAAGCCAGCAGAGCAGGAGGCCAGCCAAGAGCAGCTCTGTTTGCAGGACCTGCTGCTTGGACCCTCCTTCTTGGAGCCAAAGCAGAAGCTGATGCAGCAGGACCTGGGCTGTGCCACCTCCAGGGCTTTGCAGTCACTGTGACAATGCAGCAGCTCCTGCCCCCTCTTCTCTTCAAGCTGGCACCAGCCCAGCTTTAGGAGCTGGCTCCCTTCTTGGCTGGCCTTCTTGGGTTCATCTCTTGCCTACATCATCTCTTTTACTTTGTCAGCTGAGCAGCTTCCCATGAGCAGCAGAGGCTGAGCAGTGTGAGGACAAATCTCAGGGTCCTGGCAGTGGTGTTGGTGGGGTCTGAGCCCTCCTGTGCTGCCCCTGCTGCCCACCAGCCCCTCGGAGTGTCACGGGGCAAGGAACTGTCCCCAGAAGGATGAGGCAAATCTGCTTGAGGTCACTGGCTGGAGCTGAATGCACAACTGAGCTTGGCTGCCCCAAACTGTGTCAGGAAGGTCTTTTCCAACCTAAACAAGCCCATGGTTTTGTGGTGCTCTCGCTCCAGCTCCTTCACTGCCCTCAGTGCCACTCTGAGCATCCTTCCAACTTCACTGAGCACCCTCTGTCCTTCCACCAGAGGGAAGGGTAAACAGGAGCCTTTCTCTGCCTTATTATTGCCAGCAGGATTTTGTGCAGCTCCACCAAGCTCCCCACACATCATATCTCTAAATTGAGCAGGCCTTATCTTTGCAATCTCTCCTTTCACAGGCATCTTCATCTGCCACTAATCATTTTTGTTTCCCTTCTCTAGAACTTGTCTCTCTGTCTCCCTGCTGGGCAGGCAGAGATGTAGGCAGGGACTGCGCTCCCAGCCAGGCCAGGCAATCACTTGGATATTGCTGTGACATTAATTTTAGAGTTATTCTTGATATTTTTCTTATCACAGTTCCCCATGATGTGTTTTTGTTGCAGTTTTACTTGATCACTCTCACAGCTGCTCCTGAGGTCCGTGAGATGTTGGGTTTCAGTTTTTTCTCTCTGGTCAGTCAAGAGGCTTTGGTCCCATCTTGGCCAATGGCAAAGTCCTGCCTGGCTCTTCAAAGCACCTTTCCCAGCCCATTCTGACACCTCTGGTCTGAACTGTCCTGACTGAATTTGGGTGTTGCTGGTAGATCTTGACCCCCTCCCAGGCTCCCTCCCTCACTGCTGCCTCAGGCATCTTGGGATTTTCTTCCTCACCTTCTGGATGTTCAGTAACCCTCAGGTTCTCTCATTCCTTTCCATCTCCCTATGGCTTCTCAGGGAGCTCCTGTGCCATCTTTCCCTCTGCATCTGTGTTTGCAAGGCCAGAGGAGCACAAAGTTCTCCATGTGTGGCCCTGCAGTGGGCAGGGAGGGAAAAGCTGCTGGGCCTCCTTGGCACTAAGGAACTCTGCCTGGGAAACCCCTGGAACAGCCCAAGCAATGCCTGGTTGCACAGTGACAGGCATTCCCTCCCCTGGGAAGCAGGGAGGAGTGAGTGAAGTGCTTTGTGCTGCTCTGAGGTCCTGTCACCTCTCTGCTGTGGTGGTGGCCACATTCAGGGCAATCCTGGGGCTCCCAGGTCAAGGAAGAGGACTCTTTCTTTTACTTGGCTCTCATGAGACCCCACCTAGAGAACTGTGTCCAGTTCTGGAGCCTCCAGCATAAGATAAACATGGAGCTCCTGGAGAGAGTCCAGAGGAGGGCATGGAGATGATCCCAGGGCTGGGGCAGCTCTGCTCTGGAGCCAGGCTGGGAGAGTTGGGGTGTTCAGCCTGGAGAAGAGAAGGCTCCAGGGAGACCTTAGAGCAGCTTCCAGTGCCTGAAGGGGCTCCAGGAAAGCTGGGGAGGGACTTGGGACAAGGGCAGGGAGGGAGAGGACAAGGGGGGATGGATTAAAACTGGAAGAGGGGAGATTGAGGTGAGGCATGAGGAGGGAATTCTTTGGTGTGAGGGTGGTGAGAGCCTGGCCCAGGTTGCCCAGGGAAGCTGTGGCTGCCCCATCCCTGGCAGTGTTGAAGGGCAGGTTGGATGGGGCTTGGAGCAGCCTGGGCTGCTGGGAGGGGTCCCTGCCCATGCAGAGGGGTTGGAACTAGATGATCTCCTCCACTTTCATGCCAGCAAAGTTCTGGGTAGCACTGGGGAAAACCTGGGTGACAGCAGAGCCACAGCCCAGCACGTAGACTTGGCAGTGGTTCATTGTGGCTTCTCTCTGGAGTAAGTCTGGAGAATTAATCCCAATCCTCTGAGGCCTCCTTGTCCCTGTGATAGAATGAGATGGACTGAGCTGAAAGGATCATATTGACTCTCTGTGCTTTTATCTGAGACTTAGAAATTCTCCCCCCCTTCCTCTTTTCTCCTCTTCTCCAAGAGGGAGTCAGGAATGTCTCATTCTGCCTGCCCTGCAGCAGAAAGACAATGAGACTGTGTTTTGGCAGAGCAGAACAGAAGGCTGTGGTTAAGCAAAGATATGAAAGAGCAGTTTCAAAGAGGTGGCTTGGCAGGACCAGGGTGAATTGTGATCCCAGGCTGAGGAGGAGGGGCACTGGGTGCCCCAGGAGCAAAGAGAGGACCTGGGATGAAAGGAAAAATGGCAGATGAGTGCTGTGCCTTGGACATGGCCAGGCAGGCAGGGAAGATCCTGCTGCCAGCAGAGGCCCTGGCTGCAAAATGAAAGCTCTCAGGACCAGCTGGGGAGGAAACAGGAGGAGAGGAGAGATGAAATCCAGCTGTCCCAGACCCCACAGTTTACAGAGTGTGGTGAGACAATCCATCTGAACCCTCCCTGCTGCACACAGAGATCTGAGGCTTGGGGCTTCTGCAGATGGTTCCTCACCTCCCAGCTGGGCAGGAGGGATGGGGGCTGCAGAGCTTGATATTCTCTGGGAGCTGTTTTAACCAAGCTGGGTCTGCAGTTCTAGCTAATGGAAGATACTGGGCAGACTGATCTGACTTGGGATCCTGAAAAGGCTCCTCCAGGCTTCCCAACCTGGTTCTCTACCAAGCCTGGTTGCTTGGTCTCCAGCCACCAGCACCTGGTCCCTCTCCCTTGCCTTCCTCCATCCCTCCACTTGCCACGTCCCCAACCCTGCAGTGGGTTAGACTGAGCAGCTCCTTCCCAGTGGGAGAAGAAGCCACGTTCCTAAGGGCAAACCCCCCCCC
>NW_009952709.1:2051782-2052262 GCF_000747805.2 Chaetura pelagica | reverse complement strand
CCATGGACATGGCCAGGCAGGCAGGGAAGATCCTGATGGCAGCAGAGGCCCTGGCTGCAAAATGAAAGCTCTCAGGACCAGCTGGGGAGGAAACAGGAGGAGAGGAGAGATGAAATCCAGCTGTCCCAGACCCCACAGTTTACAGAGTGTGGTGAGACACTCCATCTGAACCCTCCCTGCTGCACACAGAGATCTGAGGCTTGGGGCTTCTGCAGATGGTTCCTCACCTCCCAGCTGGGCAGGAGGGATGGGGGCTGCAGAGCTTGATATTCTCTGGGAGCTGTTTTAACCAAGCTGGGTCTGCAGTTCTAGCTAATGGAAGATACTGGGCAGACTGATCTGACTTGGGATCCTGAAAAGGCTCCTCCAGGCTTCCCAACCTGGTTCTCTACCAAGCCTGGTTGCTTGGTCTCCAGCCACCAGCACCTGGTCCCTCTCCCTTGCCTTCCTCCATCCCTCCACTTGCCACGTCCCCAACCC
>NW_009952709.1:2039605-2051632 GCF_000747805.2 Chaetura pelagica | reverse complement strand
CCCCCCACGACGAGGCGGTGAAGCTGCTCAAGTCCTCCCGGCACCTGATGATGACGGTGAAGGACATCGGGAGGCTGCCCCACGCCCGCACCACGGTGGACGAGACCAGGTGGATTGCAAGCTCCCAGGTCGGGGACACCCTCGTCAGCTGCGCAGGGTAAACGTGCTCGGGGCAGCCCTGGCCAGCTGGCTGGGGGGGATCTGTCACCCCAGGGCAGCTCCTCCGAGCTCGCGCGGGCACCCAGGGTGAAGTTGTCCGGGAGAGAAGGACCTGGGGGTTCTCACTGGGCAGCAGCTGAACAGGAGCCAGCAGGAAAGCTGGGGAGGGGGTTTTTACAGGAGCTTGCAGTGAGAGGACCAGGGGTCTGGTTTTAAACTGAAAGAAGAGAGATTTAGGTTAGAGATCGGGCAGAAATTCAGTGTGAGGGCGGTGAGAGCCTGGCCCAGGGTGCCCAGGGAAGCTGTGGCTGCCCCATCCCTGGCAGTGTTGAAGGGCAGGTTGGATGGGGCTTGGAGCAGCCTGGGCTGGTGGGAGGTGTCCCTGCCCATGCAGGGGGTTGGGACTGGATGATCTTGAAGTTCCTTTCCAACTCCAAACATTCTGTGATTCTGTGAGTGTGCCCAGGTGGCCAAGAAAGCCCCGGGCATCCTGGGTTGTATTAGAGAGAGTGTGACCAGCAGAGGCAGAGAGGGGATTGTCCCCTTGTGCTCAGCACTGGGGAGGCCACACCTGGGGTGTTGTGTCCAGTTCTAGGCACCTCAATTCCAGAGAGATCTTGAGGTGCTGGAGCCAGGACAGAGGAGGCAACGGAGCTGGGGACGGGCCTGGAGAATCAATCTGATGAAGAACCCTTGAAGTAGCTGGGAATGTTTAGTGTGGGGAAGAGGAGTCTGAGGGGCGACCTCATCAGTCTCTACAACCACCTGAAAGGTCATTGTAGAGAGTTGGCGCTGGTCTCTTCTCACAGGTAATTAGTGACAGAACAAGAGGGAAGGGCTTCAAGCTGCACCAGGGCAGGGTCAGACTGGACATTGGGAACAATTTTCACAGCAAGAGTGGTCAGAGACTGGAACAGGCTGCCCAGGGAGGTGGTGGAGTCACCATCCCTGGGTGTGTTGAAGGGTTGTTTGGATGTGGTGTTGGTGGATGTGGTTTAGGGGAGAGCTTTGTAGAGTAGGGATGATGGTTGGACTCAGTGATCCCAAGGGGCTTTTCCAACCTGAACAGCTCCATGATTCTATGGTGGCAGCCTGATGCTCTGCACTCTGCAGGGACAACCTGTGCATGGGAGCACCCCCAGTGCTCGGGTGTGTGGTCCCCACATCCAGTGCTTAAAAGGCAACATCTTGGGTCTCTGGTGGTGCAACAGGTCTGGACAACTTGCTGCTGCCCCTGCCCTGTGCTCTCAGGCCAGAAGCTTTCAGCTTGCAGGCACAGAGAGGAATGTTCCTGACAGGTCTCCTACCAGGGCCCAGGTGCTGGGTGGTGGGCATGTGGTGCTTGGTGCTAACTGATCTTCTCCCTCCTCACAGGGCAGTGGGCAACCGTGCTGCAGAGGTGACAGCCAGGGTAAGAGATGTCAGGCCTTCCTGGTGCCTCGTAAAAAACTCACCCCTGTTGGCTCCTGTTCTCCATGGGAGGGAGGGCTTTGTGCTCCTGCTGATGAAAGGGATGCTGGTGGGTTTTAACTGGCTCCAGCCTTTCTCCTCCCCACCTCGTGGTGTGTTTCTACAAACACTGATATGATGGTTGCCCCCCATTCTGAGCCACTGGCAGGTCAGGTCTGCAGCACATCTGGTGCCTCCCAGCCTGAAACCAGCACCTTCATGGGCAAGGGGAAGTGATCATAAAATAAGCAAGGACCATGGGGACCCCTCCACCCTGCAGAGGTGACCATGATGTCTCCATATGGGGTCTGACAGCTCCTGGGATCTTTCCCACCCCAGAGCAGAGCTCTGGAAATGGAGCAGCAAGGTTTCCCAGGTAGCCCTCCCTGGTCATGGCTTGGCACTGGTTGCTGGCAAAACATGCTCCCCAGCCTCAACCCTTCGGTGTCCCTGGGACAGTCAGGGTCTTGTCTGGCTCCATGTCCCTGCACTAACTGTGTCAGCACTGCCAGGGAGGGAGGCAGCAAGGATCTCCCCTTGGAAATGTCTCCTGAAGCAAAAAGTCCTTTGTCTGCAGCCTGACATGTTTCTCTCTGGGACTCCTTTGGTTGCCAGTGGTTCCTTCTTCACCAGAGTCTGCTTTGAGCTTGCAGACCTTTGTACCAGATGAAAGGTTCCCTGCTTCTTGTGGGCCCAGCTCCTCCAGCCCTGCCTGGAAGGAGAGCAGCCTGCTAGTGAAGCAGGGGCTGGCCAGGGGACAGTGTCCCTGCCTGCTGAGCAGAGCTGGGAAGCTGTTTTGGGAAGTCAACTGGTACTGCTTGATCCCGTGGCTCTGGAGTTGCCCAGACAAGCAGTGACACCCTGAGTGGCCGTGCTGATGAACCCTTGAGGGTACCAGCCTCCAGGATCTCAGCATCCCCCTTCCAGCCCAGCTTCCCAGGAGGCAGCTGGGTGAGAGCAGGGGTCTGACACGTGGGGAGCTGGGGCAGAGCCCATGGCCGGGGGACAGTTCTGGGTCCTGCCCAGCTGTCCTCCTTCCAGCAGCTGGTTCCTTGGCATCCCAGCCCAAAGGCTGTCTCCTGTCTCCTTCTGCAGCCCGTGTTTTACCGGGGCCTGGCTGGCTCCCAGGTCACCCTGAGCAGCATGGTGAACCAGACCCGGGTCATGCTGGAGGAGCAGGCCAGGCACCTGCTGAACGAGCAGGAACGGGCCACCATGGGCTACTACCTTGACGAGTACAAGGAGGGCAACATCTCCGTGGATGCTCTGGTCATGGCCCTCTTCGAGCTGCTCAACACACACGCTAAGGTGAGGCCCACGGGGGCACTTCCTTGTGGCTGGTGGGCTGAGAAGAGCCATGGTCATGGATGTGGCTCAGAGCCTCCAAGGTTGTCTGCTCGGGCTGGAGGGTGTGAGGGTGTGAAAGCAAACCCCAGATGCAGGGTGTTGTGAGGGGTACAGGTGTGCAGCACCTGGCAAAGGTGAGGGTCGTGCATTATCTCCCAGAACATCTCATGGCCACTGCTGGGCGGTGTGGGAGGAGGGGGTCTTCACCTCCCCAGGAGTATGGACGTGCTCCAACTTCTCTCTGGTTGTCTGTCTGCCTGGCCCAGTTCTCCCTGCTCGCAGAGGTGCGGGGTGTGATCTCCCCCCAGGACCTCGACCGCTTCGACAACCTGGTGCTGAAGAGGGAGATCGAGTCCATGAAGGCACGGCAGCCCTCGGGGGCCCTGCCTGCTGACTCCTACTCCATGATGTCCTACAGTGACACCGTCTCTTCCTCCAGCAGCCACTTCACTGCCACCACCGTCAGCTCAGCCCGGGTAGGTCCCTCCTGCCTCTCCCTTTATCCTTCAGCACCTGCTCCTGGCAGCCCTGCAGAACAACTCGCTGCCCTGAAGAGCTATCAAGGCACTTCATAGAATCATGGAGTGGTTTGGGATGGAAGGGGACTATCTATTCCCGACCCCCTGCATGGGCAGGGACACCTCCCACCAGCCCAGGCTGCTCCAAGCCCCATCCAACCTGCCCTTCAACACTGCCAGGGATGGGGCAGCCACAGCTTCCCTGGGCAACCTGGGCCAGGCTCTCACCACCCTCACACCAAAGAATTTCCTCCTCATGTCTCACCTCAATCTCCCTTCTTCCACCCTTTTCCCATTTCACCCTCTGGGAAGCCCTGCTCAGTCTGCTTCCCCGAGAGACCCCCCCAAAGCTCCCAGTCTCCCTGCAGGCTGGGTGCAGTGCTGTGCTCTGCAGGTGCAATCAGGTGAAGCTGTGACTCATGCTTGGCGTCTCTGTGCCCCTCAGACCAAGGTGCCCCTGCCCTCTTTGTCCCCAGGGCTCCACTCTGCAGGGTGAGCTGCACCCAGACAGAAACCTCAGCAGCTTGGCACTGCCACACCGTGCCTGTCACTTCTACATCACCTTCTTGGAAGACCCTGGCTGTGGGGGCAGCAGCAGCCAGGCCAGCTGCACCCTGTCCCAGCCCCTGCCCACTCCCCACCAGGCAGCAGCACCAGCCCCACCTCTCTCTGCCAGGCCCCCCTTGCACACACCAGCTCACTGAGCTGCCACCATCACCTCAGGTCCTGCAGCCACACAAATTAATTCCCTACCCGGAAAATGCATTCACGACCTTGGAGACTCAAACCTTCATGAGAATCAGATGACAACGGGCTTTGGCTGCTAGTTGGGCAGCAAGGAAAGCAGCCCAGGGTTGGGGGGAGTGGGTTGTGTTGCAGGGGGTCCAGGCAACACAGCCAAGGTGAAGAGGGAGGGGGGGGCTTTCCTGGGGCTGAGCCTTCCTGCACTGTTTGCTCCAGGCTCCCCAGGGGCCTGGCAGAGCTGCAGAGCATCAGAACTCAGTGATTTTTGCCCCATTGATTTCAGGAACAGCCACAGGAAAAGGTGCCTGTGCTGTTTGGGGTGGGTTATGGTGTGATCCTTTCTGGGGCAGGATCAGCAGAGCCAGTTTTGTACCTCTCTCCAACAGCCTGTTGGGAAAGTGTTGCTGAAATGTCAGAGGGGTGACACGGGTCTGCCAGGACCTGTGCACTGTGTGTCACACCCTGTTCCTGTGCTGTCCCCCTGCCTGGGGCTGGAACCACTTGCTTCAGGTGCACAGTGCTCTCCCTCCTGCTGCCTGACACCCCATTCCCAGCACCTGGCACACCAGGCTGGGGAGGAAGCCCAAGGTGCTGGCCTGGCATAGAGAGTGGGCACCACTGTGCCCAAGGACACGTGTCACACTACAGGTCTTCCCCAGCACCTCTTTCCATGGGGTGTGAGAACATACACCCCTCTGAGTGGTGGTGGGAAGGTTGATCCTCGAGCTGGTTGCCACCACTCTTTGCTAAAACAACTGCTCCTGGTGGATGGGTGCTTATCTCAGCCAGCAGGAGAGAAGGGGGCAGAGCTCCCAAACCATTCCCCCTGCCCTGCTGTGCCCTGAGCCCCTGCTGCTGTTGCCCTCCCCAGCCCCTCTCTCAGCTTTCACCTTCAGCCCTGGGGCATCTGGGTCTGGGTTCTGCTGGGTGGGCCTGGGGGGAGGAGGGATGTGTTGTGCTGGGATTTGCTTGTCTGGCTCATCTGTTCTTGCAGCCTCCCTGATGGTTTGTTTTTTTTGCTCTTGTGCTTGTTTGAAACTGGCTTTTCCCCTGGCATGTCCCCAGGAGAGGCTCCTGTGGCTGATAGACCTGATGGAGGTAGGGGCTGGGGGCTGGGGGGCTGTGGTGGCCACAGGAGAGGGGCTGGGTGTGCCTGTGGGCGTGGGGTCTAGGTGGGGTGGGAGGTGGGTACGGGGCTGTCCAGGGCCAGCATGTGCTCCAGCCCCACGAGCAGCCACCTCCTTTCACTCTGCCTGTTCTTCCTGGGCTTAGTTATTCCAGAGTCCCTTTTTCCCCACGGCTGCAGGGCTGGGGGCTGCTGAGCAGGGCTTGGGGACCTGGAGCCAAACCCAGCTGGTACCAGTGTCCTGCATGCACTAAAGCCCCCTGAGAGCTCAGGGCTGGGGTTTTAGAAGGACCAGCAGAGCTGGTGCCTGCTCTACCTGCTGCTGTGCTGTCCTGTCCTGCTGCAGGGGCACCCTGGCTGAACAGCACCCAGGCTGCTCACATCCCATCACACACCCTCAGGGGTGGGGGAGGATTTTCCTTAGGGGCATGCAAAAATCAAGGGGGTTGTTGTGCTTGGGCATGTTCAGCCTGGGAGGAATCCTCACGTGGGCTTCAGAGAGGCTGGATGTAGGGAGAAGTCCCACAGAAATCCCTGTCAGAGCTCTTGGGCAGGAGGAGGCTGAGAAGAGCTTCAGGGAGCTCTGCTAGCTGTGAAGCTGCCCCAAAAGCCACATCCCTCTGGGAATGCCACTTATCTAGCAGAGGGCAGCTGTGGTGCTCCCAGATTGAGTTGGTCACAGGCACCCTGAGCCCTGGAACACAGATTTCCTTGGCTTCAGGACCCAAGGCAGTGACACCAGAGCAGGTCCCCCCTGTCCCATCAGCTCCCTATGGGTCAGTGGGTGAAGTCACACCAGAAAATCAAAATCAGGACGAGGCTGATCAGGACCTGCCATGTGAAAAGCAATTCCACTGTGGGATGCTTGGAGGGTGCTGAGGTGAGACAAAGCTGTTTGGTGGTGTCACCCACAGATGATTTGTGTCTGCCCAAGTGTCACTGTCACTTCTTGTCAATCTTGGCTCTCCAGATGAGTCCTGCAAAGCAGAGGTCAGTTGCAGACTGCAGTAATCAGAGGCAACTTGTCTGGTCAGAGGACTTTGAATTCCTGATTGCCTACAAGCAGGGCAGCCTGGCATTTCCCTTGCCCCTGCCTCCTGCCCCAGCCCTCATGGTTAGGAGTAAGGGATTGAAATCCCTCTTGACTCTGTTTTTCTTCTGGACTGCCTCCTGGCAGAGATGCTGCTGTCCAAAGGTGCCTTCTCTTCCCAGGGTCTGATTCCACGGGCAATGATTTGCTCCCAGTTCCCTGAAGCTGCAGGACAGGGCCCAGTGCAGTAACCCAGTTGAATTGCCAGCCCCTGTCTGTCTTTGGTGTCCATTTCACAAGAAGTGTCAGTAAGGAGAGGGCATGCCCCCAGGAGAGGCTCCTGTGGCTGATAGACCTGATGGAGGTAGGGGCTGGGGGCTGGGGGGCTGTGGTGGCCACAGGAGAGGGGCTGGGTGTGCCTGTGGACGTGGGGTCTAGGTGGGGTGGGAGGTGGGTACGGGGCTGTCCTGGGCCAGCATGTGCTCCAGCCCCACCAGCAGCCACCTCCTTTCACTCTGCCTGTTCTTCCTGGGCTTAGTTATTCCAGAGTCCCTTTTTCCCCACGGCTGCAGGGCTGGGGGCTGCTGAGCAGGGCTTGGGGACCTGGAGCCAAACCCAGCTGGTACCAGTGTCCTGCATGCAATAAAGCCCCCTGAGAGCTCAGGGCTGGGGTTTTAGAAGGACCAGCAGAGCTGGTGCCTGCTCTACCTGCTGCTGTGCTGTCCTGTCCTGCTGCAGGGGCACCCTGGCTGAACAGCACCCAGGCTGCTCACATCCCATCACACACCCTCAGGGGTGGGGGAGGATTTTCCTTAGGGGCATGCAAAAATCAAGGGGGTTGTTGTGCTTGGGCATGTTCAGCCAGGGAGGAATCCTCACGTGGGCTTCAGAGAGGCTGGATGTAGGGAGAAGTCCCACAGAAATCCCTGTCAGAGCTCTTGGGCAGGAGGAGGCTGAGAAGAGCTTCAGGGAGCTCTGCTAGCTGTGAAGCTGCCCCAAAAGCCACATCCCTCTGGGAATGCCACTTATCTAGCAGAGGGCAGCTGTGGTGCTCCCAGATTGAGTTGGTCACAGGCACCCTGAGCCCTGGAACACAGATTTCCTTGGCTTCAGGACCCAAGGCAGTGACACCAGAGCAGGTCCCCCCTGTCCCATCAGCTCCCTATGGGTCAGTGGGTGAAGTCACACCAGAAAATCAAAATCAGGACGAGGCTGATCAGGACCTGCCATGTGAAAAGCAATTCCACTGTGGGATGCTTGGAGGGTGCTGAGGTGAGACAAAGCTGTTTGGTGGTGTCACCCACAGATGATTTGTGTCTGCCCAAGTGTCACTGTCACTTCTTGTCAATCTTGGCTCTCCAGATGAGTCCTGCAAAGCAGAGGTCAGTTGCAGACTGCAGTAATCAGAGGCAACTTGTCTGGTCAGAGGACTTTGAATTCCTGATTGCCTACAAGCAGGGCAGCCTGGCATTTCCCTTGCCCCTGCCTCCTGCCCCAGCCCTCATGGTTAGGAGTAAGGGATTGAAATCCCTCTTGACTCTGTTTTTCTTCTGGACTGCCTCCTGGCAGAGATGCTGCTGTCCAAAGGTGCCTTCTCTTCCCAGGGTCTGATTCCACGGGCAATGATTTGCTCCCAGTTCCCTGAAGCTGCAGGACAGGGCCCAGTGCAGTAACCCAGTTGAATTGCCAGCCCCTGTCTGTCTTTGGTGTCCATTTCACAAGAAGTGTCAGTAAGGAGAGGATGATGACACTGAGCTGTTCCCCTCTTCTGGAAGGTGAATCTGAAGCACAAGAGCCTGCAGCTCCTTGGCCAGCTGGCAGATGATCTCTGTGTCCCCAGAGGGAGAGCAGAGACAGAGGGGGCATCTTCCTCACCTATGTCCCCTGATACAGAGCTTCTGCACCTCCCAGCTGTCCTCTGACCCCCTCCAGGACAGGCACAGACATCCCATCTGCAGGGCTTCCATGGGCTTGGCATGATCCTCTTAGGCCATGAGGACAGACAGTGAAGCAACCACATGGGTGTCACTGCCCCCCAAGTCAGAGAGGTCTGTGCTCAGGCAGGGCCAGGGGCTCTGGGGCTCCTCCAGCCCTGTGGGTGCATCCTGAGGTGGGAGAGGGAATGGGGAGAGAGGAAGAAATCTGGGCTGGTTCTCAGACTGGCAGAATTTAAACCCTGCAGGAATCAGGCTGAGGAGCTCTGCACAGCTCTTGTTAGCAGTAACTGGGAAATAAGGGACTCATTTGGAGCTGGGAGGTTAATTAAAGGTTGGGTTGTATTCCCCAGGGAGGTGGCAGTTTCTCCACCACTTAATTTGCAAATGGAAACTGGCTGCCTGTCTGAAAGATGCTCTCCAGCTCATCCCTCCTGCTGTGCACCCCAGGCCAGATAAGAAATACACAAGTTTTCCTGCTGCATCCTGCAGAGGGGCTGGAAGGGCCTCCCCTGGCCTCCAGTTTCCATAAGTAACCAGAAAATAGATGGGGGAAAGGAGCAGAGAGTCTGTAGGAGGGAGCAGCCTCCTCAAAAATGCTCATTTTTCAGAGCAGTGGCACTTGGCTTTGATGGGCCTTTTAAGGGAAATCCAGGAAAGCACAGTCTTAAAATAGCCAATTCCTGAAAGCAAATGCTCTCAGCTTTAAAGGCCATTACATTTTATAGTCCAGAGCAATTTCTGTTTAATTGCTTTTGCCCCCAAAGTAGTGAGTCTGGGGACAAAGACAAATCCCCTGCTCACATATCTCAGCTCTGAAGAAGATGAGCAGTGTCAGTCCCTGGGAGAGCAGAGGTGGGGTGGGGGGGTTCAGGGCAGGGGGCTGTGCCCACCCTCCCTTGGCCAGGAGGAATCACCTCTGGGTGCAGCCTGGTCCTATCTATGGGGCTGGGACAGGGCACATGGGGTGGGCCCAGGTGATGGGCAGGACTTTGGGGGGTGGCACTGGCAGATTTTACAGGGGCATCAGGTGGGCTTTTCTTTTTTAATAGCAATGTAACTGTGACTGTTTGGTGGCTGCTCCTGGTTATGTCACAGGGGGTCTGATCCTCAGTGTTTGCCAGCAGCTCAGGGAGGAGCTGGAGACAGGTTGATGCTGGGAAGGGCAGGGCTGGAGAGGGAAGGTCTGGGGACAAGGCTGAGATCCTCCCAGAGGCTGCCAGGCTGGTGCTGAATTGCCACCATCTCACCTTGGTTCCTTCCCTTCTGTGCACAGTCATTTGGCTGGATGAAAAGTTCTGGCAGCCCCTGGAGGGGGGTTGGTGCAGGGGGAGGGTGACCCTTGGGCAGCTTCCTGCAGAGCACCTTGCTCCTTGGAGGAGCTGCTGTGTGGCTTGGTGCAGCTTGCCCAGCCTCTCTGCTCCTGGGCATCACTCTGGGACGTGGTAGCACCCAAGATTTTAAACTCCTTGGCACTTCAATCAAACCTGAATCCCTATTGCTAATGAATGCACAGCCCAGAGCAGCTCATGGCCATTTGAATCCATGTGAAGGCAGGTGGCTTTTGAAATAGCTCCACCTGCTCTTCCTCCAGCCTCACTCAGGGGGAGTCTCCTCATCCCTGGTGCCAGTGCCTGCACCTGGGCAGTCCTGGGACACCTGGGCAGTCCTGGGGTACCTGGGCAGTCCTGGGACACCTGGGCAATCCTGGGGCACCTGGGCAGTCCTGGGGTACCTGGGCAGTCCTGGGACACCTGGGCAATCCTGGGGCACCTGGGCAGTCCTGGGACACCTGGGCAGTCCTGGGACACCTGGGCAGTCCTGGGGTACCTGGGCAGTCCTGGGGCTCTGCCTGAGCCCTGTTCTCTCTGTGGCTGCTGCCACGTGTTTCAGCCACACAGTCATGGGTGTAGGGGTTGATTCTGTTTCAAAATCCACCTGCCTTTATGTTGGATTAATTGATGATTGAATCAAGCCTGCTCAGAGGAAGGAGTGTTTTCCCAGGCTGATGCTTTCCCTGTCCCTCTCAACAAGCCACTTCTTTTAGCTCAGATTCTCCAGGCTCCCTTCTGGAGCCACACAGATAAAAAAGCACTTTCCATCAATGCTTTTTCTGCTTCTCTAATGCTCTTAATTGTCTCCCGTGTCTATTTTGGGATGCTCACATCTTACAGGCACAGCAGCAGCAGCCTCCAGCAGATGGGGGTGGGGGAGATGCAGATGCACCAGCATTTCTGCTAATCAGTTGTTTACCCTGCAATAAATAACACTCAGTTAAACACAAACTGTACCCTGCCCATTCCAGCACAAACATCCCCATGGATGTGAGGGAAATGAAGTGCACCCTTCCTGAGCAGCAGCACGGGCACCTCTCCAGGCCAGAGTTGCTGTGGGGTGGGGGTGCTGAGCCTGAGTTTGCTTTGCAGGGGAGCCAGGCAGAGCTGAGGTTCTGCACCCCCAAGTCTGGACCTGGTGCCTGCCTGGGGCAAAGCTAACATCTGGGCCAGGCTCAGGGTTCAGCCTCCACTCAACCCTGTCCTGCCACTTAGCCAGGGTGCCTGTTTGCTCTGCTGAACTGTATCCAAACTCCTCTCCTTGGGTCCATCCTGGCTGACAGCTGCCCCTCTGCAGAAAAGTTCCTGAAGCTCTTCCTGGTTTCTGGAGCTGTGATGTGGTCAGAGCTGTGTAGTGACATTTTTTTAATGACGTTTTTATTTAAAAAGGGAGGCACTGGCTTCTGTTTGCACCTGGGTCTGCTCTGCTTTGCAAGGGAGATTAGTTTTACATTTTTTCATCGCCCTTCTCCTGGTAAAGATCCAGATGTTGAACCTGTCTCCTTCAGAGCTGGTTCCTTTCTCCCTTCCTTCCAAATTAAGTTGAGATTTAGGTTAAGAGCAGCATGCTCCTCCCCTGCAGAGGAAATAGCCCTGGTTGCTCAGGATCAGAGCATGTTTTGAGCACACTTCTTAGCTTGGGAGGGTCAGTTTCCCAACCAAGTCCCTTTGGCCACATCTGTGAGTCTCTAGGGAACCTCCCTAGAGGTTTGGGTGAAAGACTGGCCAGTGTAGGGGGGGGTTGTGCAATGCCCTGCATCGCTCTGCATGTTCCTTGTCATGTTCCACTGTGGTGGTTGCTCCTTGCTGCTGTGACCTGGTTTTCTCTTCTTTGCCCTCCCAGAACACGTCAGAATTGGAGGGAGGTGGAGACAGCAACCAAAGCAGCATCAACACCCTGCCAGACATCTCCCTGGTAAGGCATTGCACCCTGCTGCTGCACCTCGGGTTGGAGCTGGAGGCAAATGAGTGAGACTGAGTTTTGCCTCAGCTTCTGTAGCTCGTTGCCACGTTCCCTGCCCATGGATGCCACTGCAGCTGGTTCATCAGACCAGCAGGGAGGAAGGATTCTGGCTGGGTGAATAAGAGCAGCAACTGTGGGAACCAGAGCAAAAGCTGGGGAGTTTGTCCTCGTTTGTGAGTCACGTTCCTGCTGCCAGTAGGGTCAGGAAGGCATTTCTATGAGGACCAGCTCATTTTGCCATGGTCACTGAGAGGCAGACGTGAGGGACTGATCCTGGGGAAGTTCTGACAGCTGAGCCTGGTGTCCTCAAGGCCTCTGTTCTTGCTTTGGCAGGATGATCTCTCCTCCTTCCCAGATGAACCACCCAACTTCAAGCCTCCTCCTCCTCCTCCAGCCCCTCAGATGCTGGACCCCTCTGCTGCC
>NW_009952709.1:2037656-2039594 GCF_000747805.2 Chaetura pelagica | reverse complement strand
ACCCCCCCCCAGCCACCCCGAGAAGGACACACTCAGCATCACCTCCACTGCCACCACATCCACCGAGGAGTCTGCCCCAAGTGCTATCTATGCCACCATCTCCCCAGCCCTACACAGCTCCAGGAGGCAGATGGATGCCCAGCTCTCCTTGGTCAACCAGCACCCCATTGGGCCCTTCCCCAGGGTCCAGTCCCCAACCAGGTTGAAGAGCCCATCCCCAGACAGCCCTGCAGCTGGTGGGCTGCAGAGCAGCCCTTCCCCATCCCCTCCTCCTCCCCCAGCCCACCCAGCTCCCCCTCCACCAGACAAGGGCAGCCCCCAGGCCATGGCCAACCAGCACTTCATCATGGTGGAGGTTCACCAACCCAACAGTGAACCCGACGTCAACGAAGTCAGGCCCTTGCCCCAGGCCAGAGGTGGGTGTCTTGTTATCAACCACGGGGTGAAGAAAAAAACAAAACACCCTCTCTGGGGTGTTCCTCAACAGAGAATTTGGGTAACAGTTGGATCTCAAGGAACTGGGGGAGTTGGAGACCTGCTGCAGGTCCCTAGTGTGGGTTGGCAGCAGGGATGGGCTGCAGGGTCAAACGTTGTGCATTTCATTCAACCCCCAGGTCAGTGGGGCAGGGTAAGAGCCCCAGAGCCTGTGTGCATGTGGCAGTGTTGGGCAGCTCTGTGCTGGTTGGCTTTTTTCCCCTCCCAAGATGATGTTTTAGTGGCTTGAGAACATCCTGGCAGCAAAACGTGACAACCCAGGAAACACAAAAGGCCCTGCAATGTTGCCAGTTGTGGGGTTAATCCCTGGGAAAAATCCCTCTGTTTGGGCAAAACCAGCTCCCCAGGATCTCCCTGGGTTCCCTCTGCAATCTGGGCTGACCTTGACCTGAAGACCAAGCTCCCTGGTGGGCAGTTGGTTGCAGCTTCTCTCCTCTGTCACCCACCCGATCTGCTGCCGGTTGGAAAAGAAAAAGGGGAAAGAAGCAGGTCTGGGATTTTTGCCATTAACTCCACGTTTTGGAAAAAAACCCAACAAAGATGAGTGGAGCCTGGGAACAGGAGTGGGAGTGCGGGAGGAGCCCGCTGGGTTCCCTGGGTCCCTCAGCTCTGGAGAGGGGGGGTCTCTGCCCGGGGGGGGGGTCCCCGCAGTGTCCCCAAGCCCCCCTCAGCCTCCCTGTGTGACCAGGCTCTGGGGTGCCATGCGAGGGGTGTTGTCGCCCTCCGGTGGCACCATCCTCCCAGTGCCTCCCAGTGCCTCCTTCAGCCCTGCACTCCCTGCAAGAGCTGCCCCTGTTTTTCCCCGACGTTTCCAGGGGCTGAGGGGTCTGCACCCAGAGCCTTCATCCCGACAGGGGAGAAGGTTCCTTCCTGGCAGCTCCTCTGTGCTGGCTGTGTCCCCATCTCCCCCAGAGCCCCGGTGAGGAACACGGGCTCACACCGGCCTCTCGTGAGCTTCTCACCCTCTCCTCCCAGCCCAGCTTGGGATCTGGGTCGGATCCTGGACGTGGCTTTGAAGCCACTTTGTTCCTCGGGGCTCCTCATAGGAACCCTGCTCCAAACCCAGGGGTGAATCCCAAGGAACCTGTGCCCATCCCTGGCAGCGGGTGAGACGTTCCCCCCACCTGCGCCCGGTGACCCCGCGGGCGCTCGGCTGCTCACAGGGCCGTGCTGCCCCAACCCCTCTCACAGCCCTCGTCTCTTCCTCAGCCTCCACGCTCTCCCAGCTGTCGGACAGCGGGCAGACCCTCAGCGAGGACAGCGGGGTGGACATCGGGGAGGTGGAGGTGGGCAGCAAGGACAAGAGCCGGCAGCCGGGCCCTGGGAAAAGCCGCAGCCTCAAGGAGGCCACCAGGAGCGAGGGGGTGGCAGAAGGGGCTTCCAAGCCGGTGAGGCTGGGGGCCTCGGGGGGCTGATGATATGGGGAGGTGGGCCCCCCGGGGT
>NW_009952709.1:2033862-2036984 GCF_000747805.2 Chaetura pelagica | reverse complement strand
GGGGGGGGGGGCGAGAAAGGAAAGGGCCGGGCAGCCGGGCCCTGGGAAAAGCCGCAGCCTCAAGGAGGCCACCAGGAGCGAGGGGGTGGCAGAAGGGGCTTCCAAGCCGGTGAGGCTGGGGGCCTCGGGGTGCTGATGATATGGGGAGGTGGGCACCCGGGGCTGCCAAGGGGCAGTGCTGCCCTCCCGGCACCTGGCAGGGACCCTTCTTTCGTGCTTTGGTGGGTTGGTTGCCCTCCTGTTCCGTAAGCTGTGTCAGGTGGGGAAGGGAGCAGGAGCAGCTGAGCAAGGGGCACTGTAGGGCTGATTCACTCCACCCTGGGGAAATCTGGTCCCTCCTAGCTCCAGCAAGCAGCTACTTGGGAGATTGTGTCATAGAATCATAGAACAGTTTGGGTTGGAAGGGACCTTAAAGATCATCCAGTTCCAACCCCCTGCATGGGCAGGGACACCTCCCACCAGCCCAGGCTGCTCCAAGCCCCATCCAACCTGCCCTTCAACACTGCCAGGGATGGGGCAGCCACAGCTTCCCTGGGCAACCTGGGCCAGGCTCTCACCACCCTCACTCGTAGTGAATAATTTCTTTCTATTTATCTCATCTAAGTCTCCCCTCTTTCACTTAAAACTGTTCTGCCTCATCCTCTCACTACAAGCCCTTGTCCAAACTCCCTTCCCAGCTTTCCTGTAGCCCCTTTGGACACTGGAAGGTGGCTGTGGGGTCTCCCTGGAACCTTCTTTTCTCCAACAGATGGCAGAGTTCCTAGTTCTTAGGGACATCTGCAGGGCACAGTGTCCCATGAGTGAAGTCCCCTGTTGCCCAGGAGGGAATGCGGTATCAGAACTAAATTGGAGGGTATTCTGTTGGTGGAGAGCTGTAGGCAGGCAGTCGGGGAGCTGCTCCACTCCTCCCCAAGCCCTCCCAGACCTGCACAGGATTGGGATCTTGGATGCTGGGAGCCAGAGAGCAGCTGCAGGCAGCGTGTCTGCCCCTCTGCTTTGGAAACCTGCAGCGGGTTGAACCTGCCTGTGACAGAGTTCCCAGCCGAGGGGAAACGCAGCAGTGCCCGGCTTCCCTCAGCAGTGCTGCCATCTCTCCCTGCAGCCAGGACTCCTGGAGCCCACCTCCTGCCTGATCCGGGTGTCCAAGAGCGCGCCCACCCTGGGAATCGCCATCGAGGGGGGAGCCAACACGCGGCAGCCGCTGCCCCGCATCGTCACCATCCAGGTAGGGCGGGCTGGGAGTGGGAAGAACTCGGTGCTTATATCCCACTCATCTTCTCCCCGGACATCAAACCCTCTCCAGCTAAAGCCTGTGCGTCCCAGGGAGCATTTTGGGGATGTGCTTTCCTTCCCCATAGCCCTGTGTCTCCCCAGAGGTTAGAGGCATCGTTCTGCTGCTGAGGGGGTTGCTGAGAGTTGCTTTCATATCCTGTGGAGAAGCACAGAGTCATGGAATGGCTTGACTTGGAAGGGATCCTAAAGATCATCCAGTCCCACCCCCTGCACGGGCAGGGACACCTCCCACCAGCCCAGGTTGCTCCAAGCCCCATCCAACCTGCCCTTCAACACTGCCAGGGATGGGGCAGCCACAGCTTCCCTGGGCAACCTGGGCCAGTGAAAATTGTATCAAACTTCTCTCCTGATGGGTGATTCCCACCAGTGGGATGGGGCGGTGGTGACCCCAGCAGGGCCGTGGGATCTTAAAAGATCATCTAGTTCCAACCCCACTGCATGGGCAAGGACGCCTCCCACTAGAATAATCCACGTCCTGGGAACCCAGGATTTTCTGCAGACATTTCAGACAGACTCTGGGCAGCCCCAAAAGCTTGGCTGGTGTCTCCAGATGTCTGGAAACTCCCTTTTTGCCTGCTCAGCTAGAAGGCTGAGGAGGGGGAGTGATGGAGGAAAGCTGCAGAACTGAGCCTGGTGGAGCTGCCTCCCCTAATCTGCTCCTCTGCTCTTGACTTGGGGCAAAATTCAAGTTCTTTACAGCAAAAGAAAAGCAGAGTTTGTCTTGGCCATCATTGCACCATCAGCAGGCAGGAGGGAAGCCAAGTCCATCCCCTCTTTCCAAACCGTGAAATGCCAGGTCAGGGTGAACACGACGGGTGCAAAACGCTCCCAATTTTCCCCAGACTGCCTGTATCCCACCCCTCTCTCCCGCAGCGTGGGGGCTCAGCACACAACTGTGGGAAGCTGAAGGTTGGCCACGTCATTTTGGAAGTGAACGGCACGGGGTTACGGGGCAAGGAGCACCGGGAAGCTGCCCGGATCATCGCTGAGGCCTTTAAGCTGAAGGAAAAGGACTACATTGATTTCTTGGTCACAGAATTCAACGTGGCCCTTTAGGAGCCCTGACGGGTTTGTCGGGGAGCCTGACTTAGGATGAGGAGCACCCGAATGGGGATGAAAGGCAGCGCCGAGGTGTGAAAGCAGCACCCCGCCATGCAGAGCCCTCACCCGCACGTGCAGACACCCTCGTCTTGTCCCCAAATGTCCCTACGTGTCCCCACAGCCACCACAGACTCTCGCTGCCTGGGTAGGACGGGCTGAGAACAGGCAGAAATCGATGCACATCCTTGGAAGTCTTCATCCCTGTCCTCTCTGGGGTTGGGGGGGGTTGCCCTTTGGGGACACCCTCTCCCTCTCAGCCGGGCTGGGGAGCAGGGCAGGAGGACAGCAGAGGTCTGGGTGTCCCCACTGTCACTTGAGTGCCACATGCAGAGCAGGGGGGGGGGCCCGTGGCTCAGGCTGGGAGGCTTTTTGAGTGGTCGGTGCTGGTCGGGTGGCACGGGCAGAGCTGCAGAGAGAGAGCAACCGGAGGCCTTGTAAATCGCTGGCAACGTCGTATTTATATCTACAGAGCTTGTGCTTTTAATTTTTCAATAAATCTATCAGGTTAGAAAAAGACTGGGTTTTTTGAGGGGGGCGGGGGGAGGAGCAGGGAGAAGGGGTGGGTGTTTCTGCAGGGAAATAGTGGGGAATAGGGATGTGTGGGGCAGGGATGCCTATGGGACACATCATCAAAACCTTCCCCATCCCAGGGTGAGTCCGGAGGGAGGGGGAAATGCCCCAATCCCCCTGCCAGGGTGACCCCCCCCCCCCCCCCACAGGGCGCGCCC
>NW_009952709.1:2028062-2032495 GCF_000747805.2 Chaetura pelagica | reverse complement strand
CCCGCATCCCCCCCCCAGAATAGACTGGGGGTCTCCCGCGGCTTTCTGAGACAGGCACGGGGGGCAACAGTGTCCCCAGGGAGGACAGGGAGCTGAGCTGGGGACAGTGTGATGGGGAGAAGGCAGGGAAGCAGCTCCCTGAACCGCCCTGGGGCTTTGCCTCGGGGCAGGTGATGGAGAGATCCCGTTTCCGAGGGGGTTTGGGTCCTCCCTGAGGGGTTTTGGGTCCTCCCTGAGGGGTTTTGGGTCCTCTCCGGGGGGGTTTGGGTCCTCTCCGGGAGGTTTTGGGTCCTCTCCGGGGGAACGTGCCTGTGAGGAGGAGCTGGGGACGACGACGTTGCCCCCTCCAGGCAGAGGAACTGGGGGGCTGTGGAGCCTTCCCAGCGTTGCTGCAGCGATAGGCGGGGGTGCTCTGGGAGGAGGAGGAGGGACCGTCAGGGCCCTGCTCGTGGGTTTTTGGGTCCTTTCTGAGGGGTTTTGGGTCCTCCCCGAGGGGTTTTGGGTCCTCCCTGAGGGGTTTTCGGTCCTCTCCGGGGGGTTTTGGGTCCTCCCTGAGGGGTTTTGGGTCCTCTCCGGGGGTTTTGGGTCCTTCCTGAGGGGTTTGGGTCCTCCCCGAGGGGTTTTGGGTCCTCTCCGGGGGGTTTGGGTCCTTTCCGGGGGTTTTTGGGTCCTCGCCGAGGGGTTTTGGGTCCTCGCCGAGGGGGTTTGGGTCCTCTCCGAGGGGGTTTGGGTCCTTCCTGAGGGGTTTGGGTCCTTCCTGAGGGGGTTTGGGTCCTCCCCGAGGGGGTTTGGGTCCTCCCTGAGGGGTTTGGGTCCTCCCTGAGGGGTTTTGGGTCCTCTCCGGGGGGTTTTGGGTCCTCTCCGGGGGTTTTGGGTCCTCCCCGAGGGGTTTTGGGTCCTCTCCGGGGGAACGTGCCTGTGAGGAGGAGCTGGGGACGACGACGTTGCCCCCTCCAGGCAGAGGAACTGGGGGGCTGTGGAGCCTTCCCAGCGTTGCTGCAGCGATAGGCGGGGGTGCTCTGGGAGGAGGAGGAGGGACCGTCAGGGCCCTGCTCGCTGAGAGGGTTTCTCCCTTGTTTTAATACGAAACAGTCCCGGCTATGAAAGCTGCGTTTCCGCTTCTCTGCCCTCTTTCATGCTTATAAAACGGGACTTTGTGGGCTTAAAAAGAAAGAGGGAAAAGAAAAAAAAACAAAACCAAAGGGTTTCTAACCCAGGAATCCCTCCCTCCTGGAAAGCAGATGCCCCTTGCCAAGTTTCAGCCCGAGGCCGTTTTTCTGGCCTCTTTCAAACCCCCCCAGAAGAGGTGCTGCGGGTGGCAAAGCTGGTGTGTAAAAGCTGAGTGGATGCAGGGAAGGGCTGCAAGACACCCAGGTTCCCAAAACCCAACCCACCCCCTGCAGCCTGCCAGGACCAAACTTCACCCCCTGCTTGCTTTTAACCTCTCGTTTTAGAAACTCAAGCAGAAAAAAATGTGTCATTTTGTGCAGTGTATGCACAGGCAAAACCCTGAAAAGCTCCAGGCTGCACAGGGATGCAGATTCTAAGCTTTTTAGGCAAAAAAACCCTGCAGCTGGAGATCCCCTGGCTGCTGGCACTGCCCTCTTGGGGTGCTGGGGTGCAGATTCCTGTAGGGATGCAGGTGCCTGGCACCTCTGGGAGCTGAGATTGGGTTTGGAGCTGGTGGTTTAGGGAAGTAAAATATCCATCCTCTCCCTGGGAGGGGGGTTAAGGCCCCCCCCCCCCGAGTCCCATCTGGGCACATCTGGCTGGCTGGGTGTCAGGGGGAGCTTTAACCCCCCCTCTTGGGCAAGGGATGGATGTGGGGAGTTAGAGCCCCCCTCCCAGTCCATGCTCTGCCCGGGGTTGATGAGGCAGTGAAGGCAGTGACAGCAGCCCTGCCCCCCCTTCATGTCACCGAGCAAGCCCTGGGGCAAGGGATGTGGCATCATCTTGTGTCACCACCAATAAACCCAGGAGTGACAACGGGGCCCTGGCCTCGACTGTGCATCATGATGTTTCTGCCCCTCACACATGCAGTGAGTTGGGCGGTCTCAGCTTCCCACCTGTCTTGTCCTGGGGTGGTTTGTAGGACAAGGTGAGTGGAGGGTGAAGCTGCCTGCAAAGAGGATCATAGATTAGCAGCTGAGGGGAGGGACAGACAGAGGCAAAACCTCCTGCCTGCTGGTCAGGCAGAGACCTGGCAGCACTCGTCACTGCTGTGAAGCTGGGGAGGGGTCTGCAGCACAAGTGTGCCAAGGAGAAGCTGAAGGAGCTGGGGGTGTTCATCCTGGAGACCAGGAGGTGAGGGGAGACCTGCTGGCTCTGCACCTGCCTGAGAGGAGGTTGGAGAGAGGGGGGATCAGCCTCTTCTCCTAAGGAACAAGTGATAGAACAAGAGGAAATGGCCCCAGGCTGTGTCAGGAGAGCTTTAGGTTGATTCTTGGGAATAATTTCTTCATGGAAAGGGTTGTCAGGCCCAGGCTGCCCAGGGAAGTGGAGGGTTTTAAAAGCCATGTAGATGTGGTGCTGAGGGTTGTGGGTTAGTTCTGGCCTTGGCAGTGCTGGGTGAATGGTTGGAATGGATGGTCTTAAAGGTCTTATCCAGCCAAAAATTATTCTATCAGCCCCTCCTCCCTCACCTCAGCACCTCCACCCCCGAGGCACAATTTGGGACAGCCTGGCCAGGGGCCGGAGGGAGAAGAGGGGCTGAGAGTGTTGGGCAAAGCAGAATTCTAGGGTCAAAGACATTTTCTAGCTGAGGCTTTTATATTTCATTTTAGCTCTTTGTCTGAGTGCCCTGATGCAAAATCTCATCTTTCAAAGAGCAAGACTAAAATAAATACATACACACACACACACACACACACACACATGCTCAGGATTGTTTGCATTTGCTTTGTGGTTCCTGACTACTCAGCCACATCATTTTCCAAGCCTCTCTGTGCTACCAGCCCAGCAAGCAACTCACTTGAAGGGGAAAAACCCCAATATTTTTGGAGGGGCTTCCTTGGAAACCCCAGCCCTTCCACTAACAGCAGGACTTAAGTTGCAGGTTTGCAGACCTGAGAGTTTGGGGCA
Source organism: Chaetura pelagica (assembly GCF_000747805.2). Lineage (NCBI taxonomy): Eukaryota > Metazoa > Chordata > Aves > Apodiformes > Apodidae > Chaetura > Chaetura pelagica. The sequence goes on along the minus strand of NW_009952709.1, from coordinate 2,029,414 downwards.
GGTTAGAGGACTTTTCCTGGAGGCTGCTGCTCATCACATGCTAGCAGCACCCCCAGATCACCTAAGCACCTCCCACCTGATAAATGCAGCCACCCTGGGGACCCTGCTGTGGTTTCATGAGCAGCCAGGAGCTTTCACGAGCTCTCCTTCACGTGCCACTAATTACAGAGTAACAAGCTGGATTAATTGCCTGCCCACAAGTGTGCCAGGTCATGTCAGGGTGCTTGGTTACAGCTGCAGCATCCCTGGGGCTGGGAGTGATGTCTCAGGGTGGGGGGGCCATGTGGAGCCCCTCCCTTGGAAATCCAGCCTTTGCCCATATCCTGGATTTCCACCCTAGGAGGGTTGGAGGGGAGGGTCCATCTGGCTACATTTTGGGGCTGTATGGCTGAATTTTAAGGCTGCTTGTCTTCCTGCAAAACCCTCATCCTGGTGTCTTTTGGATGCTGCAACTGCTGATGGTCTTAGGGATCCCCCCCCCTTCCCATGTTGTGTTGGCATTTTGCTCCAAATTGGGTTGAAAAGTAAAGGTTTTGATGAAAAAATAACACACAGGAGGGTTCATCCTCCCCCTCTGCCGGGCAGGGCCTGATGGGGTTAAAAAAATTTGTGGCCACCTCGCAGGAAGCACCTGAGCATCACTTCCTACTTCTGCAAAGAGAGGCCAACCCTGAGGCAGGGAGGTTTTGGGGTGCTGGGAGGGAAGCTGCCCTGGGGTGCTGGTGATGGAGGTGTCACCAGGATGCTGGTAGAGGGTGAGTGTGTCCCTCGTGCTCCAGCTTTGGGCTGGGGGTGCTGGGGGGTGGCTACTGGTGATGCTGGTACCAGCCACTTGTCCACCCTAGGAGGGTTGGAGGGGAGGGTCCATCTGGCTACATTTTGGGGCTGTATGGCTGAATTTTAAGGCTGCTTGTCTTCCTGCAAAACCCTCATCCTGGTGTCTTTTGGATGCTGCAACTGCTGATGGTCTTAGGGATTCCCCCCCCCTTCCCATGTTGTGTTGGCATTTTGCTCCAAATTGGGTTGAAAAGTAAAGGTTTTGATGAAAAAATAACACACAGGAGGGTTCATCCTCCCCCTCTGCCGGGCAGGGCCTGATGGGGTTAAAAAAATTTGTGGCCACCTCGCAGGAAGCACCTGAGCATCACTTCCTACTTCTGCAAAGAGAGGCCAACCCTGAGGCAGGGAGGTTTTGGGGTGCTGGGAGGGAAGCTGCCCTGGGGTGCTGGTGATGGAGGTGTCACCAGGATGCTGGTAGAGGGTGAGTGTGTCCCTCGTGCTCCAGCTTTGGGCTGGGGGTGCGGGGGGGTGGCTACTGGTGATGCTGGTCCCAGCCATTGGCACGTGGGTCA
>NW_009952709.1:2022583-2023784 GCF_000747805.2 Chaetura pelagica | reverse complement strand
CCCCACACCCCGAGGTGAGCTGGGCGAGGCTGCAGGGGGGGGTGGATGGAGCTGGGGGTGCAAAGATGTTGGGGTGGGAGCACCCTGCTGTGGCCAAGGTGGGGGTCGTGCTCCTCCAACCCCCTTTTGCTGTGTCCTGCAGAGCCCTGTGCTGATGGAGCTGGGGGTGCAAAGATGTTGGGGTGGGAGCACCCTGCTGTGGCCAAGGTGGGGGTCGTGCTCCTCCAACCCCTTTTTGCTGTGTCCTGCAGAGCCCTGTGCTGATGGAGGGTCCCCAGGGGACAGTGGGGGACAGTGAGGAGGTGACAGGGGGGTTGCCCCGGCCTCTCTGGCAGAAGCAGCTCCAGGTGGAGGAGGATTTTGGTGACCTGCTGGCACAGTGAGTACCCTTGCAGCGGGGAGGGGGGACACACACACAGGCAGAGATTGATTGGCTCCCCAAAACCACCTGCCTGTGGATCCCCCCCCAGGTACGAGCACTTCAAGTCCTTGCCGGAGTCACTGAGCCTGGAGCAGCTGAGCCTGGCAGAGAGTGGGTCCCAAGAGGAGGTGGATGGACCCACAGCACGGGATGGTGGCCCCTGCAAGGTCCCTTACAGGACAAGGTCACTGGAGGAGGGAACTGACCTTGAGGCCTCCCCCTTGTAAGTGTTGTGGGAGCACAAGTCCCCCCTGGGTAGGGTGAGTGGGAGGTTTGATGTCAGGTCTCAGGTTTTAGGTCGCTGCCATTGATAGGTTTCAGAGTTAACAGCCTCCACAGGAGAGCTGGTGTGTGTGTCCCCCTGCTTGAGGTTGCTCTGCCCATGGCTGATGTTCTCTTCTCTCCCCTCAGGCACCCCCTGCAGAGGAGAGCTGCACCCCTGTCCCCCAGGGAGCCCCCATGGCCAGGGGGGACACGGGGCCACCCGTCCCCCACTGCTGCTGAGGACCCCCCAGCCACAGCCAAGCCCCCCTTGGGGCTGCCTGAGCCCCTGCGGGTGCCCCTGTCCCAGCACATCAGTGGGGTGGGCAGTGCTGCCCCCCAGCCCTGTCCCCGCAAGGTGAGTCCCTTGGGATTCTGCCACCACCCCCCAGACCCTGCCGGGGGGAGGGTCTCTCTGGGGGGTGCTCAGCACCCTGTTCATCTGCAGGAGCAGCGCATCGTGTCACCAGAGACAGACAGTGGCTTCGGGGGCTCGGGGGGCCGGCGGGGGGGCCCCCC
>NW_009952709.1:2021188-2021987 GCF_000747805.2 Chaetura pelagica | reverse complement strand
GCCTCCCACCTGCTGGACCTGCTCTCCCAGGTCGCTCCTGGGGATGGGGACACCCCCATGTGCCACATTGCTGACCTCAGCTCACTGTGTCCCCCCCCTCTCCTGCCCAGCTCACACGGACTCAGAGGGGGAAGGCAGGAGTTGTGCCAGCACTGGTGGCCACCCCCCTACCACGGCCAGGGGACCGACCAGCCCCCCACCATCCCTGGAAACACCGTCCCCCACCCCAGTGTCCCCAGACCTGTCGTCCCTCGAGCCAGCTCACTGCGACCTGCTGGGCTCCCGTCTGGAGCGCGAGTGAGTGTCTGTGTGCCCCCCTCTGAGCTGGGCTGAACCCCCCCTGGGTGACACAAGGTCCCGTCCAAGCAAAGCCCCCTAAAGGCACCAGCATCTTCTGCTGGGCAGCAGCAGGTTTTCCCTTCTTGGAGAGCCAGGGCCCATCTGGGGCTGAGTCCTTCAAACTCATGACACGTGTGGGGTGGCTGAGACTGAACCCCAGCCCGGATAAAGCCCCAGGTCTGGTTTCGGGGAGCATCACAGAATGATGGGTCCTGACTGGTGGGGAGGGGGTGGGACAGGTCGGGGGTCCCAGGGGCAGCCTTGGGACACTTGCTGGCCCCTCACCCTGGTGTCTGTCCCGTGGCAGCCGGGCCATCCGAGCGCTGCAGGACGAGGTGTGGCAGCTGAGGCAGAGCCTGGAGCAGGGCCTGGGGCAGGACCTGGGGCAGGACCTGGGGCAGGACCTGGAGCAGGACCTGGAGCAGGACCTGGGGCAGGACCTGGAGCAGAAACTGGAGGC
>NW_009952709.1:2019733-2021093 GCF_000747805.2 Chaetura pelagica | reverse complement strand
CCATTTCTGCTGCAGCGGGGGACAGGTTTGGCTCGGGGGTGATTGGCATCCTGGGGGGGGACACTGAAACGCTGCCTCTTTGCTTCTGTCACTGCGGGGTGGAGGTGGCACTGAGGGGTCTGTGTGGTGACAGCAGCTCTGTCCCCTCTGCAGGGAGCCCAGCCCCCCGGGGCGGGGCAGGGTGGCCCCCAAGAGGGTCCCCAAGGTGGTCCCCGTGAGGAGGGGGAGGTCAGCATCGCTGGACAGGGCCCCCCGGGACCTCGGTGAGTGGGACCTTGCTGGGGTGGGGATGGAGGGGACAGTGGGGACACCCTCTTCCCTGCCTGCCAAACAGAGCAGGGTGCTGGTGGGGCTGCCGGGACCTTGGGGACAAGGCAGGTCCCGGGGGACCCAGGGGACCCAGCAGGTCCCGATGGCCCCGGGGGACCCAGCAGGTCCTGATGGCCCTGGGGGACCCAGCACCTCTCAGCCCAGGGTCACATCCTGCAGCTGGGGGGCTCAGACCCCCCGGGTCCCACCCCACTTCCCTCTCCTGTGCCGCAGCCTCCCGGGCAGACCCCTCACCCACCAGACCCCGGGCCACCCCCTCCCCGAAGAAGAGCCCTGGGGGCTCCCCGGGTGTGGTGACATTCCAGGGACAATACACAGGTGGGTGCCAGTGCTGGTGGGTGCTGGGGGCTGCTCTGGGGGCAGCCCCAGCTGGGCTCACGCTGGGTTTCGGCAGGGATGTGGTACCAGGCGGGGATGCCACACACTGCCCCAGCACCCCAAGAGGAGCTGAGCACCCCGTGCCACAGGACCCCATCAAGTGAGTGTCCCCAGACTCTTCTGTTCTTCCCTAACTCCCATTAATGAAGCTGTTAATTACTTAAATTCGTTAACCAGAGAGGCTCAGGCAAGGGAGCCCAACCCCCGCAGCCTGGGGATGCTCCTTGGCCAGAACCCCCCCCCCAGCCCTGGAGCACCCACCCTGCTCCCAGCTGCTGGCTGGTGCCACTGGTGTCACTGGGAGCAGTGGGAACCTGTCCCCAACCTGTCCTTTAGCTAAAGATGAGCCCGGGTGACAGAGCAGGGCCAGCTCTGCAGGTGCAGGGCAGCCTGGAGCTGAGCAGCCTGAGCGCTGGGTGCTTTGCAGACCCCTCCTTTTGTAGGTGCCCTGTTGGGAAGAGACCCTCTTTGCAGAGCCCCCCCCCACCTTTTGTGGACCCCCCCTCTTTTGCAAAATGCCCTTTTTTGGAGACTTCCCCCTTTCCAGCCCCCTCCCTTTTGCAGAGCCGTCCCTTGCAGGCACCTCCCCCCCTCTTTTTGCCCAACTTCCCCTTTTCAGATCCCCCGATTCCGCTATGACCAACTCATACAC
>NW_009952709.1:2018563-2019469 GCF_000747805.2 Chaetura pelagica | reverse complement strand
TTTTTTTGCAGGCCCCCCCTTTTTGCAGACCCATCATTTTTCACCCCTTCTCTGCAGCACCCCCCTTTGCAGCTGCCCTTGCAGGGAAACTCTCCTGTCCCAGCCACTCCCCCAAACCACTCTGCTCTTCCCCCCACTCCTTGTTTTCTGGGGGTCATTCTAGACCCCCAGACCCCTCCTCTCTCCATAGGAGGCTCCTGGGTGGGTGATGCTGCAAGGCAGCCCTGGCATAGCACCCCAAGGAGGACACGCTGTCCCACCTGCCAGGCATCCATGAGTGCTCCTGCACCCGGTGGCAGGGATGGAGCCACACACGGTGGGTGACTGGGGTGGCACAGCTTGGAACAGCTTGTCCCTGGGGTTTGGGGACAGGGAACAACCTTCAGACCCCTGGCACAGTGCTGGCACACTGCATGGAGACAGAAGTGACACCCAGCACTGCCACTACCCTCTCACCCTCTCCCTGTGTGTTCCCAATCAGCAGTGTGGGATGTGGGACGTTTATCTGAGGCTGCCACTTGCACCCATCCCTCCCCGGGGACATAGAACCCCCCTGGAGATATCTAAGACCCCTGTGGACATCTCCCTGCCTTCCTCCCCCAGCAGAGCATGGCCCCAGGAGCACGTTCCCCCCGGGATCCCACGTTGGTGCCCACGCCGAGAAGCCGGAGCAGCCCGGACTTTGGTACTTTGCAGCCAGCCCCGGTGCCACCAGCTGCCTGGCACCTGTCCCCCTCGTGCCTTACGTGCCCACCCTGCTGTAAGGATGCTCTTTGGGGAGGGGAGACAGGGCAGGGGGCAGGCAGCATCTCCTGGGGGAGGAGGGTGAACCACCCCAGGGGACCTGCTGGTTGGTGATGGTTGGGAGTGGGGTCATGTAGCCCCTGGCTGCTTTTTTGGGGGGAG
>NW_009952709.1:1994900-1998776 GCF_000747805.2 Chaetura pelagica | reverse complement strand
CGAGGCGCTGCACCAGCTCCCAACCCCGTCCCGCTTGCCCTCGATCTCCCGCGTTGCTTGTCCCTCTGTCCATCCGTTTCCAGGACCCTTCCAAGCTGCAGGAACGTGGGCAGGGGTCTCCTGAGACCTGCACCATCCTGCTGGAGGTGCAAGCACAGCAGGGAGGGAACCGTTTCCCCCCCCCATCCAGGACCAAAAGGGTGGCCCTGTGCCCCCCAGGGCAGATGCCACCCCAAGCTGAGCACTTCTGGGGATGCTCCAACTTCATGCAGCTCCTACAGCAGCACCCGTGGAGCCCCCTTGGCAGCTACATTTACCTCCACCCTTCTGTATGTACCTTATCCCATATTTTAGGCACCCTCCAGGGGCTGGATGCCCAGGGCTTGACCCATGTGTGTCCCTTCCACCCTCTGCTCTGCCCTTGAACTTGAACCAAGCCAGGTCCTCCCTGGGATAGCTCTTATTTTTTTTTGGTTTATGTGATTATTTGGGTTTTTTCCCTCCAAGCAAGCAGCTAAATCCCTCTTGTAGGGTTGATGGATGAGGTGTGTGTGTATCTCTACAGATACATATTTAGGTTTGGGATTTCATTTCCAGCATAATCCTTTAGGGCATCTAAGGGGCTGGTTGTGGGGGGGTTTTTTTTGGCCATCCCTGGATGTGACCACCCAACAGTGTCACCCAGGCAGGTAAAAAAAAGAGCATCTCAGCCTGTGGTGCCCTGGCTGTGTTTATGTGTAGGACCCACCTAAAGTGCCCGGGTCAAATGTATTTATTTTTGGACTTTTTTTTTGGTACAAAACCCTGTGTTTAGGGGGGAGGAGTTGCTAAAGCAATGAGGCAAATAAAGTTACTCAGGTCTAGAACCTCCCCAAGTGCTTGCAAAGCCGCTGAGCCCAGATCCTGCACCCAGCCTGGGGGGAGCACAAGGAATGGGGGTCACCCCCAGTGCTTCCCTTTGAGGGGGGAGGATTTTTATGTCTTTTAAAGAGGGTTTTTGTGTCTCTGGCTGCATCTGCTCCTGGCTGTGTCCCAAACCAGCCAAGGATCCAGTCACGGCTGTGCTGGAAGCTGTGACCCCCCCAACCAGAGCTTACAGGGAACAACCAAGTATCCCACATGGAACAGCCAGGAGCAAAGATGTTGGGGTTTTTTCCCCCCCAACATCTCCTATTTTGTAACCACCAGCAGAGCCATTTGGAGATATTTTGTACTAAAATAATCACCTATTTTTGAATGAAATAAATATTGTTGGTTGCTTTGTGGGTCTCCAGTCCTTTCCCAAACAGTTTCTCGGGCGAGTTTTGCCATCAATCCCCCAGGATCTCTCCCTGGGAGGGACATGGGGTTTGGTGAGAACATCTCCCAGGCCTTGCCCTCACCTGCCTGGCCCCCCCCAGCAAGTGGGACAGCACAGCCCTGGTTGCACTAGGGATGGAGATTGCTTTTATTGAGTCACTCGAGTGCTTTAGTACAGAAGAACAGATATACAGAGATGATACATGTTTGTGCTTCAACACTTTCAAACATTTAGATTCCAGTAATTTCAAGGTAAACAAGTTCCAAGACAGACTAGATTATTATTACTTTTTTTTTTTTTTTAAGTTTTCCTTTTTGATAAATTATTTCTTTTTTATATAAATAACTGTAACAGAAAATAATAATAATAATGTCCAACATACAAGATCCTGAAGCATTTGCATTGCTAAACCAAGAGGGGACTCAAACAGGGTTGGGAGGACCAAGGAGGAACCAACAAATATCAGTGCAATGATGCAGCCTTTGCCCTAAAAATATATATTTAACTTTATGGGCAAGGAACAGATGGGGAGGGAAGAGGGGGGAGGGGGGGAGGGCAAACCACCAACGAGGCAAGATTTCCCCCCCCATCCAGGACCAAAAGGGTGGCCCTGTGCCCCCCAGGGCAGATGCCACCCCAAGCTGAGCACTTCTGGGGATGCTCCAACTTCATGCAGCTCCTACAGCAGCACCCGTGGAGCCCCCTTGGCAGCTACATTTACCTCCACCCTTCTGTATGTACCTTATCCCATATTTTAGGCACCCTCCAGGGGCTGGATGCCCAGGGCTTGACCCATGTGTGTCCCTTCCACCCTCTGCTCTGCCCTTGAACTTGAACCAAGCCAGGTCCTCCCTGGGATAGCTCTTATTTTTTTTTGGTTTATGTGATTATTTGGGTTTTTTCCCTCCAAGCAAGCAGCTAAATCCCTCTTGTAGGGTTGATGGATGAGGTGTGTGTGTATCTCTACAGATACATATTTAGGTTTGGGATTTCATTTCCAGCATAATCCTTTAGGGCATTTAAGGGGTTGGTTGTGGGGGGGGTTTTTTTTGGCCATCCCTGGATGTGACCACCCAACAGTGTCACCCAGGCAGGTAAAAAAAAGAGCATCTCAGCCTGTGGTGCCCTGGCTGTGTTTATGTGTAGGACCCACCTAAAGTGCCCGGGTCAAATGTATTTATTTTTGGACTTTTTTTTTGGTACAAAACCCTGTGTTTAGGGGGGAGGAGTTGCTAAAGCAATGAGGCAAATAAAGTTACTCAGGTCTAGAACCTCCCCAAGTGCTTGCAAAGCCGCTGAGCCCAGATCCTGCACCCAGCCTGGGGGGAGCACAAGGAATGGGGGTCACCCCCAGTGCTTCCCTTTGAGGGGGGAGGATTTTTATGTCTTTTAAAGAGGGTTTTTGTGTCTCTGGCTGCATCTGCTCGTGGCTGTGTCCCAAACCAGCCAAGGATCCAGTCACGGCTGTGCTGGAAGCTGTGACCCCCCCAACCAGAGCTTACAGGGAACAACCAAGTATCCCACATGGAACAGCCAGGAGCAAAGATGTTGGGGTTTTTTCCCCCCCAACATCTCCTATTTTGTAACCACCAGCAGAGCCATTTGGAGATATTTTGTACTAAAATAATCACCTATTTTTGAATGAAATAAATATTGTTGGTTGCTTTGTGGGTCTCCAGTCCTTTCCCAAACAGTTTCTCGGGCGAGTTTTGCCATCAATCCCCCAGGATCTCTCCCTGGGAGGGACATGGGGTTTGGTGAGAACATCTCCCAGGCCTTGCCCTCACCTGCCTGGCCCCCCCCAGCAAGTGGGACAGCACAGCCCTGGTTGCACTAGGGATGGAGATTGCTTTTATTGAGTCACTCGAGTGCTTTAGTACAGAAGAACAGATATACAGAGATGATACATGTTTGTGCTTCAACACTTTCAAACATTTAGATTCCAGTAATTTCAAGGTAAACAAGTTCCAAGACAGACTAGATTATTATTACTTTTTTTTTTTTTTTAAGTTTTCCTTTTTGATAAATTATTTCTTTTTTATATAAATAACTGTAACAGAAAATAATAATAATAATGTCCAACATACAAGATCCTGAAGCATTTGCATTGCTAAACCAAGAGGGGACTCAAACAGGGTTGGGAGGACCAAGGAGGAACCAACAAATATCAGTGCAATGATGCAGCCTTTGCCCTAAAAATATATATTTAACTTTATGGGCAAGGAACAGATGGGGAGGGAAGAGGGGGGAGGGGGGGAGGGCAAACCACCAACGAGGCAAGAGAGATTTTTGGGGAAGGAAAATAGGGGTCACAGCCTTCAAAGGGGACAGAACAAAAACGATGGACCCCAAAAATATTGCAGTGCATCTAAGGGCAAGGGAGGGGACAATCTGAGGGGGGGGGGGGGTAAAAATGAAAAAAACCCCAACAAAACGACCAACCCAACTAAAAAAAAATCAGAGGTTTGGTTAAATCACTATACACCAAGCTTGTAAGAACGTCACAAGACACAGTCATTAATATACACAGAGTCCAAGTGGGGAGGGGGTCCCAGAGGGGTGTGTTGGGGTTTTTG
>NW_009952709.1:1973060-1994748 GCF_000747805.2 Chaetura pelagica | reverse complement strand
CCCCTTTTCACGTGGGAATCGCGTGAACCCTCCCCGAGCTCACCACCCACCCCCTCCCCAACCCCTGGGCCAGATGTTGGCATGCACATCTGGCGGGAGCGCCCACCACCCCAAAAACACAAGGGACAGGAGAGGGCAGCAAGGACCCCCCCCTGGCCAGGAGCTGAGCCCAGGCTGAGCAGGGAGTTGAGCCAAGGGCGGCGTGTCCGTCCGTCCATCCGTCCATCCACAGGGGACCCCAGGGAGGAGCAAAACTTGGGGAAAAAAGGGTTTTGCTGTTGGTTTTTTTGGTGTGCGTGTTGGTTTTTGTCATCGCCATCATCATCATTCACTAGCAATGGGCAGATGGGTCACTCAGCAATGAGCTCCTGGGTGCTTTGACAGCTGCAGCTACAAACACATCACGACTTCTTTTTTCTTTCTTTTTTTTTCTCTTTTTTTTTTTTTTTTTGGCTGTTGTCCCCTCCCTGTGGATAAAATGAGATGGAGGGGAGGGGGGGGAAGGTGGCAGGAGGGGGTTCAACACAAGAAAGCTGGGCCAGGGCTGGGAATAGGGGGGGGATTCGGCATCGAGTCGGGGGGCGACGTTTCCTCTTAACTGCTGGTCTCCTCCTCTGTCTTGTTGAGCTTCTTCAGCGTGTCCAGCAGTTTCTGTGGGGTGAGGATGTGTGTGGACCCTGCAGGGGGCAGAGGAAAGGGAACGGTGGTGGTGGGGGACACACATCAGTGATGGTTTCAGGATGCCCTGCTGTGTCCCTGTTCCCCCATCGCCCTCCCCGCGCTGTCCCCGGTCCCACCCCGTTGAGGTGGGACCTTCTGGTGATGGCCCCAGGCTGGTGGAAATGCTTGCTAGAGGATGTAGGGCTGTGGGGGGAGGTGGTGGGGAGGGGGGAGGGGGAAAGGGACAGGACAGAAGACATGAAGGAGATGGAAGGAACTGGTCCAGGATGAAGCAGGAGCCCGGAGGTGGCCATGCAGTGGGGTGGTGGCTGGTGGGGACACTCCAGGACCTGAAAAGCCATTGGGGTGCACGGGGTGGGAGGTGCAGGCAGGGAGGGACCTTCTGCAGGTCCCCACAAGGCTCTTTTCCACATGGAGCATCCTTGGGTGAAGGGAGGAAGGAAAAGGCTCTGGGCTCCTGCTGCCCCTCGCTCGGCAGTTCCCGGCTCGGTGCTGGTGGCAGGTCCTGCTGTGTCACCTCAGCAGCTTCCCTGGCTGTGCAAGGACCAGCTCATGGCAGCAGTGGCTCAGGGGGAAGCCACAGGGGGTCTCACCAGCAAAACCACCAGCAGCCAAACCTTGGCACAGGGCTTGGGGGGGTCTGCAACGCCGAGGGCACCAAGAGCAAACCTGAGCTTTGCCACCGACTCGGGGCTCCAGCCCCATCTCACCCTGGAGCTGGAGGGTCACAGAACCACCTTGGCCATGGGGGATAAGAGGAGTAAGAGCTGGAACAACCCCTGGCACCCAATCCCTGGCCCCACTCCAGCCACAGGGAGCATCTTGGGGTGTTCCATCCCCTCTCTGCTCCTGGGATGCCTCTGCCTGGGATGCCCCCGACCTGCCGTCCCTGTACCCGGGGAGGGGGAACTCATGGCATGAAGGAGCCGGCCAGGTCTGGCCCAGAGACATGGCAGAGGGATGATGGAGAGGCACTGGATGCTTTTCCACCTGGAAGGAGGAACTGCAAGCATTTTCTTGTCGGAGAACCAAATGGAAACGAAACCCAAAAGAAGAATTCAAGAGAAGGAGGAATGGAAGAACCAAAGAAAACCCTTCGGGGTGGAAGAGTTTCTTGTTCGTTAGTGAGCTGCCTTTACTTGGTGTCTCTGGCTCACTCCATTGCTGGAGCCTGATCCTCAAATGATACCCTAGTGGAGTCCCTGAAGTCGGGGTGCCTCAGGTCCATGAGAAATTTGGTGGGAGTGAGAATGTGAGTAGAACCTGCAGGAGAACAGAGCGGGGCTCACGACTGCGCCAAGACCCCCCCCACCCCCCCCCCCCCCCCAACCCCCTGGTTTTTATTTGGGGGGAGGAAGGATGTGGCTGCACAACCAGGAACGTCGGAGGCATGTGCAAAGGGGATGGAGAGACAAGAGCTGAGACAGGTGAGAGGTGGGATGGAGCTGGGAGGTGGTGCTGGGTCTGGTGTGGGGGGGAGGAAGGACACAGCTGGTGGGTGCAGGAGGTGAGAAGAAGATTCTGCTAGTGAGAAGCCAAGGACTAGATGAGATGGTGTAGGGCTCCTGCCCAACAAGGTGTGTATCCAGCTGTTCTTCCCTGGGGGGGACTTTAGGGGACCTAGAAGCTCCTTGCCAACATCTGGAAGAGCTTCCACCATGTCCTCAATGCTCAGTGGCTCCTCTGGAAGCACAGCCAGAGCGATGAGACCCAGCACACAACACACGTCCTGTTGCAATGCGTGTGCAACAGGACTTGCAGCAGGTGTGCAACAGGTAAATGGACCTTCTACTGCACACACAGGGCACACGTGGCTGGTGTGGGCTGTTGCACACCCCTTTGTTTTGTTTTTCTCTTCCTGTCACAACCCCAAGGCCGAGTGTGCAACACGAGGGCAATGGGAGCAACTCAACCCCAATTCCCTCTCACCCTGCTCAGCTGGAATCAAATCAGACAGGGAGAGGAAAACCTGGGGATGGGTGGAGAGGGTTGCAAGTTGCTTCCTGGGGAGGGGAGACACAGGTGTGGCAGCAGGTGGCAGGAGAAGACCTTTCCATAGAGCTCCTCCTCCTGCAACCACCTGGGATTCGCGGGATGGCAGAGGGAGGGTGGGACGAGCAGCCAGAGCAGGGGGTGTGGGGTCCCCAACTCACCTCCCAGGGGTCCCCAACTCACCTATTAGCACTTCCCACTTGCCACTGGCTTGTGTCACCTCGTAGGCGCAGCGCATCTCGTTCATGCTGACCCCTCCCAGGATGAAGATGATGAGGCGGGGGCCGCTTCGGTACTCACCGGGGGCCTTGTTCTTGTGCCAGTGGCCGTAGCGGGCACTGGAGTAAGAGGAGAGGGATGAAGCATGGGCAGGAACAAACTGTGTCTTCACACCTTAACTAAATCCCACATTAATTCCAAATTGGTGCAGGGAAAGTCCAGTTTTCCAGGCGTGAACACTGCTTGCTGCGACAGGTAGGGAAACTGAGGCACGGGATGCCTGGATGGCCTTACACTGGAAGAGGAGGTTTAGGTGGGACATGAGGATGAAATCCTTCCCTGTGAGGGTGGTGAGAGCCTGGCCCAGGTTGCCCAGGGAAGCTGTGGCTGCCCCATCCCTGGCAGTGTTGAAGGGCAGGTTGGATGGGGCTTGGAGCAGCCTGGGCTGCTGGGAGGTGTCCCTGCCCATGCAGGGGGGTTGGAATGAGATGATCTTGAAGGTGTCTTTTAACTCAAACCATTCTGGGATTCTGTGACAAATGACAGCAGAGCAGCTCAGGGACCTGCTGATGGGACAGCCCCTTAGGGGTTGGAGGGATGGATGGATGGATGGATGGATGGATGGATGGATGGATGGATGGATGGATGGGTAGATGGATGGATGGATGGGTGGATAGAGGGAAGGAGGGATGGATGGATGGATGGAAGGATGGGTGGATGGATGGATGGATGGATGGATGGATGGATGGATGGATGGATGGATGGATGGATGGATGGATGGATGGATGGAAGGATGGGTGGATGGATGAATGGAGGGATGGGTGGATGGAGGGAAGGAGGGGTGGATGGATGGAAGGATGGAGGGAGGGATGGAAGGATGGAGTGATGGAGGGAAGGATGGAGGAAAAGAGGGATGGAGGGAGGGATGGAGGGATACAAGGATGGAGGGATGGAGGGATGGAGGATGGATGCTACAGGTGCTGATGTCCAGGGGAGGGGGACCCACCTGACGGCAGTGGTGCTGAAGGAGGCGGAGGAGCGGGTGGAGATGTACGGGTAGTGCTTGGTGTCCAGCTTGTCATCGATGGCATCCTGTGAGCAGAGAGCCCCAGGGGGGTCAGTGAGGAGCCAGGCACAGCCCCCAGCCCCAGAACCCCTCCTGGGGCTGCGACTGGGGGGATTGGCACAGCTGGGTCAGGATTCATTTGCAGATTTGCAACTGAATCTTAACTTCTCCTTACGTTTTGGAACAATTGGGCTGTGCTCCTGTACTAGGGTGTGCTTGGGGGGAGGAAGAGTGCAGGGGGGCTGCAACACGGGGTGAGGTTTCCCCTCAGCCTGGGGGGGTCTGTGGAGGGAGGGTAAAGTGGGGTCCAGGGCAGGATCTTCTTCTAGGAAGCTCAGGGACCTGCCCTTGCTCTCAGGGTGATCAGTGCTGGAGGGCTGATGCTGCCTGGAAGACACTGCTGAGATGCTGCAGCCTTGTGCAGTCCCTGCTGGCCCTGAGGACAGGTTTTGGGGTACCCCAGACATGAAGCCCCCCATGGAGGACTTGAACAGGCTATGGAAGAGGAAGGCAAGCACTGGTGTTACAGGGGAGCCAGGGTCCTGATTGAGGTGGCACTGACCTGCAGTGACATCCCCCTCCTCAGAATGTGACTGCAGGGTCTGCCTGAGCTGGCGGGAATGGTCCAAACTGGGGGGGCAGCCTCAGCACCTGGATCACCCCTCTGGCTCTGGGCAAACCCCAGGAGGCTGCTCTGGTTGGAGGGGGTCAGGAGGAAGGCAGTGCCTGGAGAAAATTCCTTTCTGGCTCTGCCTGGAGCTCCCACAGGGCCAGGCAGGGCTGTGCCTGCAGGCAGAGGTGACACACCATGTCTGTCCCCTGGTTCAGCTGGGACATGGGCAATGCTGTGACCAGGCCACCCAGCCATGGCACACAGTGTGGCACAAGAAGGAGCCAGGTCATGGGTGGGTTCTGTGCTGTGGGGATGCTGTGTGAGCCCAGCTGGGGCTGTGCAACCCACTTGGGGTCAGCACACACATGGGGGCCAGGAAACCCTCTGGAGCCCCCAACACAGGAAGGACAAGGCAATCTTGAAGTAAAACCAGAGGACAGCCATGATGATGCTCAGAGGGCTGGAGCAGTTCTTCTAGGAAGAAAGAGAAGGCTCCAGGGAGACCTTAGAGCACCTTCCAGTACCTGAAAGGGCTCCAGGAAAGCTGGACAGGGACTTGGGACAAGGGCAGGGAGTGATAAAACAAGGGGGAAAGGCTTTAAACTGGCAGAGGAGAGATTTAGATTGGGTGTTAGGAATAAATTCTTCCCTGTGAGGGTGGTGAGAGCCTGGCCCAGGTTGCCCAGGGAAGCTGTGGCTGCCCCATCCCTGCCAGTGTTGAAGGGCAGGTTGGATGGGGCTTGGAGCAGCCTGGGCTGCTGGGAGGTGTCCCTGCCCATGCAGGGGGGTTGGGACTGGGTGATCTTTAAGGTCCCTTCCAACCCAAACCAATCTGTGACCCTATGAAAACACCCCAACCTTGTTTTGCCCGCGGGCAGTGAGCAGCCCGGAGGACACACGCCAGGGAGAGATGGCAGGGTTTGGGCTGGGAGCACCCAACTCCCTGCAAGTCCCTGTTCTGTCCCCTGTCCCTGCCCTTGCTGTCTCACCTCCATGATGTCCTTAATCACGGGTGTCCACCGGGAGAGCTGGTAGGTCTGCTCACTGATCCGCTCCTTCCGCTCCGGCTTGCTCCGGCGCCGCAGGGTGGACTGGGCAGGGAGGGCAGAAGGACACCCTGAGACACAGGGGCTGGGACCAGGAGGGTCTGGGGGGCACCTCGGGGGGTACACAGTGCCCCCACGGGCCAAGGAGGGCTGCGGGGGAGGTGGAGACTCACGTCTGTGATGATGGGCACCCCAAGGTGGGCCATGTTGGTGATGATCTCGCTGTCCTCGGCTGGGATCTGGGCGTGCTGGATCAGCTTGTTCAGGTTCTCCTCAGTGATCCCTGGAAACACAACGGGGGGGATGGTGCCCTCGTGAGAAAAGCCTCCTGGTGGGGACATAGCCCCTGCATCCTCACCTAAGGATACCCCCTTGCTGGTGGCTGGGGAGACAGGGCTGAGCTTTCCTACCTGGCTGATCTTGGCTGCACCCTGAGCTGTTGGCCACCCAGAGCTGCCTGCATGTCCTGCCCAGCCCTCCCCCTGCACCCTGAGCTGTTGGCCACCCAGAGCTGCCTGCATGTCCTGCCCAGCCCTCCCCCTCACCGTTCTTCAGGAAGATGTAGAGCAAGATGATGCGGATCTTGTCATAGGTACTGACGTTCCCATCCAGCAGGATGGGGACGATGGCCCTCATGGGGTCCTTGATCTTCTCACCTTCAGCATCAGTGCCCATGGCCAAGTCCTGCAGAGAACACAGGTGCTCATCACCCCACGGCTCAGTGCTGAGCTGTTGGGAGGGAGTTGCCAGCCCTGGTGGTCCTTATGGGAGTGTTGGGGGGGGAAGGATGGGGGGCTGAGGGAGCTGGTACCTGTTCAACTCTGCAGAGCTTGTCCACCGTGCCCTGGTAGTGCTTCATGCAGTCCTCAGCCAGGTGCAGGTGGGTGGAGTACTGGGGAGACACAAGCAGTGCAGTCACCACGGTGGTGCTGGCAGCAGCTGAAGGTGCCTGGCCACCCAGAGCTGCCTGCATGTCCTGCCCAGCCCTGCCCCTGCACCCTGAGCTGTTGGCCACCCAGAGCTGCCTGCATGTCCTGCCCAGCCCTCCCCCTGCACCCTGAGCTGTTGGCCACCCAGAGCTGCCTGCATGTCCTGCCCAGCCCTCCCCCTCACCGTTCTTCAGGAAGATGTAGAGCAAGATGATGCGGATCTTGTCATAGGTACTGACGTTCCCATCCAGCAGGATGGGGACGATGGCCCTCATGGGGTCCTTGATCTTCTCACCTTCAGCATCAGTGCCCATGGCCAAGTCCTGCAGAGAACACAGGTGCTCATCACCCCACGGCTCAGTGCTGAGCTGTTGGGAGGGAGTTGCCAGCCCTGGTGGTCCTTAAGGGAGTGTTGGGGGGGGAAGGATGGGGGGCTGAGGGAGCTGGTACCTGTTCAACTCTGCAGAGCTTGTCCACCGTGCCCTGGTAGTGCTTCATGCAGTCCTCAGCCAGGTGCAGGTGGGTGGAGTACTGGGGAGACACAAGCAGTGCAGTCACCACGGTGGTGCTGGCAGCAGCTGAAGGTGCCCACAGCTGGGGAACCTCCAGGGGGGGCTGCCCTGGCCCCCTGCCTGGGTGGGCTCAGCACCAGCTGCCCTGCAGACATCTCCCCCCTCCCCACATACCTTGCTGAGCTCCTTCTGGTACTGAGGCATCTTCTTCAGCATCTGGGACAGGTCCCTCATGGTGGTCTGCGAGGGAAGGGGACGTGGTCACTCACGCTCAGGGACCAGGAGCACGGAGGAGATGACCCTGCCAAGGGACTTCTGTCCCCACATGAGCCCCTCATGGGGGTCTGGTGTGGCATTGCTGGGGCTGGGTGAGGGTCTGCAGCTCTTCAAGCTGGAGTGCAGGAGGCAGAAATCTCCCCCCGTGGTCCTCTTCCTCCAGAACCCCCCCCGTGCACTTGGCTGAGATGGTGCCTTCAGCTTCTGGCCACTTCTACATCCTATTTCCACTGGGGTGCCCTCACTGCCACCAACTTGGGGTCTTGGGAAGGAAACTGGCCAGAGGTGGCTGCTGTGGCACAGGCAGGGACCCCACCCTGGGGGCAAACCCACCCCCAGGCAGTGCCCTCCCAAGGCCCCCTGTTTCTCCAGCCCAGGGCACAGGACCAACACTCCACAGTCTCCTCTCCCCATCAGGGACCTGAGCACCCTCAGCCCTTTGCAGAGGGTTTCCCCAGGAGACTCCCACCACGTGCCAGCCCTGGGCTGAGCCCCCACAAGGTGCCCATCCTCCAGGTCACCTTATCACCCGTGTTCATCCTCTTGCTTGAAGAAAACTCCTTCAGGGACCGGGTCACCTCCCTGGGGACAGGAGGAGGGCAGAGCTGTCAGCGGGGAGGGGACCCCAAAAGCAGGCTTGGTGGCAGTGCCAAGCCAGCATCCCCCCCCCAAGCTGGCAGGCTGCCCACAGGGACACTCACTGGGACACCTCGGCGATGTGTTTGTGGCGCAAGGTGACCCACAGGTCGTCGTCCTCATCCAGGAGAACCTCCTTAATCCGGGCTTCCCCGATGCCGCTCGTCTCGTACCTGGGAAAGGGGGCAGGGAGCACCGTGCTCAGGGACAGGGCTTTGGGGGGCACGTGCTCCCCTCACTGCTGGGGAAATGAGGGGACACGGGAGCTCTTCTTGGCCCTTATTTATCAGAAAAGCTGGGGAGGGATTTTTTACATGATGGGATAAGGGGGGAACAGTTTTAAGGTGAAAGAGGGAAGATTCAGATGAGATATTTGGAAGAAATTCTTTAGTGTGAGGGTGGTGAGAGCCTGGCCCAGGGTGCCCAGGGAAGCTGTGGCTGCCCCATCCCTGGCAGTGTTGAAGGGCAGGTTGGATGGGGCTTGGAGCAGCCTGGGCTGGTGGGAGGTGTCCCTGCCCATGCAGGGTTGGATCTGGATGACCTTGAAGGTCCCTTCCAGCCCAAACCATTCTGCTGTTCTGTGATCTCAGGCTGGTTTCCTATCTTTCCTTCTCATACCCCATCAGCTGCTAAATGGTGGGAAGGAATAAAAGGCTGAGAGCTACAAAAGCCCCTTTCACATCAATCCTGCCCATCACACCTGCCATCGGTTCGTCCCAAATGGTTATTTGGGATGGATGGAGGGAGGGATGGAGGGGTGGATGGAGGGATGCTGAAGCTTCATGGCTGAGCTTCCTGCTCAAGGGCTGGATTCATGGGAAGACTCACTTGTAGACATCATTCTCGATGGGCAGCAGGTCGTAGCTCATGGCCTGGAAGGTCAGCTCGTGCAGCACTGGGGAGGCAGGGTCGAAGCCCCTGTCCAGGATCAGGAGCTGGGAACGAGCCTTGTCCGGACCCTGCAGGACAGGGGCAACTGTCAGCAGTGGGGCTGGGGGCTCCTCCAGCCCCACAGGTGGTCAGGAGGAGTTAGGGATATTTTGGGGTCTCAATTCAGGCTCTGCACTGCAGCGTGGCAGAGTTCAAGTGGGACTTTAGGAGCGAAGCAGCCCCCAAGTGTCCCCCCCTGGGGCTGGAGGCACCTGCCCTGCTCACCTCACCCATGGTGGGGTCGTCAGCCTTGTAGGCATCCAGCTTGTCCTGGATGAGCTGTGCCAACATGGCATTGTCCTTGTAATCCCTGGAGGAGACATGAAGAGAGGTCAGCATGGGATGGGGAGGAGCTGCTGGCTTCCCTCTGCAACATCCCTTGGCTCACAGGAGAGGAGGGACCTGAGCAGGTTTTGCTGCCCCTTTCTCCTTGGGGTGCTCTGCCTTGCCTTGGCCATGAGGTGCTACATGAGGTGCTCACCTACATGAGGTGCTACTTGGATTTTAGGCTCCCACCCCCCACTCTCCAGACCAAATTCAAGTCTGTTTTTCACACTCCCCACGGAGCTCTGTCCATCCCAACATCTCCTCCATCCCCACATCCTCACCAGACACAGCCCAGTCTCATCTGTGCCCTGTGCTTGGCATGGCCCCAGCTCCACTGTGCTGGGTGGGCCCCTGGGGGGTGGTCCCAGTGCTGCCCTTACCCGCGGTACCGCACGGCTGGGTACTCCTTCAGGGTGGCACACAGCGTGGCAATCTGCTCCGCCAGGCGCTCCAGGATCGGGTTCTTCATCTGGGCCTTGTGGGGGCTGTAAAAGCTTTGGAAGGAGTCGGCTGAATCCAGGGAGTAAACCTGGGAGGTGCAGAGGGAGGGAGGTTAGAGGGGATGCACAGCGGGGCCCCACGGGTGGGTTTGGAAACCAGATCCAAGCCCAGATGAAGGTCCCCAGCTGGGCCTGGGAAGCTGGAGCTTTGGTGGCATCTTGGGTGTTGGTGGCATCTTGGGTGTTGGTGGCACCTTGGGCATTGGTGGCACCTTGGGCGTTGGTGGCACCTTGGGCTTTGGTGGCACCTTGGGCGTTGGTGGCATCTTGGGCTTTGGTGGCACCTTGGGCTTTGGTGGCACCTTGGGCTTTGGTGGCACCTTGGGCTTTGGTGGCACCTTGGGCTTTGGTGGCACCTTGGGCTTTGGTGGCACCTTGGGCTTTGGTGGCACCTTGGGCTTTGGTGGCACCTTGGGCTTTGGTGGCACCTTGGGCTTTGGTGGCACCTTGGGCGTTGGTGGCACCTTGGGCTTTGGTACCAGTTCTGGACCCTGATGCCTTCCCCATCTCCAGCTCTGCAGCGCAGTCCCTACCCCTGTGTATCCCCCTGGCATGAGCAGAGGAGGCAGAAGACCCTCTGCCCACAGCAGCCACATGTTCCCAGGCAGGGAACCAGAGACCTGGGGAAAAGTGGGAACACGCTGCTCCCAGGCTGTGCCCCTGGTGAAGACCAGAAGCCACTTTCCCTGCACGTGGAGATGCCAAGAGCTCATCTTCAACCTGTTTTCCTCCCCAGAAATGCTGCAGCTTGAAGGTTTACTGGTGCCAAGCTGGTCAGGCACTACCTGTCCCACCCTGTTCCACTCATCCCCACATCTCCAGCAGGGGCAAGATGGCCTGGGGCTGGTTCCCAGTGCCCTGCTGGGTGGGCACAGGGCTGGCCAGTGTGGCTGCCAGCACAGGGCCAAGGCCCTGAGCCTTGGTCCATCCCCCATGGCAGATCAGCCCTGAGATGTAATTGAAGGAGGCAGGGAGGAAGAGCTGAGCAGGGGGAGAGGAGCCAACAGGGCTGTGAGGCTGTTACACAAACCCTGATGTGCTGGGGAAGGATCCTGAGCATCCCCCAGCACCCCCATCCCACGGGCCACCCTGGTGGGGATGGTCCCCAGCTCAGCCTCACCTGGGACTCGGAGGGGAGGAAGGCAATGTTGATCTCTGTCAGGGTTTTGATGACCTTGGCAGCACGGGATTTCACCAGCTCATTGAAGAGGGCGTCAGGGCAGGCTGCAAGGGAGGAGGAGGAGGAGGGTAGCACCCAGCACCCCTCCATCCTGCCCCACGTCTCAGTGACAAGGACTTTCCCTCCCCTCCGGGTACTCACAGTCAGTGAAGAAGACGTGGGCAGCTCGGTACTTGGAGGTGGGGGGATCCTTGAAGTCATTGATGAGGGAGTGGATGGACTGCAAGAGAGAAGAGACCAGCTGGGCTGGGCACTGAGGGCACCTCAGCAGGGTCACCCCACGTCCTCCCTCCTGGCAAGGGGGGCAAGCTCTGGTCTGCCCCAAAGCAGCACAGCTGGCCTCACTGGAGCCCAGATGCTTCCCACGGGCATGGCTGCCCATCCCAGTGTGGGAACCCCCTGCACCTCCCCCCAAGCCAAGGGCTGTGCCCCGTGCCCCAGGGACTCACCTTCTCGGAGGGGGTGATGAGATAAACGGCCTCCAGGCTGGGCAGGGGCTCCCGGCGCTTGTTGATGTCCTCCACAACTGGGGGCACAAAAACAGGGGCTGTGACAGGGACAGGTGGGGGTGGAGGGCAGGGCACTGGGCTAGGTGGGGTTGTTGGACCCACCACAGCAGCACAGCACCAGCCCTGCCAAGCCCTCTGTCTCCACAACGTCCCCAGCCACCAGCCTCTGTCCCACCCCAGAGCTAAGGCAGGGGGTGTCCCCAGCCTGTCCCAACCCTTGCACCCAGGGGTGCCTGGCAAGGTCCCAGGGTGGATTTCCCTGCATGTTCCCCTGCTGCTGGTGCCTCAGTTTATTCTCACATCCCCCCACTGCAGGGGACATCCCAGGGGTGATGCTCTGCTGGTGCCCGGGCTGGGACAAACCCCCACCACCCCAAACACCTCCCGATGCACAGCCTGGATTTTCCTCCTCCTTTCTGAGGGCTGCAGGGAACTGTTTATAAGGGCTGCCATGAAATAACACCTGGTCTCCTCCTTGGACTGAGATACTGCCAGGAGACAAGGTGCTGGGGCTTCTCCAGCCCCAGCAGGCACAGAGGGAGGCTGTGAGGCATCAAGCCTGGCACTGAGACGCTTCTCCACGAGCAGTGGGTGGTAGCAGGTCTCCATCCCTCATGGGATGGGGATGAGTGGGAGCCATGCCAGCCTGGAGCTGCCTTTGAAAGCCCCCTGGTACAAAAGGGAG
Source organism: Chaetura pelagica (assembly GCF_000747805.2). Taxonomy (NCBI): domain Eukaryota; kingdom Metazoa; phylum Chordata; class Aves; order Apodiformes; family Apodidae; genus Chaetura; species Chaetura pelagica. Next base: position 1,982,647 of record NW_009952709.1, on the reverse strand, counting down.
GTTGTGAGGTCTGCAAGGGCCAGCTGGGGTCACTCACTTGTGATGCCCTCCGTCATGATGTCGGTCATCTTGCAGCAGGAGGAGAGCATGCGCATGCTGAGCTGGTCCACCACCAGCACCTGGGGAGAGGGGCTGTGAGCTGGGGGGCAGCCAGGGAACTGCCCTTTCCCAACCCCTTCCCCACGCCTGGGGGGGGATTTGCGACCCCCTCCCCCTGCTTCCTCCTCCCCACCCTCCTCCTCTCCTGCCCCTGCCCCCCAGGTTTGGTGCTCACCTTCCACTCACCCTTCTTCTTCACCTTCCGGATCACATCGTGCATAATCTCTGCAAGACAGGGAGCACAGGGAAGGGGGAGGGTGGTGAGGACCCCAAGACCCCCCCCTGCAGCACCCCAGGGCACTGAACCCCCCCACCTATGCACAGGCCCCCAGTCCTGCTCCCCCAGTGCCCCTCCTGGGGATATGGGGGGTGTTTTGGGGTACCCAGGGAGGGGGGTCACCTCCCAGCCCCACTTTTCTCCCACGTTTGGCACTAACAGATGGAGCCCAGGCTGGTGGGGAGCCATGGAGGGTCTGTGGGGGGGGGTCCTTGGGGGCCAACCTAGACATCTCAGCCCTAATCCCAAGTGCCAGGAAAACAACAACAGCTTAAGAGCTCCTTTTAGAAACAAGAATCAAGCTGCCTGAGCCTGCTCCTTGTAATCCCCCACAATCCCATTTGGCTTATGCAACCGGCAGGGATGGCAGTGCCAGCCCGTCCCCTCTGCAGGGCTGGGGACACCCCCTGCCCACAGCCCTGGGCACACACACACTCCACTCCTGCCCTGGGTCAGCCTGCAGGCTGCCCCCCGTGGGGTGCAGCTTGGGGTGGCCCCAGCAATTGGATGGGGATGTGGTTTTAGAGCCCCCCCTTGTCCCCCAGGACCAGCCCTGCTCCCGTCCTGCTGCAGGGCTGGGCTGCAGCCAGGCACAGCTCCTCCCCAGTGCCATGTCCTCTCCTGCCTTCACCATGGGTCAGAGCAGGCTGCAAAGCTAAGCAGCCTCCAGGTCTGCTCTCCAGAGCCAGCTCAGAGCCTGGGCAGGGTCAGGAAAGAGGCAGATCCATGGAGCATCCTCCAAGGAGGCTCCAGGGCCCTGAGGGTATGAGCCAAGTAAAAGCTTGAGATGATTGTCTCCTGTTTGGAAGAGACACAGCCATGACCTGCACCTTCCAGGTGTCCTCACAGACATGATTAAACCCCTGGGTTATGGACAAGTGGTTTGTTAGCACTTGGGTGGAGCAAGAGGGGGTGGCCAAGGCTGGCATGGAAAGGCAACATCCTACCAGAAGGGAAGGCAGCAGAGAGGAGCTATCTAGGATGAGCAATGCCATCCTTGAGCCAATGCCACATTCAGCTATAGGGTCAGGAAGAGAATCCCAGGGGAAGTGGCAGCTCCTGTGTTGCCTGAGGTCCAGCCAAGCCTGGATGCCTCCCAGGAAGTGATGCTCTCACATCCTCACATTAGCAGGTCAGCTGTTGCCAGCTGTGTCCCCAAATGGTCTGGCCAGCAGAGCTTTTGGCCTCTAACATCAGGCTGTGATGCTCACAGTCAAGCTTTTCATCTTGGAGACAAACCAGGTTTCAGGGGAAAAAGATGCTTATGCATATCTCATCCAGCACCTTCAACACTTGGCTCTTCTGGACCCACCACATTGTACCTACTTCCTTCAGACTGGAAGGATTTTAATTACAATTTCTACCAAGAATAGACAATAAGCTCTGGGTTTATCCTCCAATGTAGAGACAACACCAGTGCCTGTGGACAAGGAAGCACATCTCACCCATAAACTGAGGAACTCCAGTGCTCTTCAGTAACATGGTCCTAAAAGTGCCACCATGCAGACAACATGCTTGAGAGCAACCACGTCCCCCCACCCACCACTTGCTGCCAGGCTTGTTCTCGGGGTGACACGTGGCATGAAAGTGACCCACTGCATTGTCTGCAAGCAGGGCCAGAAGCTGGTGACACGGTGGCCTAGTAGGACTCAAGCCCATCCATCCCTCCAAGAGGCTTAGCCCACGTTATTTATACAGAGCTGGCCAGGCTGCCTTTCTCCAAACCTGCCTTCCCTGGCTTGCTCATGGCAAAAGCAACCAGCCCCATGTCTCCAACTGCTTTGGGGGAAGAGGGACCAACCCTGACATTGCTTGTGCCCACACCAACAAAGCTGTGCCCAAGTGCAGCCTGTGCTGAGACACACTCATTTTGAGATGCCCCAAGCACCCCAAGAATGGGATGGGATGCCTGTTCTGTCCTGGCCACCATGGCATCCTAGAGCACTAGGACACCTGAGGGATGCTGCAGCCAGGGGGTATTTCTGCTGTAGGGCTGACCCAAGCCTGGCCTGTGCCAACAGCAATGGCCAAGCCCTTCCCTCCTGGAGCAAGGCAGGAGGTCAAATCCCTGCTGCTCAGGAATACTCTTCTGTTGCCACAAGCCAGGACCTCCCAGGCTGCACATGACATGGGAAGAGAAGATGGAGTTGCCACAAGCATGGGCAACAGGCTGTAGGAATTGCCTACAGTCCTACAGGAGACAGGTGGTCCTGACCACAGGCTTCTCCCTGGCCCAGGCAGGGCTCAGCCCTTTCACTCTCCTCACACCCCTTCCATTTGGGATCCAAAATCCCAGAGCAGCTCTGGAGAGCTGGATCCCAGAGATCCATGCTGAGCTCTGCCCAAGACCCACTTCTCTTCAAAAGCTGTCCTACTGCATCTCCAAGAGGAACACATCTGGCTTGGGCTTGGCTTGGCAACTGCTTTTTTGCTGGTTCATTAACTAATTGCTTAAGACAGTGTGAGTGTTACACAGACACAACCAGGTTTGGATGTAGTGGAGCACGTTATCTACCTCCAAACATCCTGAGTGGGGGATCTCCAGGTGCCAGGGTACCAACCCCAAGGAGTACCCAATAAAATGAGCTTTGTGGATCAGAGGATGGCAGGGAGGCCACCAGCCCCACTCAGGACACAGAGAGGAGGAGGCAGGACTCATTTAGAGGAGGCAAAGCCCAGCTGATGTCCTTCAGTGTGGCTAAGAGCCACCTCAGGGATGATGAGTCTGGAAACCACTGTGTCCATAAACCAAGCAAATTGCAAACATCTACCTCCAGCAGTTCACGTCGTGAACACCTGGATTATTTCTGGTGCTCACCTGGAAGACCTCAGCCTTTCTGAAGAACACATTCCTCACACAGGAACCTGCAGCCCAGGTGCTGCCCAGCTGCCACAAGTCCTGCATGGGCAGAACAACCAGGCTCAGCCTCACCCTTTCCTCTCCAACCCTGGATGAGGTGAACTTCTCTATTCTCACATCCAGAGCACCAGGGCACATCTCCCTCAGTGCTGCAGGGGAAACCTGCCACGTGTGGAAGCCACACCAAGCAGTATTTGCCTTGCTGTTGGGGCTCCAGCTTCAAGGATTAGTCACAGTAATCACAGTAACCCATGATTAACTCCTCCTTCTCCTCTCTGCACTGCTCTTGTGAAGGATGATGTACATATTTGTACCTTCCAGACAAAACCAAGGGCTATCAGCACAGCCTGGAGAGAAGGACAGAGACCAGGAGATCTTGAGCTCCTCAGAAATTCTGTGACACACCTGAAAGGAAACCCATGATCCTGCCCACAAATCACTCTCATTGACTGCACTGGAGACATGGGGTAAAATCCACAAGGGTTTTCACTGTGGGATTGCTCCTGCCATAGTTTCCTCAGGTCTGGGAAGGTCTGGAAGGATCTGGGAGTTGAGCAGAGCTTCTTCCTCTGGGTAGAGGCAGTGGGCCATAGGCCACATTGGGTCCCTTTTGAAGGCATCATCCTTCCCTAACGTTTGTCCTCTTCCACCCAGTTTCCATCCCCAGGGAAGATGCTGAACCCAGCTGTGGGTGCTGTCAGTGTAGCCAATGTTGGTGATGCTTCAGTGCCAGGAGAACCCAGAGCTTTCCTGCAGCAGGATGGCACACATGGGGTGCCCCACCACCCAAGAGGGGAGGTGACCCTCTCCCAGGGCAAGTCACTCTCTGCTCCATGTGTGGCCATGACTTTTTGAGCTGGTTCCTTCTCTGCCTTGAACCAAGAGGGAGCAAAACAGCAAGAAATTTGGGCTCTTCAGGTTTGGCTCAGTGGGGATCCAGGCTGGTCTGGTCCCCATGCCCACATGGATGCTGGGGATGGGATGGAGGGCAGCTGATGTGCAGCTGAACTGGTCCAACTCCGAGTGGTCTTTGCTGCTCTCTTAGTGACACGATGTCAAACCCTCTGATGGGCTCCAGAAATGACCCCACCCAACACTCAGGTGCTTGTGTGTGTTGATGGGCAACTTGGAAGGCCACGAATGCACCTTCAGCCTGATCTATTTCTGCACTCTCCAAAACACTGCAGCCAAATTCCTTCCCACACCATCAGTTGGTGGACACAGCATCTGCTTCTCAGCATGAAACTAAAACCCATGTGACAGTGACTCTCTTTTTAAATGTGTTGATTTTGTGGGAAGAAGGAGGGAATCTCTCCCAGGACACTTTGCCCGCCGGGAGCAAGCAAGGACTCCAACTGCCTGCTGCTCAGGAATACTCTTCTGTTGCCACAAGCCAGGACCTCCCAGGCTGCACATGACATGGGAAGAGAAGATGGAGTTGCCACAAGCATGGGCAACAGGCTGTAGGAATTGCCTACAGTCCTACAGGAGACAGGTGGTCCTGACCACAGGCTTCTCCCTGGCCCAGGCAGGGCTCAGCCCTTTCACTCTCCTCACACCCCTTCCATTTGGGATCCAAAATCCCAGAGCAGCTCTGGAGAGCTGGATCCCAGAGATCCATGCTGAGCTCTGCCCAAGACCCACTTCTCTTCAAAAGCTGTCCTACTGCATCTCCAAGAGGAACACATCTGGCTTGGGCTTGGCTTGGCAACTGCTTTTTTGCTGGTTCATTAACTAATTGCTTAAGACAGTGTGAGTGTTACACAGACACAACCAGGTTTGGATGTAGTGGAGCACGTTATCTACCTCCAAACATCCTGAGTGGGGGATCTCCAGGTGCCAGGGTACCAACCCCAAGGAGTACCCAATAAAATAAGCTTTGTGGATCAGAGGATGGCAGGGAGGCCACCAGCCCCACTCAGGACACAGAGAGGAGGAGGCAGGACTCATTTAGAGGAGGCAAAGCCCAGCTGATGTCCTTCAGTGTGGCTAAGAGCCACCTCAGGGATGATGAGTCTGGAAACCACTGTGTCCATAAACCAAGCAAATTGCAAACATCTACCTCCAGCAGTTCACGTCGTGAACACCTGGATTATTTCTGGTGCTCACCTGGAAGACCTCAGCCTTTCTGAAGAACACATTCCTCACACAGGAACCTGCAGCCCAGGTGCTGCCCAGCTGCCACAAGTCCTGCAGTGAACACCTGGATTATTTCTGGTGCTCACCTGGAAGACCTCAGCCTTTCTGAAGAACACATTCCTCACACAGGAACCTGCAGCCCAGGTGCTGCCCAGCTGCCACAAGTCCTGCATGAGCAGAACAACCAGGCTCAGCCTCACCCTTTCCTCTCCAACCCTGGATGAGGTGAACTTCTCTGTTCTCACATCCAGAGCACCAGGGCACATCTCCCTCAGTGCTGCAGGGGAAACCTGCCACGTGTGGAAGCCACACCAAGCAGTATTTGCCTTGCTGTTGGGGCTCCAGCTTCAAGGATTAGTCACAGTAATCACAGTAACCCATGATTAACTCCTCCTTCTCCTCTCTGCACTGCTCTTGTGAAGGATGATGTACATATTTGTACCTTCCAGACAAAACCAAGGGCTATCAGCACAGCCTGGAGAGAAGGACAGAGACCAGGAGATCTTGAGCTCCTCAGAAATTCTGTGACACACCTGAAAGGAAACCCATGATCCTGCCCACAAATCACTCTCATTGACTGCACTGGAGACATGGGGTAAAATCCACAAGGGTTTTCACTGTGGGATTGCTCCTGCCATAGTTTCCTCAGGTCTGGGAAGGTCTGGAAGGATCTGGGAGTTGAGCAGAGCTTCTTCCTCTGGGTAGAGGCAGTGGGCCATAGGCCACATTGGGTCCCTTTTGAAGGCATCATCCTTCCCTAACGTTTGTCCTCTTCCACCCAGTTTCCATCCCCAGGGAAGATGCTGAACCCAGCTGTGGGTGCTGTCAGTGTAGCCAATGTTGGTGATGCTTCAGTGCCAGGAGAACCCAGAGCTTTCCTGCAGCAGGATGGCACACATGGGGTGCCCCACCACCCAAGAGGGGAGGTGACCCTCTCCCAGGGCAAGTCACTCTCTGCTCCATGTGTGGCCATGACTTTTTGAGCTGGTTCCTTCTCTGCCTTGAACCAAGAGGGAGCAAAACAGCAAGAAATTTGGGCTCTTCAGGTTTGGCTCAGTGGGGATCCAGGCTGGTCTGGTCCCCATGCCCACATGGATGCTGGGGATGGGATGGAGGGCAGCTGATGTGCAGCTGAACTGGTCCAACTCCGAGTGGTCTTTGCTGCTCTCTTAGTGACACGATGTCAAACCCTCTGATGGGCTCCAGAAATGACCCCACCCAACACTCAGGTGCTTGTGTGTGTTGATGGGCAACTTGGAAGGCCACGAATGCACCTTCAGCCTGATCTATTTCTGCACTCTCCAAAACACTGCAGCCAAATTCCTTCCCACACCATCAGTTGGTGGACACAGCATCTGCTTCTCAGCATGAAACTAAAACCCATGTGACAGTGACTCTCTTTTTAAATGTGTTGATTTTGTGGGAAGAAGGAGGGAATCTCTCCCAGGACACTTTTCCTGAGAGGTAAAAGGGAATTAGAACCAGACCTGGCTTTTCTTTTAATTTTTTTTAGGAGGTGAAGAGTCTAAATCCTCTACATTGGTGGCTTTTTCAATCTTCCTGCACAGGCAGACACCAGTGGGTGGATGTAGAGCTGCCAAAGTCAGGTTTGTCATTCTTGGTGACCTTCCATAGTCGCATACGGGCAAGTACTTCTCCTGGTGGAGGCTGCAGTTCAGAGACTGAAATTGCTCTGCACTGTGTGGGAAGAAGAGCCCTGAATTTTGCATCTATTTTTTCAAGCTTCTCCAATTCTGAGCTGACACTGGAGGCGAGACAGACCCTGGTGACAGGACTGACTGCCCCAGCAGAGGTTCTGCCAAGCTCCTCTACCCACACGTTGGGCAGGTGGCACCGTGCTGCCCTTGGGACCCCCTGGAGTTGGGGATCAGGAGGGTGGGCTGCCCAGGAAGCCACTGGCTTTAGGGTCTGCTCCCACCCACAGGGGACAGGGAGCAGAGACCCTCTCTTCCTCACCCACCCTCTTCACCAGCACGCTGAGATCACAGCAGGGCTGGAGGCTCTTCCTCCCCTGCAGTTAGAAGGACACGATGGGCATCCCTGCCATGGTCCCACCAGGACCAGGAGCCACTTCTAGCTCCCTTTGCTGCCTCTTCCCTCTCTGCTTGGCAGGACCCATGCCAGCCCTGGCTCTGGAGCAGCACACAAACCTCATACCCTGATCCCTGAGATGGGCTTGGAGCATCCTCAAAGCCCCACCCTGTGTGCCCCCAGCAAAGGGGTGGTGGGAGCTGTGAGATGCCCCAGCACCCTGGGTGACTCTGCAGCAGGTGCCCAGGGCCTGTGGCTGTGCCCCAAGGCTGGCAGCCCTGCCCATGTCACCTCCCTTGTCCCTGAAGGTGCAGAACAACACAGGTGTGAGCCTGGGCCCCTGAGTCATCACATCCCAGCGTGGGCCAGGCAGAGGTGGATCCTGGAGAGGCACAGATGGGGACAATGGGTGACAGGGCACTGCAGTGAGTGCTGTACGTGGGTGCCCATCAGACCTTGTCCAGGTGGGATATAATGGTGGGGCTCCTGGGAGTGGCTCTGGTAGGGCCCAGGCACAGGTCAGCTCTGTGGAGGCTGCAGAGGTGAGGATGCTCCATGGGAGGATCACCTGGTGTCCCAGGAGAAAGGTGTTCTCCTGCTGTCTCTGGAAGGGAGTAGGGTGCTCCTTTATCCCAGGGCTGCTCTGCTTCTCCCATCAGGCCATGACAGTGATGTGAGCAAAAAGAAGCCCTCGGGGAGGTTCCTCTCCTCTTGCAGGTGAAGGAGTCCCGGGTTTTCAGATCCAGCACAGGTGTCACCTCCCTGAGCTACGTGTCTTGCCCCAGCCCCCCGTGGTGGCAGGCACTGAGCAGGTGTCACCCCTGCAGCACATCTTGTCCTGCTTCACTGGTGATGGTTTGGTGAAGTAAATCCAGCCTCTTCCTCCTCCTCCTCTCCACTGCAGGGTGCTGCAGGAGAGCAAGGACCAGGCTGGGCAGGGGGAGCTGGGGGCAAGCTGCCCTGGGAAGATGCAAGGAGGTCCTGGGGCAAGAGAGGGTGGTGGGAATGTCCACATGGTTGGGGGTTAGATGAAGATTTGGTGATGGGTGTCCTGAGAGGTGGGAGCAGCTCCTAGGCCTGGGTGAGGTTTTCCTAACCAGCACCAGAGCAAAAACCGACTGGTTCTCCCGTGAGGATCCCTGGGGAGGAGGCCACGGAGGGAGCAGAAGACACAAAGAAGACCTGGTCTTTGGGAATCACCTCTGGGGCTGAGCACACTGAGCTGGGCCAGATGAGATCCATCCCCTGAGGGATGCAGCCCTGGCTGCTGGGTACCGGGGGGTGCAGGGACAGCCCCCCCAGCACGCACCCCACGGCTCCGGGGGGGGTGGGACACACAATCTGCTTCTGCCCATCTCCTCACCCACCTCGTGTCCCCCTGCCCACCTCTCCGGGGGCCTCCAAACCCCCTCCTATTATGGCACCAGCTGGTCAGAAGAATAATCCGTGTCTGGAGGGAAGCCAGGGCAGAATGCAGCTCTGGAGGGGGGGGGGGGCTGGCAGAGCCAGCATCTGCCTTCCTGCCTCCCTCCCCTCCTCGGGAGGGAGCCCAGGGGAGATGCCCTGCCCTGGGGACAGCCCCCAGGCTTTGGATCTCTTGTCCCTTATGTCTTCTTCTCCTGCAGGTCACCCCTGGCGCAGTGAGGGAGGGCAGGGGGATAGGAAAGGGGGAGGTCTGCTCCAGCAGCAAACAGCACCTCCAAGCAGGAGCTTGAGAAGGCCAAGGCAGCCCGAGGAGAACCTCGAGCCCCCGTGGGAAGGGCTGGGACCCCTCAGGGTGCTCCCCAGAGGGCCTGGCCCCCTCACTCCTCTGCAGCATTTTCCCTGCACAAACCCTGCTCCCAGCCCCCCACGCCCCCCTGCCAGCCCCCATGCCCAGATACCCCTTAGCATCTTCATGCCTGCAATGCTCTTTTGTTTTTTTAATCTCAGGGCAAACCAGAGTGAGGTTTTTGGGTTGTTTTTTCCCCAAAGCCAAGGGCTGAGCCAGGTCTCTGCAATGCTGCCTGGAACCCCTGTGTGTTCCTGTGCTCTCTCCCAGCCTATCTCAGCACCCAATGAATGAAAAAGGAAGGGACACGCAGTGATGCTGGTCTGTCCCCTCCCCTAGTGAGGGCACAGGATGGGGCCCTGCCTGGGGGGGTACATGGCAGCTTGTCC
>NW_009952709.1:1966485-1969404 GCF_000747805.2 Chaetura pelagica | reverse complement strand
TGTGTGTGTATATATATATATATATATATATGTATGTATGGCCAGAGAAATGTTCTCCCCATCACTCAGAGGTGAGGAAGGACCAGAGGACAGCAAAGGAGAAGCCACAGGGACAGCAGGATGACAAGGACCTGTGCCCTGGCCCGGACACTTGGGTTCCCAGCAGCTCCCAGCAAACATCTTTGCTTGAACACCTTGTTCTCTCTTCAATGCTTCCTTAAAAATGAAGCTGGGGTTGAGTTTGTGGGAGCTGCTGGACTCTGTGCCAACACCAGGCTATAAATACCAGCAGGCTATTTAGGAGCGAGGTATTTATACTGCTTTCCCATCTCCCTGTCAGTCTTCCCAGTGAGCATCACTTGTCTGGATGTAAAAATCCCAGCACGTGTGCAAGAGCCACTGGAGAGCTGGGATCCAGCTGCTGGGGGTCCCCGTGGTGTCCCCCCCTCTCTGCCCTTCAGGGACACCCTGCTCCCCAGAAGGTTCTCTTGCCTCCGTCACATCTGGCAGATAAAAAAAGAAGAGGAAATAATGAGGAAAACTTGCTGCATTCAAACAATCCCCCAGCCAAACGTGGATGGTCCCAACCCACGGGCTGTGAGGGCCAAGGCAGCTGTGGGATGGAGGTGAGGAAAGGGGTGGAAATGTCCTGCAGATGGTGGGGTGGGTGTTCTGGTCTTGCCCATGTCCTGCTCAAATGCTGGGGTGTGAAATGCCTTGGGATGGTGGGTCACAGTCATTCCAGATGGAAAAAAACCCTTAAGATCATTGAGTCTAACCATTAATCCAACTCTGCTGAGTCCAGTGTTAGACCACGGCCCTCAAAGACATCTATATGTCTTTTAAACACCTCCAGAGATGGTGATTTAAACGTCTCCCTGGGTAGCCTGTTCCAAGTGTTTGATGACCTTCTCAGTGAAAAGTTTCTTCTAATACCCAATCTAAATGGTCCCTGGAGCAATTTGAGGCCATTTCCTCGAGGTCTGTTACTTGTTACTAGGGAGAAGAGACCAACCCTCACCTCCCTACAACCTCCTTTCAGGGAGCTGTAGAGTGCAAGGGTTCTCCAAGCAGAGACCACAAGTAGAGACCCTTGGAGACCACCAGGAGCCTTTCCCTCCTCTGCAGGGGGCTCTGGACAAGGAGCTTGCCCCACACACCCCAGACCCCCCAGCACAGCAAGGGTGGTCCTGATGCCCACAAAACACCACCCACCAGGAAGGGGAGCAGCCTTTCCTCACCCCCCTTTCCACCCCAGGGCTGAAAAGGATCATCAGGGTGGCTGGGGAGATGTGGTGGCTGCTCCTCTTGCTCCACCCTGTGCTGGTTTGGTACAAGTGATGCAGATCAGGGTGGGCAGGTCTGGGACTTCTGCAGTGAGCAGTGACTGCCAGCATGGGATTTAACCCTGCCCCAGTAACCAAGGGAGCAGAAGCCAGGTGAGGGACAGGTCTCAGGGTCAAGAAATCAGAGGGAGCTGGGTTTTCCTGAAAGACAAGCTTAAGGATGTCCAAGCAGCCCTGGGGCCACCTCCTGATCCTTCCTTGCTGGTCCTCTCATAAGGCACCCGGGCTGGCAGGCCTTGCTCTGGGCTTTTTCAACCCCAAAAACTCCAGTACAAAACTCTTGAGATGCTGGAAATGTGTTTAACATGGGGAGAGGGAGATGTCCCACAACTTCCTGAGTCCTGGGGTTTGGGGGAAAACACCAGCAGGTCCTGCTGACCTCCTGTCCCCACCCTGGGGACCAGGCACTCTCCAGGTCCATGTGGGAGCTCAGGAGCACCCCTGGGGCAGCTGTGGGTGAGTGTGAGGGTACCCCTGGACCCCCATGGAGTCCCCTGGTGCTGTCCTCTCCTCCAGAGCCCCAGGTCAGGGGAAACCTCCCAGGCCTCCTCCCACTGGAGGACGCATCCATCACCAGGGGGTGTGGAACAGGGAGGCTGCTTCCACCCCACTCTCGGTGCAGGCAGAGCCAAACTGGTGAAGGTGAAGCCAAATGACTTGCCCCAGGGCTGGGAACATGTCCCAAGGGAAGGGAAGGCTGAAGGGACAGGGAGTGCACAGTGTCACTTTTGTCCCCATGAGCTGCTGGAGTTCATCATCTGGTGTTTGTCCTGGGGGCAGCGAGGGGTGGTGGCTGGGCACAGAGGCTGGCTCTGGGTGCAAAGCAGGGCCCAGGCTTTGTGCCTTGCCTTTTCCCACTCTTCTCAGCATTCCTTTCCCTGGTGCCAGCGCCGGAGCAGCGGCTGCAGTGACTGGAAGGGTGAGATGCCCCATCCCTGCCCAGGGTCTGCAGGAGGTCAGCGAAGCGCCCTGCACAGCGCCCTGCAGCAAGGAGCAGAGCCCAGGCTGCACCCAGGCCTGAGCCACTGGACACAAAGGAGATGAACCCATTGTTCCCATATTTATTGGTGCCCGTTTGCCTGGCAGGGTGGGCTCCTCAGCACAGCCAGCAGCTGGCAGAGCCCCCAGCCCCTCCAAAGCAGCCTGCAAGCAGCAGGGGGGAGCTGGGGGAGGCACTGCCTGTGCCCCATGCCCCTCCCATCCCCATTCCCCGTTTCCCATGCCTGTGTCCTATGCTTTGTACCCACAAACATGCCCATGCTGGTGCCAGTCCCATGCCCCACGCCATGCTGGTGCCCATGCCCCTTCCCTCCTCTCATCCTGGTGCCCATACTGGTACCAGTACCCTTGCCCATACCGGTGCCAGCGCCCGGGGCATCCAGTCCATCGCACCCTCCGCAGGCTTCCCTACCAGTTATCCCAGTCCCGACCAGCAGAGGGGAATGGCGGACCCACGGGAGCCCCCCCCCCCCAGCCGTGCCCACCTCCAGCCCTGGGGGGCTTCGGTCCCCTTGGCCCTGGGGGTCCCCTCCCTGTAGCAGGGCTCTGCAGGCGGGGTGGGTGCTCCCCCACG
>NW_009952709.1:1959337-1960440 GCF_000747805.2 Chaetura pelagica | reverse complement strand
TTTGGGGGGGTTTTTTGTGGCGGGCCCCCAGGTGGCTCCCAGCCATAAGCCAGGCTGGAGCTGGTCCTCTCCATCCCTCTGCACCCAAGGCTTCCTGCTCAGGCTGGAGGATATTGATACTGCCCGGGCTCCAACCCTGATTCAGCAGAAGCCGTGGCAGGTCTGATTCAGCACCTCTTAATCACCCGGTTATCTGGGAGAGCTGCTCCCAGCACAGCAAACCCTGCAGGACTCAGTGGGAAGGAGGGTGCAGCCACCCACCCCTGGAGCCACGGGCAGGGCTGCCCTCGGCTTTATCAGCACAGGGAGGTTATACTGCTGCAATTACACCGCTGGTTAATTGCACCGGGACCTGTTCCCATGAAGGCGGGTGGCCCCCAGCACACGAGGACGTGTTCACACCCTTGTTTGCCCGGTGCTTTTCCCTCCTGCCCAACCTCTGCTGGCTCAGACCCCATGCAGGGCCCCTTAACAAGGGGTCTCACTCATCTCCAGGGGGGTTGCATGTGGCTGTGTCCCCCTCCATCCCCCCCATGGCTGGGGACCCGAGCCTGGCTGCTGGGAGAAGTGCAGGCAGCTCTGTGTGCAGGGGATGCCCTGACCCCCCTCCCTGGGCTGCCTCTCCTGCCTACAAGCACCTCCAGGCTCTTCCCCCAAGGTGATCAGGTTTCCCGGTGATCCAGCTGAGGTGGAAACAGATCCCTGGCCCAGGGTCAATGAGGGTGAAAGGAAAACTGCTGATTGCTCCTTGTGTTAGAGAAAGGGAAACAGATATTGACAGGCTGAAAGCTTTCTCCTCCAGCTTGCTCTTGTGTTTGGAGATTGCAGGAATTCAGCAGGTCCTAGAGGTGGGAAGTGATGAGGAGCAGCCTGTCCTGGGCTTTCTGCAGGTGCATCAACCATCTCTGCTGCCAAGAGGTTGGGTTTTACACCCTGGTAATGACTGCAGGGACAATCCAAGGGAATCAAGGGGCGATTTTCCCCGTGGGGACCAAATCCTGGGGGACCAGCTGAAGGGGCAGGAGGAGCTGAAGGAGCAGGAGGAGCTGAAGGGGCAGGAGGGGCTGAAGGGGCAGGAGGGGCTGAGGAGCAGGAGGGGCTGA
>NW_009952709.1:1954878-1958083 GCF_000747805.2 Chaetura pelagica | reverse complement strand
AGGGGCGAGTTTCCCCGTGGGGACCAAATCCTGGGGGACCAGCTGAAGGGGCAGGAGGGGCTGAAGGGGCAGGAGGGGCTGAAGGGGCAGGAGGAGCTGAGCACCCAGCGCCCTGGCAGGCTCGGTTTGACTACTGCCAGCAGAAAAACAGCCCTAATCATCAGCCCTTTGTTTGTTTGTTTTAGTGCTCCATTGTGGACATGGATTGGGGCATCGAGATCATCCAGGAGATGTGCTAAGTGAAGGAGAGGTTTGGAGAGCTTTGCATGGTGAACTTCTGCACCAGCCCCAGGCTTCACATGTTCTTTGAGGACTTTGCTGAGTCGAGAACTACCTCAGGTCACTGCTGCCACCACCCCAGTCCCAGGCAGCTGCCTGAAACCCTGGGAGCATTTATTTCATCCTGGGCTGCATTCAGAGGGAAATCCTTCATCCCAGCCAGGATAATTCAGGCAGCTCCAGGCAGATAAGCAATATTTCCATCTGTTTGGTGCCATGTAATGAGCTGGGCTGAACAGACTTTATCACGGTGTCACTTTTGAACATTCCATCTCTGCCCAGTCTCTAATGAGAGGGATGTGTGTGCTGGGACCACTCAGAGCTCCAGCACACGGGGCTCAGCTGGATAAAGCCATCTGAGCATCACCTGTGGTGCAGGAGCTCCTGCCTTTGGTTTCCCTCTGCCCAGGGCTCCTGAACCCAGCAGGGCTCAGCTCCAGCCCCAGCAGAGGTGTCACCTGGAGCAGGTGCCATCGGGATGTGGGGAAGGAGAGCAGGGAGGTGGCTGAGCCTGCGGGCAGCGCTGCTGCCTGTCCCGAAGGAGGCAGGGCAGGGCAAAGGGTTTAAAGGTACCTCCAGGGGGACGGGAGCAGGAGAGGAGGCAGGAGGGCAATGGGGGGACTGTGTCTACACCCCTCGCCCAGCCATGGGCGGATGGGGCTCAGCACTTGAGCAGAGCCAGGCTGGGCTTTGCCCTGAGCTGCTCCCTGAAACTGCAGCAGGAGGGGAAGGACAAACCATCCCCATCCCTATCCCCATCCTCCAGGAGCACCCAGCAACAGGGCTGGAGGAAACCCTGCCCAGAACCGTGCTGGGGACCATCTCCTCTGCACATGATGGGAATACACTGAGAAATGCTCACCTTGATGCCACCACTGAGCTTTGAGCTTCCAAACACCTCCTCTCACCACAAAACCCTTCTGATAACTCCTTAACTTTCCCCCTCCCAAGCTTCAGCAGCCAGAGGGGGTGGAAAAGCTCAGGGCTGACTAATGGTGCTGGGATGTCCTGCTCATCTGCAGGTTGGTTTTTGAGCCCCAGAAACAGCCTCTGTGTCTGTGTTACAGCCTCCAGTCTCTGTTGACACACTATTTCTGCACACTACAAATATAACCTTCCTGTGGGAAAATCAACAATATCAATGCACTCTGTATTTTTTTTTCCTTTGAATTAGGGGTTTTTTGGGGGTTTTCTTTCTGTTTAAGAAATACATCAGTAGGCAAAAAAAGACAGGTAATGGCTCAGCCTGTAGTGCTCCAGTGCTGTTGTGGATTGATTTTTTTAAGAATAAGAGGTTTCTACCACTTATTTGGTTTATTTAGCAGGACTGTGTGTGCACACAGATCCCACACATTGCTTCTTTTAAAGGAATGAAGGTTGGTTTCTAACAATGAAGTTACTACCATAGGTAGATATTCACTTTTTATTTCTCCATTTGAGGGAGGCAGGTGGATTTTTTCCACCTCTCATCACCCCACTTAGGTAGATTTTCACCTGGGTTCAGAGCCAGCCTCCTGGGGGAGCAGCACTGAGGGAAGGGTTTAAAAACCTTCAGTGGAACAGTTTTCTATTGGAAATGAGGTTTTGCTGTAGCTAAATTTCCCACGAGAACCCCTTGATTTCAACAGCGTTTTGGCCAGGCAAACAAACTGCTTTAAGGGCAAGGCCTTCTTATGGGGTATTGCAAGGAGAAGAAAAGGTCCATATTTCAGCTTGGAAGTGGTTTTCCCTTTGAAATGGCTTTGCAGGGGTAAGAAACATGTTAGGATGGAAAGGGCTGATGTGTGGTGGTCATTCTGGGGGGCAGTGGGGGGCAGCCCAGGGGGTACCCCAGCCCCAGCAGCCCCTGGGTGGCAGATGCAGGGTGACATCTGGACACCAGTGGATGTCCTGATGTTCTCTGGCCTCGTGTTGAGTGTTTGGCTTTGGCAGGGCCTGTCCTGGCATGGGAACCTCTGCATCCCTCCCTGCTCAGGAGGACACTTGGCCCTGGGGTGGCAGCATCCTGGCACGGTGGGCAAAGGGGTCCCTGCTGTCCCCTCTGGCTGTGCCCAGGTGGGCACTGGGCACCGTTTTGGGGCAGGGCTGGTGGGGAGAGGTTCAAGCAGCCTCTCCTGTCCCCTTCCCCAGCCCAGCAGCCTGTGGCCAGCCAAGAAGAGCTATTTCAGGCAGGATAAACAGGATGCTTCTGTCCAAGGCTGGCCACCTCCACTCCTCCCTCCCACCGCCGGGTAAACAGTCCAGCCCAGGAAAAGACTCACAACACAACCCTGGAGTCGTTTCCATGCTGGCTGGCCTGAACACAGCCAACCTGGCCACAGCTGAGCAGCACTCTGCCCAGCCCAACCCGAGCTCCTAGTTGCCTGGAAGCATCCAAGGACCAGAGCAATCCCAAGTCATGGATCCCACCTCGGCAGGGAGTCCCCAGAGCCTCCCTGGAGCTGGGAACTGCCTGAACTTTCTGGCCTCTCTGCCACGTTGTCCTCCTTCCTCCTCCTCTTCCCCCAGCCCTTGGTCACACCCCTGCTGCTGGTTGTGCCCAGGGGTCTGGGAACGATGCAGGAGAAGCCTTTTCCTCCGGCCGGATCCTGCCCAGGCAGCACGAGGAGGATCCTGCCGGGGCTGTTTCCGCCTCTTGCTCTTGGGAGAGGAGCTGCAGCAACAGCAAGAGGAAGGAGGAGCTTTTCCACCGCTTCCTCCAGCTCCCCAGCCCCGGCTGCTTCACTCCCTGCTGGAGCAGCCCCAGGCCCAGGAGCTCACCCTGGATCCACCTATGGATCCAGTCGGGCAGTTTTCAGGAGCATCTCTGAGGGGATCTTTCCGGATTGGTGGAGCATTACTGGTTCCAGTATCCCACTTGGTGTACCCTCCAGCTCCCCAGGGATGCTGGCTGAGCTGGGAGATGCCAACTCCCTCCTGCCCCCCC
>NW_009952709.1:1950477-1953219 GCF_000747805.2 Chaetura pelagica | reverse complement strand
CCCCCCAGTTCAGCCGCACCTACTGGGGCGGCAACGAGCAGCTCCGGGCTGGACCTTGTGCGACCTCAAGGGCTCGGGGAGCGCCGGCGTTTTGGAGGTGGCTCTGCCGTATCGTTCCTCTATCTCTGCCATAAAACCACGGGAGCGGCTCTCAAGTCCTTTTTCTCCCCCTTTTTTTTTTTGGGGGGGAGGGAGGGGGGAAAGCTGCTGTGCTGGAGCAGGGGGGTAAAGGGTGCGTGGGTCGGGTGTGTTGTGGGGTGCAGGGGAGCCCGTGGGGTGGCCCTGCCGTGCTGGGCAGGCAGGCTGGTAGGAATGTTTGCGTGGTATGTGGCTGAGCAGGATGCCAGCAGGTTGGTGAGCTTTGAAGGAGAGCTGGGAACACACCGTGGGGTTCTCAGAGCTGCCGACCCACGGGGCTGAGTCTGCTCCTCCTGGTGCCCAACGCAGCAGGGTCCCCAGCACAGCCCCTTTAGCTCATTCTCCAGACACGTCGCTCCCTGTCCAAGCCCTGTGATCTTAACCCTGAAGAATAACAAGGAGCAGCCCTGCTGGGTTCCTTACACAGGTCTCTGCTGGGCCAGAAATGTGGTGTTGGCAAGGCTGGATGGTTGCACCTTGGCAGGGACTGAGCTGTTATACCAGGGGGTTTCAGCCCACGTTTATGGGGGTCAGACCAGTTTTCATGGAGCAAATGGGAATCCTGTACAACAGGGTTATAGAGATTGGGCTGGTCCGTGTCCTGTGGTTGAGGGTGAGTAAGGGAGGCCCCGCAGCTCTGCTGGGACACCCTTCCGGGAGAGACTGGAGCTCACTGGGTTCACTAAGCACCTCTCCAGCTTCCACGTGGGCTCCTCGCTGGGTGAAGAGCCCCCAGAGCTGGGAGGGGCTGCAACCCGACAGGCAAGGCACGACTTGCTGTCAGGCATGCAAAGTAACGCGGCGCCGGGGAAAACTCCGGGTTTTCCTGCCCAGCTCGGCCTGTTCCCGCTGCGGCTGCTCCTGCCGGCGCCTGGGGAGGGGTCCAGCCGCTTCCAAGCTGCTTTTCCCAGTCGTCCTCCCAGCTTTGGGGAGTTCTGAGGAGCTGCCCAGGCTGATGTGGCCCCGTTGGCAGCAGGGGGAGGAGGTCGCTGGGCTTGGCGATGCTCCTGGTGGCTGCAGCCCCCTCGTTCCAGCAGGGTTGCCCTGACTGAGCACACAGCAAACCCTGGGGTCCTTCCCCGCTGCTGGGAGGGCAACTCTGAGGGCTGCAGGTGGGGTTGAAGGCAGGAGGGAAGTGGCAAAAAGCCTTCCCGTGCCATCTCCTCTGCTTCGGGACCTCCGCCCGTGCTGCACAGGTCCCATCCCAGCCCACGTGGTGGTGGCTGTGGTGAGACTGGTGCCAGCATCTCCCAGGGTTTTTTCTCCCACTAGTGGGGCTGAACAGCTGTCCAGCTGCCTGAGCAGATCTGCAGGCAACACCCCCTGCCAATACTGGGGATGCTCTGCTGCACTGGGACCAAAAATGCAGTCTGGGGGGTGTGATCTATGTGGGGGTGGTTTTCAGGCAGGGCCGTTTCCACCTCCTCTCTCTGGAGTCTCTACAACCACACGTGGGCCCGGAGAGCTGTGCTGGTGGGGCAGCTGGGAAGTGCTTCCTTCTGCTGCCCAGATTCAGACGTGATCCTGGCTTGAGTCACCCAGCTAGTTTGTCAACACCTTTCGGCTGCCTTCCTCCTCCTCTTCCTCCCAAACGTGGGCTAGGAGTTTTCTCCTGACCTGCTCTGTGGGCTGGAGCAAGAACTGACTCCCCATCCTTGTCCAAGGATGCCCAGCACAGGCACCATTGCCTGGGAACACATCCTGCCAGGGCTCCCAGGAAAGCTGAGATGTCACTGGGTGCCTTGGGTTTTTGCACAGTGTCCCCTCCCCTCCAGGTACCCTCAGCAAGGGGCTGGATGAAGCTCTTCTCTCATCCTGGAATAACTCCTACCCTACTAGTGCATCCAGCCCCATGGACCCCTTCTCCCGGGGGTGTAAGGGGGAGCATGGCTTGCAGGGTGTGGGGGGCTCTGTCCTGGGGGGCTGGTGGTCCCGGGCACCTGGTGGGTGGAAGAGCCCAGGAATACAGCAGGAGCTGCATCCACAGCCAGAAGGATGGGGAGGTGGGTGGCAGCACAGGGAGGGTCCCCATGAGCTCACACCTTGTTGTGACATTTCCAGGGAGTCGCCAGCTTGTTAATTGCTGAAAAAAAAAATAATTAGCTGTTAATTTGGGGTGAGACTTCCAGCCCACACAACGGTGGCAGAGGTGACACTGAGCCTCAGACCTTTCTGCCTTGTCAGGCATTGGTGGCTCCAATGAGCCACTGAGGAGCACCCTCCTGCTGTCAGGGGGGCTGGGTGCTGATGGGGCAGGCTGTGGGGTGCCTGGCTGTGATGTGCGGCTGCTGGGGGGGGGGAGGAAGGTTGCTGGCAGAGGGAAGAGGTTTTGCTGCGGTTTCCTTCAGCGTGACAGTCATTTCCTAGCCTTGCCCACAGATCAGCTCCAGCCAGCTCTGGCAAGGGGGGGTGGTGGCTGCTGGTGATGGGCTCTGGGCTTGGTCGGGAGGCTTGAAACCCTCACCCAGCCCCGGGGTGGGGCCGGGGCAGGGAAGGCTCGGAGGGATCGGTGCTGCCGTGTGCTGGGGTGGTTTCTCCTAACAGAGTGTGTGTGCGTGTGTCTTTCATCGCGAAATAAATAACTCCCCTGGCATGTCAGGGCTC
>NW_009952709.1:1949909-1950434 GCF_000747805.2 Chaetura pelagica | reverse complement strand
GGTGGGAGTCTTCCCTCCCGGGGGGGCTTTCCCTGGCCCCCCGGGGAAAGGGCTCGTCTGAAAGACTTGCCTTGAGCCAGCTGGGGCACGCAGAGAGGGTATCCCTGCTCTGCCTGGGAGCAGGAGGGCTGGGGGTGGAAGGAACGGAGCCAGGGTCACAGCTGAGAGATCTGCTTGGCCCCTCTCGGGTCAGCCCGGGGGAGAGAAAAGCACCCACAGACCAGGACCCCCCTCCCAAACTGCAGTATCAGACACCCTTAACCCCATTGCAGGCACTCAGCAAGGGGAGCACAGCCAAGAGCTGAGATTTCTCAAGCCTTTTCCTTCCCCCAGCCCACAAATCACTGCAGGGGCTGGCTGGGAGCCCAGGGGAGCCTGGGTGCCTCTTGGCACACCCCTTGTCAGCTCTGTCCCACCCTCCTGGGGACCCATGGCTCCTGTCCCTCTGCCTCAGCCCCACAGCAGGTTGCAACAGGCCACTGGCTCCTACCCAAAGGTCCGCTGGAGGCCCCGAAACACTTCTCT
>NW_009952709.1:1944358-1949855 GCF_000747805.2 Chaetura pelagica | reverse complement strand
CAGCAGGTTGCAACAAGCCACTGGCTCCTGCCCACAGCTCTGCTGGAGCCACAGCACTGCTGCTCTGCTGGGAGCAGCAAAGGTGCCATGTGGGCACGGGGACATCACTGAAACAGCCCCAGAAGAGACCAGGGTTAGAGCAGGGTCCATGGGGGATACAGTGGCTGCATGGGCCTGGTCCCAGCCCGTGGGGAAGGGGTGATGTCAGACCCACCAGTCCCATTTCTCAGCCCTGCAGCAGCCTGTGACCAGGCTTCCTGTCACCCTCAGCTGCCTTGCCCTGGCTCCTGACAAGCAGGGAGATGGAGGGGCTGTGCTGTGCGTGTCTTGGAGCTTTTCAGCAAGCAGAAGGGCTGGAGGGATCCTGGGGTGCTCATTCACAGGAGCTTGCTGGGATCAGGCTTGAAGACAAGTGAGCACCAACTAACTCTCCAGCGTGAGGCTGAGCTCTGGTCCCACCATCCTGTTGGGAGAAGGTGTCACCACACCCTGGGGCTGCAGCCCCTGGTGCCCAGCCATGAGATCCCTGAGCAGCAGCTCTGCTCCCTCCCCAGCCCTGGAGCCTGGATGTGCCCAGGGGATGCAGGAGGGGAGGAAGGGGCAGAGCAGAGCTGCTCATTGCAAGCAGACTTCCTCCCAGCCTGCCCGGATCTGAGGGGGAGGAAGGAGTAAAACTCCACCTTTTCCAAGGGAAAGGGCAGCAAGTCCTGACTCCAGCTGGCAGAGCAGGGTGCCCTTCTTCATGTGCTTCAGGTGCTGCTCTGAGGAGCTTGATCCTCTCCACTGTGGGAGTCCCCAGGATGGGATGTCTCCATGCAGCAAGGATGGACTGGACACTGCAGAGGAGCTGGCAGAGGAGCTGGGGCAGGACCTCCCTCTCCTCCTGTTGTGTTGGTGGCTCCTGGGGCTTGAGCTGCTTGTCCTGGCTCCTTCCCTCTGCCAGCCCTGCTCAGTGTTAGGTGTGATGCCCCTTGGGGGATTTCCCTGCATGAAGGGACATGCCCTAAAGCTGAGGTGACCTCAGTGTGGCTGTGTGGGGCAGGAGAACCAGGCTGCCAGGTCCCAGACACCCAAAGCAGTGGTGGCTCAGACACGGGAAGAGCCCTGAGCCCCTTCCTCTGACCCCAACACATGCAGGGCACCACCTTGCCTTGGGAACACCCTTTCACTGGGAACATCTCTGTTTTGGGAACCTCTCTGCTTTGGGAACAGCCCTGCCTTGGGAATGTCTCTGCCTAGGAGCTGCTTTGCTCTGACAGCTGCTGCCCACCCTCCCATAGTGAGGAAGACTCTGATGATGCTCCGTGCCATGGGGGCCTGGCTGCTGGGGTAGGTGCCCCATGGGGTAGGTGCCCACCAACCCAGCTTGTCCAGGTCCACCAGGGGCTATGTTGTTGCTGCAGCATCCTTGGCCATGGGACACACTGAGCCTCCGGCCACCCTCAGCTGAGGCATCACCCCCCATGGAGATTGGGGAGCAGGTGTGGGGGACATAGTGTGGGATGAGCACCATGGGGCTGGTGGAGACCTGCTGTCCTGCCCTGGCATCCAAGAGCTGGGCACAGTGATTCCCACCCCCCACCCCCTGCCAGCAGGGGTTGGGCAGAGCCCAGAATAGGCTCAGGGCTCTTTTGTTCAAATACCTCTCGGGTTTTGGTTAGGCTTTATTTTTTTTTTTTTGTGTATGCACATAAAACTCTTTGTTTGGTCTCCTCCTGCAGTGCTGGGTTGGGTTTCCCACTGGCACTGACCAGCTTGGTGGAGGAGAGTGTGCCAGGTTCAACTCCTCTCCCTGGGGCTGGGCACAGGGGGGCACGAGGGGGCCAGCTCCTGATCCCCTGCTGAGTACAGGAGCTTTTCCTGGGACATCCCAGAGGAAGGACCATCCAACCCTGCTGTCCCCAGGAGCTCGAGAGACCTGGAGATGCCCAAGCTTGATCTGGCCCCTTTGCCTTGGGGTACCCCCTTGGTCCTGCAGCCCCCCCCCCCCGTGCTGTGGCTAGGCTTCCTGTCACCCTCAGCTGCCTTGCCCTGGCTCCTGACAAGCAGGGAGATGGAGGGGCTGTGCTGTGCGTGTCTTGGAGCTTTTCAGCAAGCAGAAGGGCTGGAGGGATCCTGGGGTGCTCATTCACAGGAGCTTGCTGGGATCAGGCTTGAAGACAAGTGAGCACCAACTAACTCTCCAGCGTGAGGCTGAGCTCTGGTCCCACCATCCTGTTGGGAGAAGGTGTCACCACACCCTGGGGCTGCAGCCCCTGGTGCCCAGCCATGAGATCCCTGAGCAGCAGCTCTGCTCCCTCCCCAGCCCTGGAGCCTGGATGTGCCCAGGGGATGCAGGAGGGGAGGAAGGGGCAGAGCAGAGCTGCTCATTGCAAGCAGACTTCCTCCCAGCCTGCCCGGATCTGAGGGGGAGGAAGGAGTAAAACTCCACCTTTTCCAAGGGAAAGGGCAGCAAGTCCTGACTCCAGCTGGCAGAGCAGGGTGCCCTTCTTCATGTGCTTCAGGTGCTGCTCTGAGGAGCTTGATCCTCTCCACTGTGGGAGTCCCCAGGATGGGATGTCTCCATGCAGCAAGGATGGACTGGACACTGCAGAGGAGCTGGCAGAGGAGCTGGGGCAGGACCTCCCTCTCCTCCTGTTGTGTTGGTGGCTCCTGGGGCTTGAGCTGCTTGTCCTGGCTCCTTCCCTCTGCCAGCCCTGCTCAGTGTTAGGTGTGATGCCCCTTGGGCGATTTCCCTGCATGAAGGGACATGCCCTAAAGCTGAGGTGACCTCAGTGTGGCTGTGTGGGGCAGGAGAACCAGGCTGCCAGGTCCCAGACACCCAAAGCAGTGGTGGCTCAGACACGGGAAGAGCCCTGAGCCCCTTCCTCTGACCCCAACACATGCAGGGCACCACCTTGCCTTGGGAACACCCTTTCACTGGGAACATCTCTGTTTTGGGAACCTCTCTGCTTTGGGAACAGCCCTGCCTTGGGAATGTCTCTGCCTAGGAGCTGCTTTGCTCTGACAGCTGCTGCCCACCCTCCCATAGTGAGGAAGACTCTGATGATGCTCCGTGCCATGGGGGCCTGGCTGCTGGGGTAGGTGCCCCATGGGGTAGGTGCCCACCAACCCAGCTTGTCCAGGTCCACCAGGGGCTATGTTGTTGCTGCAGCATCCTTGGCCATGGGACACACTGAGCCTCTGGCCACCCTCAGCTGAGGCATCAACCCCCCTGGAGTCCAACGGCTGGGCACAGTGATTCCCCCCCCCCACCCCCTGCCAGCAGGGGTTGGGCAGAGCCCAGAATAGGCTCAGGGCTCTTTTGTTCAAATACCTCTCGGGTTTTGGTTAGGCTTTATTTTTTTTTTTTTTGTGTATGCACATAAAACTCTTTGTTTGGTCTCCTCCTGCAGTGCTGGGTTGGGTTTCCCACTGGCACTGACCAGCTTGGTGGAGGAGAGTGTGCCAGGTTCAACTCCTCTCCCTGGGGCTGGGCACAGGGGGGCACGAGGGGGCCAGCTCCTGATCCCCTGCTGAGTACAGGAGCTTTTCCTGGGACATCCCAGAGGAAGGACCATCCAACCCTGCTGTCCCCAGGAGCTCGAGAGACCTGGAGATGCCCAAGCTTGATCTGGCCCCTTTGCCTTGGGGTACCCCCTTGGTCCTGCAGCCCCCCCCCCCCCCCGTGCTGTGGCTGCCCAAAGGGCACTGCAGCTAGTGCATCACCCCCAGTTGGCACTGCCAGTGCCCCAGCCTTGGCTCAGCCATGGAGGGGGTTGCACCACACTGCTGTGGGTGCAATGCTGCCAGGCTGGTGCTGGGGGATGAGTGAGGCCTTATCTGGGGAGGGGTGATGCTGGGTCCCACCCTGCTGTGAGCACCAAAGGCTTGGGCAGCCCTGCCTGGCCAGGTTCTGGTGGCACCCCGGGGACAAGAGGCTTGTAGGGTGATGTGACTGCAGCCAGGATGAGGGCAGTGGGTCCTGGTCCAGTGTGGGGGTCTGGGGGTGGAACTGAGCTTGAGCCAAGCTTCATCTCCCCACAGCCACCCTGTCCCTGGCAGTGGGACGTGCCCTGACTGTCCTGCCAGTGCAGCCACCTCTTCTGGGGGGCTTGAATCTGGTCCCTGTGCCACTGGGCAGGTGGCACTTTGGGCCGGGGTGGGTTTAGCCAGAATGGACACCTGCACCCCGTGTTTTTGGAGCATCACTCCTGGCAGCAGGGCTGCTGAAAGGGGATGGGACAGGGCGGGAGGGTCTTGCGTGGGCCAGGCAGGGCTGGGTGGTGAGGAGGGGGAATCTCCTCCTGCCCCCATCCCTCTGCAGCAGTTTGGGCAGGGAGGTTCAGGGCAAACATCTCTCTCTCTGGCCTCCGTCCAGCCCTACCCAGAGACCTTCAAAGGCCCCGAACGCCCTGTTGTTATTCACACGCACATTCCTCGCGGGCAGCCCCGCAGCAGCAGCGGGAAATCGGCATCCACGGCACGGGAAAACACGGAACCGGGCACTGATCCCTCCTGTGCGGGGCTGGATGAGGCCCCCGAGCCCAGGGAACGGGGCTGGGCTGGGCTGGGTGGTTGGGGTTGGGGGAGCAGGAGCTGGAAAGGGGTGTGTGGGGTGTATGGGGTTGGGTTTTTTTGGCTGTTGCTGATGCTGAGCAGCTGGTGCTGAACGTGCTGCTTCGTTTTCATCCCCGTGGGTTTCTCGATCCCCTCTGGGCTCCTCCCGCGGGTGGGTTTGGCTGTGGGTGAGGTGCAACTGGGGGCTGCTGGAGGCTGGGGGGGGAGGAGACGCAGGGATGCTCTGCCAGCATCCCTGGGGACATTCCCTAAGGACACAGGGGGATGGAGAGCCCCGTGTCCCCAGCGGGTGCCCCAGCCCCGGAGCTGGCACCGCGGGTGCTTCTGACTCATCCGGGGGCAGAGCAAAAGGAAAGGGGAGAGAGGACGAACCGGTTCACTCCTGAGCCCATCTGGTTTCTCGGCTGCCTCATCCCCCCCCCCCCCCCCCCTCCCCTTTTCCCCACAGGCCTGAGTCAGAGGGCAGAGGCTGCTCCCCCCGTCCCGGGCTGTGAGAGAGGGGGGGGGACACACACAAACACACACACACAGGATGTGTCCGGCCCCTTTCAACCCGCATCGTGCCTCTGAGCTGATTTGCAGCTGGAAATATTCCCGACGGGATTGCTGGGGCGGTGCTGGAGGCAGGGAGGGAGCCCCTGCTCTCCCTTTATCCCGGATAAACTCAGCTTAAACCCCCCCAACAACAGAAACGCCCCCGGGCTGGTTTGGGGTGGCTTTGGGTGCAGGGAAGGAAGGGGGGAAATTGTCCCTGTTCATTTGCTTTCCATCCCCGTCCCCCCCCCCTTTCCTTCCTCCCATTCCCGTTTCAGTCTCTCCTGACTTGTGTGAGAGAGCAAAATATGCAGGGCAGCCCCCCCGGGTTTTGCAGCAAACCCTTCTTCAGCCCCTTTTTGTGTCCCCTGGGTAGGGAACTGGTGCCTGATCCCACCCCCAG
>NW_009952709.1:1941620-1943484 GCF_000747805.2 Chaetura pelagica | reverse complement strand
TCATTTGCTTTCCCTCCCCGCCCCCCCCCCTTTTCCTTCCTCCCATTCCCGTTTCAGTCTCTCCTGACTTGTGTGAGAGAGCAAAATATGCAGGGCAGCCCCCCCGGGTTTTGCAGCAAACCCTTCTTCAGCCCCTTTTTGTGTCCCCTGGGTAGGGAACTGGTGCCTGATCCCCCCCCCAGCCCCAGCATTGCCCTGGGAGCCAGTGCTGGAAACCCCTCCCTGGGGGGATGCTCTGGGAGATGCTCAGCTGGGCTGAGTCAGACCTGTGTGAAGGACTTTTGTGTTTCTGGGTGGAAATGAAATCAGATTCAAATTCCAGAAACTGAGCAGCCGGCTGGGGCTTACTTAACCCTTTGGGTGCACCCTGCAGTGCTCTCCTGGCTCCCTGCAGGGCCAGGGAGCAGCTCAGAGCTGGCACCTCTTGCACTGTCCCTCCTGCTGGCTGTCCCTGCACTGCTGGTGCTCAGCCTGCCATCCTGTCACGTTGCCTGTCCTAAAATCCTGTAGGGATGAGCCTGCCCTGGGTGGGACCCAGCAGGGTGGGAGGCACTGCAGAGGGACACAGAGCAGGCCCTGTGTCCATGGGCCCTTCCCAGCTCAGCAGCTGCAGGTGGAGCTCAGAGCTCTTGGGGTGCTGCTGGATCCAGGGCTGTCTCAGCACCCTGGCCCTGTGTGCTGGGCAATGGATCAAAGACACCCCATCCTGAGCATGCTGTGCACCCCATCCCTGTGTGCATCCCACCCCATCCTCACCATGCCATGCTCCCTGCTCCTGCCCTGCTCCCTGTTCCTGCTGTGCTCCCTGTTCCTGCCCTGCTCCCTGTTCCTGCCCTGCTCCCTGTTCCTGCCCTGCTCCCTGTTCTGCCCTGCTCCCTGCTCCTGCCCTGCTCCCTGTTCCTGCCCTGCTCCCTGTTCCTGCCCTGCCATACACC
Organism: Chaetura pelagica; assembly: GCF_000747805.2. Classification (NCBI taxonomy): domain Eukaryota; kingdom Metazoa; phylum Chordata; class Aves; order Apodiformes; family Apodidae; genus Chaetura; species Chaetura pelagica. Next base: position 1,942,549 of record NW_009952709.1, on the reverse strand, counting down.
CACCACACATCCAGTTCCCAGCTTGCTGTGCCCCCTCAGCAGGGAATGCCCAGACACACTCTCTGCTTATTCCCAGTCCCATTCAGCCCAGGCAGTGGTGTGGGATGGCTGGGGCAGCCAGGGGTGTCCTGGGCACCCTTTGCCCAGCCAATGGCATCGACCCCCCTGCAGTGGCTTTGTCCTTGGTTCCCCTTGCTGGAAGAGCCACCCTCATTGTCCTCTGAAGAACCAGAGCAGCCTGGGAATGGGATGTGAGGGAGACAGGGGGTCAGCGTGGGAAAGGGGGTGACTTTCCGGGCAGTTTGTGTACCCTGTGTTGCCCATCCTCCCAGTCCTGCCCCACCAGCAGGCACAGGGAGGGTGCTGCTGGCTCCATGACTCCCATGGGAACTGCAACTGGATGGCCATGCATGCTGGGGACACCCTGTCCTGCTGAGCAGTGTCCCACCTCCCTGTCCCAGCCCCCAGCCTGCCTACAGGAGGGAGCAGTGACCTGACAGGTCGGGACCCTTCTGGTTTTGCTGCCTTGATCTGGGTGGGAATCACTTTCTGCTCGTCCTGGCCTGGCTGAGCTGTGAGGTGGCCGGGCTGGTGGCCTGGATGGCCATGCATGCTGGGGACACCCTGTCCTGCTGAGCAGTGTCCCACCTCCCTGTCCCAGCCCCCAGCCTGCCTACAGGAGGGAGCAGTGACCTGACAGGTCGGGACCCTTCTGGTTTTGCTGCCTTGATCTGGGTGGGAATCACTTTCTGCTCGTCCTGGCCTGGCTGAGCTGTGAGGTGGCCGGGCTGGTGGCCCCGTGTGCCAGCCCTGGATGTCCCTGCTGGTGCCACACACCCGTGTGCCAGCCCCTGGATGTCCCTGCCTGTGCCACACACCCGTGTGCCAGCCCTGGATGTCCCTGCCGGTGGCAACCACCCGCGTGCCCG
>NW_009952709.1:1936738-1940287 GCF_000747805.2 Chaetura pelagica | reverse complement strand
CCCCGACTGTAATGAAGCAGCAGCAGAGGGGTGACACAGGGTGTGTCTGGGGAGGGAGGGACGTGGGGCTTTGGGCTTGTAAAATGGGATGTGGGATGGAGGGGGGCAGGGGGGTGTGAGTGTGCAAGGGGTGTGTGCATGTTTGACCCTGTCTGTGCGTGTTTGTGCGTGGGAGTGTGCGTGAGTGTGCAAGGGTGTTCATGGGGAGTGTTAACATGAGTGTGCAAGGGTGTGCGTGGGCGGTGTGTGTGCGTGGGTGTACAAGGGGGTTCATGGGAGAGGTGTGCATGAGTGTGCAAGGGTGTTCATGGAGGGTGTGTGTGCATGGGTGTACAAGGGGGTTCATGGGAGGGGTGTGCATGAGTGTGCAAGGGTGTTCAGGGAGGGGGTGTATGCATGAGTGTGCAAGGGTGTTAATGGGGGAGTGTACATGAGTGTGCAAGGGGGTTCATGGGAGGGGTGTGCATGAGTGTGCAAGGGTGTTCAGGGAGGGGGTGTATGCATGAGTGTGCAAGGGTGTTAATGGGGGAGTGTACATGAGTGTGCAAGGGTGTTCATGGATGTTTGTGTGCATGGGTGTGCAAGGGTGTTCATGGGGGGTGTGTGCATGAGTGTGCAAGGGTGTTCATGGGGGTGTGTATGGGCAGGAGTGTGGGATTGTGTGTATGTGTGTGTGCATGGGAGTGTGCATGGGTACATGTGCCTGTTTGTGCATGGGTGTGTGCAGGGGTGTACAAGGGTGTGCAGGGGGGGTTGTATAGGCAGGAGTGTGGGGTTGTGTGTATGTGTCACCCAGCTCCCACTGTCCCTGCCCAGCCCCATGGGGTGTGTTTGGGAGCCCCAGCCCTGGGAGCAGCCCTGGTGTTCCCTCCTGGCCACACATCCCCATGGCAGTGCCCTGGGGACCAGGGGCCAGGCAGCCCAGCCTGGGGCAGGAGGCAGCTCTGCAGCCCCACAGGCACCTTGGGCAGGTGAAGGCTGGGGTGGGTGCAGGGGAGCTGTGCACCCTGCTCTGCTTTTTCCCTTTCTAACCCTTGACTGCCCACCCAAGCTCCTGCCACACCAGGAGAGTGGAAAGGACCTCTCCAGCCTCAGGTTCCTTGGTGCCTGTGGAAGGGCACGGGGAGATGTTTATCTCAAGAGCAACTTTGCTGAGCATCCCTGGTTGAGCTGGGATCCTGGGATCCCACAGGCAGAAGGTGCAGCTGGGATCCTGGGATCCCACAGGTAGAAGGTGCAGCTGGGATCCTGGGATCCCACAGGTAGAAGCAGCTGGGATCCTGGGATCCCACAGGCAGAGGATGCACCCATGCAGCTCAGCCCAGTGCTGGGTGAGGCCAAACTGGACCCCAGCCCCAGGAAACCATCTGAGCCACCACATTCCTGTCCCCTCTGGGCTCAGCCTGGGACATGCTGTGATGCTGCAGCAGCCCTGATCCTTTTCCCCCATCCTAATGGTTGGACTTGGTGATCTTCCAAGTCTTGCCCAACCCAAACGAAGCCGTGATTCTCTCCTACCCTTGGCAAGCAAGGAGGGCACCCACTGCTGGGTGGGGGCCAAGAAAACTGTGCAGCAAACCCTGGGCAGGATCTGCCCTCCCTGCTGCCAGATCTGCTGGCTCTGCCGGGGCTATTTAAAGCATCACTCTCATTTTCACATGATTTTGAGGGTAATGAGGAGAGGGAGCTGTGACCACACACATGCACTGGCAGGGTTCCTGGCAAGGCAGGGGCTGCCAGGGTTGGGGTTTCTGGAGCCCTGGTCTCCTCATGGCAGGGAAACAAACTTCAGGCAGCAAAGCCAGGCAGCTGGAGGGAAGGGTATGGTCAAGCTGTCCATGCTGTTCTCTGAATTATAAGGTCTCAGGGCTGGACCTGGAGCTTGTGGCTTGTTTTTTTTTGCTCCTTGGCTTTGCTCTGAGAGATGCTGGAGCTGGGACTGGACCTGCATGTGGGAGGTCAGGATAAGAGCTGCCTTGTTCTGTGCACATGGGAGGCTGCTGGTGGTGCTGGAGATGCCTCCAAAAGCAGCCAGTCCAGGCTGCTGGCCAGCTTGGGCAGCTTGCTGTGGCTTTTGGAATCCTCCTGAGGGCGAGATCCACCTCCTGCCCTCAGGGGCTGCCAGGGTTGGGGTTTCTGGAGCCCTGGTCTCCTCATGGCAGGGAAACAAACTTCAGGCAGCAAAGCCAGGCAGCTGGAGGGAAGGGTATGGTCAAGCTGTCCATGCTGTTCTCTGAATTATAAGGTCTCAGGGCTGGACCTGGAGCTTGTGGCTTGTTTTTTTTTGCTCCTTGGCTTTGCTCTGAGAGATGCTGGAGCTGGGACTGGACCTGCATGTGGGAGGTCAGGATAAGAGCTGCTGTCTGCCTTGTTCTGTGCACATGGGAGGCTGCTGGTGGTGCTGGAGATGCCTCCAAAAGCAGCCAGTCCAGGCTGCTGGCCAGCTTGGGCAGCTTGCTGTGGCTTTTGGAATCCTCCTGAGGGCGAGATCCACCTCCTGCCCTGGTTCAAAGGGACTGAGACTGGACCAAGGCTTCTCTGCCTGAGCTGTGACCTCCTGCACATGCCTTTGGGGGTGCAACCTGCCTTGCCAGGGGCTGCTGCCTCCCTGCCTGGCCCCTGTCATTGTGCTCCGGGCTGGGTGACAGCTGTGGTGGCACGACTGGTCCAGGAGGTGGGTTGGAGCAGGAGCAGGTTTTGCCCAGACAAGCCTCAGGCATCATCTGGGACAAGAGCAAACCTGTGCTGCCTGTTCCTTCTCATGCCAGGCTGTCCCCACGGGAGCTGCTCACCCTGCTGTGCCCAGGGTGCTGGGTGGGTGATGGGCAGAGAGGACGGGTCCTTGGGGACCAGGCATGGGGGACCTGAGTGTGGCTGGGGATGCAGAGCTGGTGTCTGGAGCTGGACCCTACTCCTGGTTCCCAGCCTCCTGCCCAGCCCCGTGTCCAGCCTGGCCTCAGGGCTTTGCCTGCCTGGGAAGCCCCCAGGCCCTGCTGTGCCCTCCCAGAGCTGCACTGGTTCCTGCAGAGCCACTTTATCTGCTGCCACCACCTGCAGCTTAGTCCTGGAGACAGCTGGGGGACAGATGAGCCCCGTGAGCAGATGTGCCAGAGCTGGGGCTCCTGCTGAGTCTGTGTGGATGTCACTGGCACCACAAAGCTGGTGGCTTTCCTTGCCAGGAACCAGAGGGATGTGCTGGAACCTGCAACCCCAGCTGCTTGGGGACAAAACCCAGCTGCTTGGGGACAAACCCCAGCTGCCTTGCACCTCTGCATGGTGCTCCTTGCTCAGTGTGACAGGGTCGGTGGTCCATGGATCAGTGGGAAAGCACCCTCTGTAGGTGGCTGGGGACACTGAGCACCATCCTGTGAGGTCCCTGGTGTGCAGCCAGCTTGCTGTGGGTGTCACACCCTCCCAGGGTGGGGCGGTGGGAGGAGGCAGGGGACACAACTCCCTGGACATGTCCCCAGGCCCCTCCAGCTCTTGGCTGCATGTGCCGCTGAAGCAGCTCCTGGGGGACCCTTGGTGACCTTGGCTGTGCAGCTGGGC
>NW_009952709.1:1935335-1936661 GCF_000747805.2 Chaetura pelagica | reverse complement strand
GGGTGGGCTTCCCAGCCTCTGCTCTCATGCAGAGCCCAGCTGTACCACTGCTAGCAGTCCAGGTTCATGCTAAATCCTGTGTCACCCTGTGCCACCTCCTCCTGACCCCTCCAGGGGTCCCTACCTCCCCTCCCCTGGCCAAGGCTGAGTGTGGTGGCTACTGGGACCAGTGGGGCACTGGGTGGGGAGTATTGGTGACCCCCATCATCCCCTCCACACCCAGAGAGGCTGAGGGAGATTAGAAAACCTTGGCTCTTCGACTGTTTCAATGCCTGCAAGTCATCGACTTCTTGCTTTTTTCCCATTGACTTAAGACCTCCTAATTGGCCCCGTCGTTAATCAGTGAAGAATGAGGGACTGAGCTGCCCGGGGAGCAGGGGCTCCTTCTGTTTTTTATTCCCATGAACTGAAAAGAAACCTCAACATGTCCTTTTCAAGCTCAGCTCTCAGCAGCCCTGCCAGAGTCACACAGCCTTGGGAGGCAGCAGGAGTTGCCACCGAGGTCCAGAGAGGGCAGAAGGTTGGCAAGGACTCCCAGCTCTTGATTTACCAGGAGAAAATGCCAAAAAAATAACCCCGGGGGTGAGGAATTTCTCTGCTGGGACGAGCAGGCGTCTTCATTCTTTGCTGGGGAAAAAAAGCAACTAACCCCCCCAGAACAACAACCCAACCAACAAACCCCCCCCCCCCAAATTTACCTCAATGGGAAGGGATTTGCAGCCCCAGCCTGGTGAGGGACTGGCCTGGTGGCTGCTGTGGCAGTGCCAGCCCCTGGGGGTGGGTCTATCTGCCCCCCCAGACGTTGTCCTGGGGGTGACATTTCCCTGCAGAGCTGCTGATCCCCCAGGGATTTGCTCCTTCCTGCTGCCTTGGCTGAGAGTGCCTGAGCTCCAGGGTGGCTGCTGCTGCTTCCCAGCCTTGGGGGGGGCTGTTTTGTCTGGGTTGGTGCCCCCCAGCATCGTCCTGGCTCCTGCTCTGGGGATGAGGAGACAACACCCATCCTCCCTGCACCCCTTGGCCCTTGGGAAGAGTTGGAGTCAACTCCCAGTTTGGTGTTTTTTTCCTCTTTTCACGGGTTCTGGGAGCAAAGTTGAGAGTGAAATTCAGAGTAGAGGCCCCGTGTGCCAAAAGCAGATCCTGGGGGGGTTGGGGGGTGTTCTCTTCCTTGGACTTGTGGTGGTTTGTGCTGTAGGAGCCCCCATATGGGGCTGAGTTGGGGTGGGGTTTGTGCTGTAGGAGCCCCCATGTGGGGCTGAGTTGGGGTGGGGTTTGTGCTGTAGGAACCCCCATGTGGGGCTGAGTTGGGGTGGGGTTTGTGCTGTAGGA
>NW_009952709.1:1925356-1933809 GCF_000747805.2 Chaetura pelagica | reverse complement strand
CTGGCAGTGTTGAAGGGCAGGTTGGATGGGGCTTGGAGCAGCCTGGGCTGGTGGGAGGTGTCCCTGCCCATGCAGGGAGGTGGGACTGGATGATCTTTAACATCCCCTCCAACCCAAGCCAGTATGATATGATCCTAAGTCCTCCTCAAAGTCCAGGCACTTCCCATCTCCCCATTCCATTTCACTGGGGTGGGCTGTAGCCCTGTGATGCTGGTCCCATGGCATCATGCACTGTCCATGCAGGCCCTGGAGCTCCTGGGGGAGGTTTTCTACCCCAGCCCATGCAAGGAGCACACGCAGCCAGCAGGGGCAAGGCTGGCTCTTGGCTGCACCCCCATGGGTGGGTGGGCTTGATGCCAGGGCTGGCAGGAGCTCCCAGGGCACCTCAAGCCCAGGGAAGCTCAGATCCTGGTGTACTGGGCTCTCATCCCCCTGCTCCGTGATGCCAGCAGTGCTCCAGCACAGGCAGGGGTGGGAAACCCTTGGTAGGTGTCTCTGACCCTCAGGGGGAAGGGGAGGTGGTTGGGAGGCTGATCTCCAGCAGCACCTTTCTCCTGCCTGGCAGAAGGGCTCCATGACCTTCCCCTGGGGCCGTGTCCTGCCCTCTCCTCCCACCTCAGAGGGCACTTGGACACCAGCCAGGGCCTCTTAGAGCAGACAGGGTTTGGGGTCTCTCCTTGCCAGGTCAGTGGGACCTCCCCTGTCCTATGGGTGCTCCTTGAAAGCAGGAGGAGACGAGACTGCCCGTGGGAACAGGCTCCTGCTCTTGCCTGAGGCTTGAAAGGGTGTTTGTTTCTAAAGAAATTGCACTCATGACATCAGACTCAAGGCCTGGGTGCTCACAGTGATTGTCTCCCTGGCCCACCCATCAAGGTGGCACCTTGCCCAGGTGCCTGGCTGTGCCCCATCTCCTCTGAGAGCTGCCAGGGTGCTGGGTGTGTTGAGCAACACAAAGGTGTGGAGGTTCCTGGGCAGGAGCTTCCCTTGGGTTCCTCCCAGCGTGGCCTTCAGCCCCTCTGGGAGGTACTTCCACCTCAAGGGTGGCTGCTTCGTTAAAAAGCTCCAGCAGGCAGCTCAGGAATGTCTGAGGAACGAGCAGCAAGGTGGGGAGGTCAAGGGCACTGTGGAAGTCTTGGAAAACCCCAGGGTATAAATAGGACATTCCTCTTGCTCCATGTCCTGTGCCAGGACCTGGCAGAGCTGCTGGGCTGGGTCAGGGCTCCAGGTGCTGTGAGGACCTGCAGGTTGCTGGGGTGGCTCTGAGAAGCTGGCAGAGCCTCCAGAGGGGCTTTGGCATCCCCAGCTCTGCCTCAGAAGTTGGGGATGTCACAAGACCCAGGGCAGGTCCTTGTCCTCATCCTCAGGCAGGTTCAGCTGGGATGTGACATTTGGGTTGTTCTGCTTTTTAATTTTATGTCCTTATGACCTTTTCTTTTGCCCTCCCTGGGGGGATGTGGTGCTCAGAGGCAGGTCCCACAGTGACAGCAGGGGCTGGTGGCCCTCCTGGGCAAGGGGCTGGGCTGGGCTGGGCTCCCAGGTGTGGATCATTCACCTGAAACACCAACAAGGAGTGACAGTGGTGAGAATGGTGGAGCCAGGGAATGGTGTCCCTGAGCACCCTCATGACCTGGCCAAGCCCCAGAGCTGAGATATCCAGACCCAGATCTCACTCCCTGTCCCCTCCCTGCCCAACCCAGAAATTTGGCTCATACCTGCCTGTCCCAAATATTTCCCAGGGTTGGGTGATGCCTCTTGGCTGCTTCCCCTGGGCCAGGAAGGTGTGTGAGGATGGGACAGCTGTGCTGGGGCTCCTGGGATACTGGTGACCATGAGCTGAGGGTCCCCTGGACACATGTCAGAGCTCAGCCTGGGTTTGATTTCCTCACCAAACCCCATGGCTTCATCTGCCTTGGGTCAGCTGGTTTGTAAGGGTTGATTCTCCTTGGATGAGCCACGTGGATGAGATGCTGATCTCCTGGGGCTGGCACCACCTTTCTGTCCCCATCCCTGCTGGTGGCCTTGATTGGGGTTCTCATCCTTCCCCGCTGTCCCCTTGCCCTGCAGGGCTTCATGCCTTCTTCTCCCCCTTCCCAGGCCCTTGGAAAGCAGGAGGGAGCAGCAAGGTGCCCTCAGCCTGTTTGCTGAGCCACACTGCTCTCAGAGCTCCTCACCACCCACAGGAGTGTGGGGCTGGGGAGGGGAAGGGCTTGGGGAAGGCAGGGGGGTTCCTGCAACCAGGAGATGAGCAGGTAGAGGAGAAGGTTTTGCAGAAGGGTCCTGGTTCTGGGACCTGGCTGGTTCCTCCTGGTGGCCACTGTGGTGGGTAATGGGTGGCAGAAGAGGCAGCTCCTGCCCTCACGAGAGCTCTCAGCTCTTGTTTGTGTTCCTGGGGTCATAAAAATTCTTGGGACAAATTCTTGGCTGGCTCAGGCAGCCTGTGTTTGGGGTGGTGTAAATGCTGCTGGCGTGTGGGCCAGAAGGTGCTGGAGGGGGGGGCTGCTCAGCTGGGGGGGCTCGAGGTGCCCTCAGCCTGTTCCTGTCACTGCTCCTCCATGAAGTTCAGAGCTTTTAAGCATCATCTGGGCCTGGGCTACCTGGGATGGCTTCTTGGTTTGTTTGTTTTTTTCCTCTTCCACGTCCCATCTGGAGACCATGCAAGGGCAGGGCTTGGCTCCTTCCATCTGCAGCTTGTCCCTGACCCCCACCCTGGCAGGACCTGCTGGTTGGTGGCCACCACCAGGAAGTACCACACGTGCTCCTGCCTGCCCCAAGCTGGGAAAAATCTCAGTGGGTGAAGTTGGGAAGAGGTTGCTGGAGGGCTCTGCTCCAACCTGCTGCTTCAGCCAAGCGAGCTCCTTGTCGCTCAGCTGAGCTTGGTCTGTCTCCCAGGAAGGAGGAGCCAGGGATGGACCTGTGGCCAGAGAACATCACTACGTGCTTGGGCAGCCACCCAGAGGTTTCCTAGGGCCCTGCATGTGGTACCCCCCAGAGCTGTCCCCCAGGTGCAGCTCCAGAAACCCAGGCACCAACATAGAGGGGATAATCCAGTGGAGGACTTGGAGAACCTCAGCACAGAGAACAGCACCCAAACCACCACGAATGGACCTTGCTGAGCTCCCCACGCCAGGCTGTGGCCGTGGGATGGAGGGGTACCCACTCCCTGCCCCCCCTGTGCTACCCACCCTGTGTTTCCCCCCCACAGGTCCCCCTGGAGGACCATGTCATCTACTCGGGCAACCTCTTCCAGTACATCGAGGAGAACAAGAAGTGGAGGAACCGCTTCTGTGTGGTCCCACACAACTACGGCTTGGTCCTCTACGAGAACAAACTGGTGAGGGGCAACAACACCCTTCTGCCCATCTCTTGGTGGGCACAGCTCCAAAAGGGGGACACCCCATGCCATGGTGCTCCCCATCACCCGGGACTGTCTATTTTTTTCTGCTCAGGCTTATGAGCGGGACCTGCAGCCCCGTGTGCTGATCAACAGTGCTGGCTACAAGGTCCTCACCTCTGTGGAGCAGTACCTGGAGCTGGTGAACAGCAGCCTGCCTGGTGAGTGGTCCTGGTGGCTGCAGAGGGGTGCTTGGAGCCTCCTGCACCCCTGCATCCCTTCTGGAAGGGATGTTTTTTGTGGTGTAGCATCCTTGTGGGCCTTCCAGAAGGGATGGTTTTGAGGTGTAGCATCCATAGGGACCTTTTCAAAGGGGTGTTTTTGAGGTGTAGCAGCCCTGGGGACCTTCTGGTAGGGGTGGTTATGAGGTGTAACATCCATGGGGACCTTCTGGAAGGGATGGTTTGGGGTGTGGGATTGTAAGGGAGGGACCCAGCCCCATTCCCTGTGCGGTGTTGGGTGCAGTGTGAGGGTTCTGCTGCTCAGCTCCTGCCACAGCCACTGGGCAAGGAAGGAAAATGTGTCTGTGGCTCCGTGAGAGCTGCCCCAAACTGCTGCCACCTCCCTTTCCCAGGAGCACTGGGAGAAGGCAGAAGCTCCTGCTCCTCCATCCAGACCCCCATGGGTCCCTAAAGGCCAGGGCAGCCCCCAGGGAGCAGGGCAGGGGCTGCTGGAACAGCTCACATAGGGCACCAGCCATGGACACCGTGGCAGCAGGGCCAGGCCAGCAGCTCTGGAGAGGCTTTCACACTGGAAATAATGAATTATTGTTACATTTTCATGTTTCCCTTCTGATTTCCCTTTTTGGGAAGCACGAAGCTCTTAGCACCTTTTATTTGTTTGGCCCCACATTTTTGGTTGAGGCAGCAGGAAGGAGGGGAGGGAGGGTCTGCTGTGCACCCTCAGCCCTGAATGCTGGGGGAAACGGACACCCCCAACCCTGCAGCACCCCCACCCCGTGTCCTGCTCCATCTGCACCTCAACACCTCCTTCCCCTCACCCTGCAGGTGTGACCCCCAAGTCGGGACAGTCCCCCATCCTGAAGTGCCCCACGGATTTCCCCCTCATCCTCTGGCACCCCTATGCCCGCCACTACTACTTCTGTGTGATGACAGGGAAGGAGCAGGAGAAGTGGAAAGCAGTTTTCCAGGACTGTGTCCGGCACTGCAACAACGGTGAGCTATTCTGGGGGGGGTCCCAGGGGGGGTTCTGGGGTGGGGACAGCAACGTTCTGCTCCAGAGAGGAGGGTGTCGAGGACCCTGCGGTGGCTGAGTTGGGTTTTGGGCCATAGAGGATGATTTGGAGGTCAAGAGGGGGATTTGGTGGGGAGGTGTGGGGCAGGATTGAGCTTCTTGTCAGTCTGAGGGAGGTGGTGTGAGCAGGAGGGATCCAGCCCCCCAGGGGGTCCCCATGCTGGCTCCATCCTGCTGCTCATAAGGAGCACGGGTGCCTGGGCAGGACAGGGAGCACAGAGCTTGGCTCAGGAGATGTCCTGCTGCCTGTTGTACACCCTGAGTCCAGAGGAGGCCATGAAGGTGATCCCAGGGCTGGAGCAGCTCTGCTCTGGAGCCAGGCTGGGAGAGTTGGGGTGTTCAGCCTGGAGAAGAGAAGGCTCCAGGGAGACCTTAGAGCAGCTTCCAGTGCCTGAAGGGGCTCCAGGAAAGCTGGGGAGGGGCTTGGGACAAGGGCAGGGAGGGAGAGGATGAATGGGAATGGTTTTAAGCTGGAAGAGGAGAGATTTAAGTGAGATATTAGGAGGAAATTCTTCCCTGTGAGGGTGGTGAGAGCCTGGCCCAGGTTGCCCAGGGAAGCTGTGGCTGCCCCATCCCTGGCAGTGTTGAAGGGCAGGTTGGATGGGGCTTGGAGCAGCCTGGGCTGGTGGGAGGTGTCCCTGCCCATGCAGGGGGTGGGACTGGATCATCTTGAAGATTCCTTCTAACCCAGAGTATCCTGTGAGTCTATAAAAATGTTTGGCAATTCAAGTCAGCAAAACATCAAGTCCCTTGTCCTGCTCCTGGCTCTGAGAGCAAGGGCAGCCAGGGCTGTGAGGGGTGGGGGTGGAGGCAGGACCTGGTTCCCACGTCAGCCACATTCTGGCAGGAAAACACGATTTTCCTGCTTGGCCATGGCCTGTGTGCTCCTGGGCTGAGCCCCAGGTCCCTTTGGTGCCTTGGGAGGTGAGAAGTTTCCTGGGGAAGGAGGTTCCAGTGCTGAAACCTGCTCAAAATCGGTTCTTGCAGAGGTTGCAGAGGGATGTTGGCTGGTCTTTAGGTGTTTCTCTCACTCCTGAGAGCTCCATGTAGCCCTGATTTTGCTGGAGCTGCTTGTTTTAGGGAGCAGAGTAACTGGGCTGGATCCAGAGCTGGGTTTTCGTGGAGGTTTCTGTCATCCCAGGGTAATTCAATCCTCTGCACACTTTGCTCTTCCCCTTCCTTTCTGTGCCCCTCACTGCAGAACATGTGCTGTCAGTGAGCTGGGAATGCTGCAGCTCACTGGGATGAGCCTCTTCCTGCAGCCCAGTGGGGTCTGGGCTCCTCTGGAGGGGAGTGGGTGCAGAGACCACCCCCCAGCCACTCACCCCCTGGGTGTGCAGCCCAGCACCCTGGGACACCCCCAAACCAATGTGAGCAAAACCAGCTCCTGGTAGAAAAGGAATCAATCTCTCTCTCAAAAAAAAACCCCAAACCCACCCAATTTATTTATCTTGAATTCCCTGCCTGGCTGGGAGGTGCTGCTGTGGGAGAGAGGAGGGTCATGAGCCACCCCCACCAGTCAGGGCTGGGACATCCAGTCTTCTCCTCCTTCTCCTCTTCCTCCTCAGCATGGGATGAAGGTTCTCACCTCACAGCCTGTGAGATAGTTCTTCCCCCCCCTCCCCAGCACCATCCCTGCCCCTCACTGCTCCTGTGAGCTCCCAGATACTGTTTCAGATTCCACCAAAGCTCTTTTGTTGTTGTCCAGCAATTTAGTTGTTTTTCCCTTCCCCTCAATTAGAGGTTCTGTCTCTGCTCTGGGTTGTGATCAGTGTGGGAACTTTTCCCCTCCCTTTTTAAGGCTGTGTTTATGTAACAGCAGCTCTTCTGTAAGAAGCAGGGATGTGGAAGATCATTCCTCACACAGGAGGTGTCCAGCCTGTTTCCCTGGAGCCCTTGGCTGCTCTGGGAATGTCCCTTGCCCTGGCTGGTGGCACACAGGGCTGGAGCAGTGCCCACCCTGCTGGCTCTTGCCCTATCTTGGGGCCAGCCTGCCCTGTTCTGCTGTGTTTTGTGCAAAAAGCAGCTTCAAACTGACTTTTCTTCCTCAGCAGCATTTTCCTGTGCCAAAAAAGGGGTGGATTTTGGAGAAGTGGAGGTGCAGCATCTCTCTCTGGTGTCACCTGGTGCACCATCATCCCAGGAGCCTTTCCAGGATAGGCTCCAGGCTTGGGCAGTTGCTTCACATCCCCAACAAGAGGAGCTCAGATCAGTGCTTAATTAGCTGCATGTGAATGAAGCAAGCTCATTAAATTTGCCCTGTGAACTAGCAAGGTGGCTTCTTGCAACCAGCCCTGCCTGGACAGGGCTCAGGGCTGGGGCAGCATCTGCTGGGGACACACGAGCCTGGTGGAGCAGATCCAGGTGACTTCTCCAGGGGGACAAATCCTGCCCTGCTCTCTGCATGACTTGGAGGATGAAGTTTGGCTGTGGCCTTGACCAGGCTGTCCCACCCAGGAGAGGATGTGGAGCTGCCAGGAGATGTGCTGGCCCCTGCAAGCTCAGCCCTGTGCTGGCTCCTACTCCCACCCAGTGCTGAGAAAGGGTCAGAATTTCCTTTCTCAACATGTTTTGTTTTGGTTTGGTTTGGTTTTTTTCCCCTGACCCTTAGGAAAAGCTGCTGAGACTTGGAGTTAAGTGTAATCATCTTAGAAAAATCTGTGTGCATTGGAAAAGGTCTGCTCATCACCCCTGTCCTGGGAAGGGAGAAGCCACCCCAGGACAAGGGTGGCCAAAGGACCTGCCAGGACTTTCCACTGCCATCTCTGGGGGGATGGTCTCTGGGAGCAGGGGGGCTCTGCCAGGGGACCCTTTTGCCACAGGGCACAGCCAGCTTGGGCTCAGCCCCATCCCACCTCCCTCTTGCAGGGGGCTTGGGGTGGGGGGGATGCTCCCAGGACACTTTCTCCCTGGCTGGTGGGTGTTGCCACAGCCAGACCCCTGGAGAGGGCAGGGATGTGTGTGGGACATGTCCTGCCATCAGCTGTCCTGCTCCCATCTCCTCCTCCTCTGGGCACCCTGCCCCTCCTCTTCATGGGTGCTGTAAGGGGCTGGGGGTGTTGTGTGACCCCCTCTTGGTGCTGGTGGCTCCAGGACACCTTGGGGGGCAGCTGAACCAGCTGGGGGCTGCTGGGGGGGCAGCAGCCCCACTGTGGATGGGTGTGCAGGATGCTCCTGGCTGCCCTGAGGGTCAATCCCCACCCCGGGGGGTTTCCCAGGAGCCTGCCCACTGCCATCCCATCCACCACTGTCTCCCCCCTCCCCCAAAATCCCACCACCCATCTCCAGGAGGGACTCACTGGACTCTTTCCTGTTCCTCCTGGGCTCTGCCTCCATTTCCCCCACTGCCCCATCCTGTGGTGCTGGGGGGCTCACAGGGCCCTGTGCACCATCAGGGGACACACTGAGTGTTCCTAATCCTGGGGAGTCCCTGCTGTGCCTTTGGGACTTACTGAGCCCATGGGCCTCCATGAACTGGGAGGGGGCTTCCTGAGCCCCCCATCCTGCTACATCCCTGCTTCTGATGCACCTTCAGGGCTTCCTGAGCACTCAGGTACCCCAGCACCTTTGGGGTTCACCGACCCCCCCCATCCTGCTGAGCTATCAGGGCTGGCCAAGCCCCCAGGTCCCTGTGCACCTTTGGAGCTTGCTGAGCCCCTCCATCCTCCTGAGCCCCTGCTCCTGACGTGCCTCCATGCCCTTGGTATCCTCTGGAGAGGATCAGCCTGCAGACAGAGTGGGAGCCCCCCCAGCCACTGCTTCCCCCCGCCCAGGTAGAGACTGGGACGGGGTCCCCCATTCCTGGTGA
>NW_009952709.1:1921309-1924986 GCF_000747805.2 Chaetura pelagica | reverse complement strand
CCTTCCGGTGCCCCACGCCCTGCCTGTGTCCCACACCCTGCTTTCCCCCCTGTTCTGCTTCTCTGCTGCTTCCCTTCCCCACCAGGCTGGGTGCCCACCCAGCGCAGCCCCCCCGGCGCCCTCCCCTCTCCCACCTGCTGCCAAAGGTCCTTCTGCTCCAGCAGTGGCTTTTTAAAGCTCCTTGCTGTGCTCTCACCAGAAGCCCTGCCCGTCCCTGCCTGCACTGCTTGTCCCTGGGGCCAGGGAAGCAAAGAGGAGGAAGCCCAGCCCCGGAGCAATGCCCATCCTGGCTATATTTAGTGAGCCATTTATAGAGCAGCACAGGCTAAATCCAGCCCCAGCCCTGCCTGGTGAGCCAGGGCTCTTCAAAGCTGCCTCTTCAGACTTGGAAAACCCTGTAGACAATTGCCACCAGGCTCATCATGTGCCACTGGAGCAGCCTAAAAAACGCACAAACGCTGCTTTTGCAGGAGCTGCAAAGCTGGGAAGCCCAAGGGAGGGAGGGGGGGACACGTCTCTGCCTCCTGCCAGCCCCGAAATAGCAGCAGTTGGTGGCAAATCGAGTGTGAAGCCTCAGGCAGCAGCTCCTTCCTGCTCGTGGGGTTGGCTCTGGAGACCCCAGGCAGGCTGAGCAGGGCACAGCTTTCAAACAGGGTCAGGGGCTCTGCTGCCCAGACCACCAGCATCTCCAGACCTGCAGGATCCCTAGACCTGCAACATCCCTGGACCACAAGCATCCCCAGACCTGCAGAATCCTTGGACCTGCCTGGGGGCTGATGGAGCTCAGCTCTGTGCCCCTCAGCAGCCATTTCCAAGCAGCCTCTGTGCCTTTGGAACTTCATCTCAGCCAGCTGGGGGGTGTCCCTGGTGTGGAAGACCTCCTGCCAGGCTGTGAGGAGGGTTCTGCTCAGGGCATGGGTGAAGGTTTGGTGGGTCTTGCAGGTGCCTGGTGCTGGAGGTGACAGTTAGTGGGGGCAGCAGGGGGTGTGGGGGAAGCTGACCACCCCACCTCTCTCTCTTCAGATCTCAGATGCTGTCTATAGGATGGTGTACGAGCAGACCAAGGCCCAGTATGATGCAGTAGTGGCCAAGTGTGAAGAGGAGAGGCCCCAGATGGAGAGCACCATCCGCACCGACATGGACCAGATCATCACCTCCAAGGAGCACTTGGCCAGCAAGATCCGAGGTACACGTGGGGACATGGATGTGTGTAGCTGTGTCTGTGACCAGCTCCTGGCACAGCATCACCCCTGTGTCACCAAGGTGTGGCTGTTCCTAGGGTGCATGGCCTGGAACTCCTGGGGAGATGCCAGCAGCTGTGGTGGCCCAGGTGCACATCCTGATTGCCTTAGGAGGTGGGGGTCAAGGTGGGAAGTGACCTCCCCACCAAGGTAATCATAGAATCATAGGGGTTGGAAGGGACCTGGAAAGCTCCCCCAGCCCAACCCCCCTGCCAGAGCAGGGGCACCCAGAGCACATCACACAGGAACGTGGCCAGGGGGGTTGGAATGTCTCCAGAGAAGGAGACTCCACAGCCTCTCTGGGCAGCCTGGCCCAGGGCTCTGTCACCCTCACAGCAAAGAAGTTCTTCCTGATATTCTCATGGAACCTCCTGTGCTCCAGTTTGCACCCATTGCCCCTTGTCCTGTCACTGGCCATCACTGAGAAAAGCCTAACTCCATCTTCCTGACACTCACCCCTTACATATTTGTTACCACTGATGAGGTGGCCCCTCAGTCTCCTCTTCTCCAAACTAAAGAGACCCAGCTCCCTCAGCCTTTCCTCAGCAGGGAGATGTTCCATGGGGCAGCAGTGGGTTCAGTGCAACCCCTTGGGTTGTCCTGTAAGCCTGGGAGACCTCTCCTGGTGGAGCCTGAGGAGAGGGGCAGGTCCTTCCCACCAGGGTGGGTTTAGGACCTGCTTTGCAGAGCTGGAAGGGCAGAGGAGCCTCACCACGCTTCCCTCTGCTCTCTGCCCAGCATTCGTCCTCCCCAAAGCAGAGATCTGTGTCCGTAACCACGTCCAGCCCTACATCTCCTCCATCCTGGAGGCCCTGATGACCCCCACGAGCCAGGGCTTTGCTGAGGTGAGGGAGGTGTTCTTCAAGGAGGTGACGGACATGAACATGAACGTGGTCAACGAAGGTGGCCTGGAGAAGCTGCCAGAGGTGAGATATTGGTGACCCGTGGGCTTCTGGGTGGTGCTGTGCTCAGTATGGACAGTGCTGAGAAAATACACGGGGGGGTGAAGCCCGTGGGGGGTGGCACAACCCAGCCCTGAGGGTGTGGAGAGGCCGTCCTGCCCTGCTGACCTGGGCTTTTATCCCCAGTACATGGAGAAGCTTTCCCACCTGGCCTTCCACCCTGTCAAGATGCAGTCGTGCTATGAGAAGATGGACCAGCTGAAGCTGGAGGGTCTCCAGCAACGGTTCGATGTGTCCAGCACGTCTGTCTTCAAGCAGAGGGCCCAGATCCACATGAGACAGGTGGGATGGAGACCGGGGTCCTCCTGTGTCCCCCAGGGCGGAGTGGGGAACCCAAGCTGGTCAGCCTTGGCAGGGATTTGGTTGGGATGTCTGTCCTGTCCAGGGACTTTCACCCAGCTGAGGGTGTGTTTTGAGGCTGGAGCTGGAGCCTGGTGGGAGCTGTGGTGGGCAGCAATGTGGGGCACCCTCCAGCATAGACTGAGCACCCAGACATGGGTGTCACAGCCCCCTCTTTGCCACCAAGCCCACTGGCACCAGCATGGCCAGTAGCCCAATTCTGGGGTCTGGGGTCCAGCCAAACCCGGAGCAGGGTGTAAAAGGGAGGGGTGCAAACCACTCTGGGGCACCCTCCTCCCTCAGCACCTTGGTCCCTAAGGTGGGTGCCACCCTGGGATGCTGGGGACCTTGCCAGCGTGAAGGCTCATCTTGGGGTGGCAGTGGCCCAAAAAGAGCCCCCTGCCCACCTCCATGGTTGGTCCTGTTGGGTCCCCCTGACCCTCTGCCTCTCTGCCCTCAGCAAATGGACGATGCCGTGTACACGTTTGAGACGCTGCTGCACCAGGAGGTGGGGAAGCTGCAGGGCAGTGACAACCTGTGCAAGTCCATCCAGCGCATCCTGGAGAGGGTGCTCAAGGTGAGGGAGGCTTTGGTGGCCTTTGGTGGCCTTTGGTGGCCTCTGGTGGCCTTTGGTGGCCTTTGGTGCTAGGGTCAGGATCCTAGGGAAGAGCAGGGGAGTGAGCTTTGCCATTGAATACAAGTCTTCAGGGGAAAGATGTCTTTATAATTGAGACTTTGATGCATTTTTGCTGGGATGGGGGGAGGCAGGAAGGGGGGGAAGCCACCTGGAGGAGCCAGGTCCCCTCTGAGCACATTGACTGAAAAAGCCACCTGAGGTTCCGAGTGGCCCAAAGACCTTAGTGCAGGCAGTGGTGGAGGAGCTGGCTCATACCTGAGCTCAGACACCCTCAGGACTGGCTGGGGGGAAGGATGGGAGAGGCAGAGGAACCTCCTCACGTCCCTGCAAAGGGATTTTGGGGCAGGGATTGCGGGCACGGAGGAGGAAGGTGCCAGCCCACGCTGACCCAGGGCTGCCACCTCCCTCTTCCTGCAGAAATACGACTACGACAGCAGCACTGTGAGGAAGAAGTTCTTCAGGGAGGCCCTGCTGCAGATCACCATCCCCTTCCTGCTG
>NW_009952709.1:1920022-1920713 GCF_000747805.2 Chaetura pelagica | reverse complement strand
CCACCTGCAAGGCGGTACGAGGGGCATGGCTGGGGGGGTTTGTGGGGATCACACCCTCCCCAGAGGGTCTGGAGGACCCCCCTACCCTCCTGTCCCCACCCCTAGCTCAGCCAGCTCTTCCCCACGGCAGGAATTAGCCAAGTTCCAGGAGCTGATCTTCGAGGACTTTGCTAACTTCATCCTGGTGGAGAACACGTATGAGGAGGTGGTGCTGCAGTCGGTGATGAAAGACATCATGCAAGGTAGGAGCTGGTGGTGCCAGGGAGCTCTGAGCTCCAGGGGGGGGCTCCAGCAGCCTGAGGTGGGTGGTGGGTGCTGGGTAGGGTCAGGGTGAGCTGAGCCTGGGCTCAGCATCGTCTGCAGGGCTCATGGTGAGTGCTGGGGAGCAGAAGAGGAGGGGTGACCCCATGCAGGGTGCTGAGGGCTCAGTGAGGAGGGGTGACACCTTGCAGGGTGCTTCTTGGGGGGATGATTCTTGGGGTGTCCCTGCAGAGGGGTGGGAGTTGGACTCGATGACCCTGATAGGTCCCTTCCAATTCAGCATATTCTAGGATTCTGTGATTCTGGGGGGCTGTACTATGGGGGTGACCCTGTGCTGGGGGCTGCATGAGGAGGGGGTGACCCTGTGCTGGGTGCTGGGGGCTGCATGAGGAGGGGGTGACCCTGTGCCGGGGGCTGGGGGGGGGATGGG
>NW_009952709.1:1915181-1918785 GCF_000747805.2 Chaetura pelagica | reverse complement strand
ACCATCCAGCACCACCATCACCTGTCTCTGGAGCTTCATCAGGGGCTGGGGGGCAACATCCTGCACCAGCATCACCTGCTCCTGCAGCCCAAATTCCAGCAGGGGCTGGGGGGAAACATCCTGCACCAGCATCACCTGCCTCTGGAGCTTCATCAGGGGCTGGGGGGCAACATCCTGCACCAGCATCACCTGTCCCTGGAGCCCAGGTCCCATCAGGGGCTGGGGGGCAACATCCTGCACCAGCATCACCTGCTCCTGCAGCCCAGGTCCTGGAACACCGTGCACCAGCATCCCCCACGGCACCATCCCCCATGCCCAGATCCCACGTTCCAACCTCCCCCAAGCCTGGAGCAGATGTCCCATCAGAAGCCAAGGTGCCCCAGGCCACACCAGCATCACCTGCACCCAGAGCTGATGTCCCATCACCATCTGCTGGGAGGGGGTGTCACCAGCCCAGTGACAAGGAGACGGGCGAGGAGGTGGCCCCCCCGGGCAGTGGGTGCAGCCCCCCACAGCCCCCGGGCACGACAGAGAGCAGTGAGGGGGTGCAGACTGAGTTCTAGCCCTGGGGGCCCCTTGCCATGGACTGACCCCAGTGCTGGGGTTGGGGGAAACAGGACCTGCTGCCAGGGATGGAGAGGGAGGGGATGGGAAACACTGAGACCTTATTGCCTATCCGGGGGGGGAGCTTCCCACTACTCTGTGGGGCTGGCCACAGCTGAAATGGTCCTACTGGGTCAGACTGGGGGAGACCACTGGCCCGGGGTACCCCCTGCACTCTGCTCTGTCCTTTTTCTGCCTTATTTTCTTCTTTTCTACTGAAGAGATGCTTTATCTGCATCCCCCCCCCCAAGTGCCGGGGGCTACCGTGGGGGGGCTGGCACTAGCCCTGCTGGGGATGGGGGATGCTCCCAGCTGCCGCAACCTGGGGTGGGGGGGTTTCCTGGGATCCTGCCCACCCCGCTGGCTCCGGGAGTGCTGGTGGGAGTCAGGGCCATGGGGGATGATGGAAAATGTGAGGGTGGCCAGGGGCACAGCAGGGACACAGGGAGGCTTGAACCACTGTCCCACTGGGGCAGGCTGGGCTCTTGGCTCCCAGGGTGGGCTCATGGCACCCAGGGGGGGCTCCTTAACACCCAGGGTGGGCTCTTGGACCCCCAGGTGGGCGGGCACATTAACACCCAAGGTGGGCTCTTGGCTCCCAGGGTGGGCTCCTTAACACCCAGGGTGGGCTCTTGGCTCCCAGGGTGGGCTCATTAACATCCAGGGTGGGCTCATAACACCCAGGGTGGGCTCATGGCACCCAGGGTGGGCTCATTAACACCCAGGGTGGGCTCATGGCACCCAGGGTGGGCACATTAATACCCAGGGTGGGCTCATGGCACCCAGGGTGGGCTCATTAACACCCAGGGTGGGCTCATGGCACCCAGTGCCCACCTCCACCCTGCCACCCTTTAAAGTTCAGAGTAAAACCTCAGCAGGCAAGGTGGCACTGACACCACGTCCCCACCTTTGCCTGGCAGGACTGGGCTGCCTCTGGTCCGTGCAGGAGGGGTCCCAGCTCCTGCCCAACCCCCCCAGGAGCCTCTCAGCACCACGCCAGGATGATTCCTCAGGCTCTCAAGCCTGGCAGGTTTTTGGGACCCTCCCAGGGTGGGCTCCTTAACACCCAGGGTGGGCTCATGGCACCCAGGGTGAGCTCATTAACACCCAGGGTGGGCTCATTAACACCCAGGGTGGGCACATTAACACCCAAGGTGGGCTCTTGGCTCCCAGGGTGGGCTCCTTAACACCCAGGGTGGGCTCTTGGCTCCCAGGGTGGGCTCATTAACATCCAGGGTGGGCTCATAACACCCAGGGTGGGCTCATGGCACCCAGGGTGGGCTCATTAACACCCAGGGTGGGCTCATGGCACCCAGGGTGGGCACATTAATACCCAGGGTGGGCTCATGGCACCCAGGGTGGGCTCATTAACACCCAGGGTGGGCTCATGGCACCCAGGGTGGGCTCATTAACACCCAGGGTGGGCTCATGGCACCCAGGGTGGGCTCATTAACACCCAGGGTGGGCTCATGGCACCCAGGGTGGGCTCATTAACACCCAGGGTGGGCTCATGGCACCCAGTGCCCACCTCCACCCTGCCACCCTTTAAAGTTCAGAGTAAAACCTCAGCAGGCAAGGTGGCACTGACACCACGTCCCCACCTTTGCCTGGCAGGACTGGGCTGCCTCTGGTCCGTGCAGGAGGGGTCCCAGCTCCTGCCCAACCCCCCCAGGAGCCTCTCAGCACCACGCCAGGATGATTCCTCAGGCTCTCAAGCCTGGCAGGTTTTTGGGACCCGCAGTGATGGTTGGGCAAAGAGCTGGTGCCTTAGCAGTGGTTTGCTGGGACCCCCAGCAGCCCTGCCTGCTGTGGGGAGGGGGCTGTGCCAGGCTCCCCCCACAGAGGTGCTGAGAGCCCCTGGGCTGGGCTGGGCCTGAGCCACGTGTGGTGCACAGAGCAGGGACCAGCACCCCGACCCTCGCCTCTATTTTAGGTGTTTCTGCCTCTGAAAGGGGGTGCCCAGCCTAACCCACTCGGGGAGGCCCCCCCAGAGTGCCTTGCTTTGGGAACTTAAAAAAAAAAAAACCCTGTCTCTTCCAGGATATTTTATTAAGAAAGTTATACAAATGTTTAAAAAAGAAAAAAATATGCTTATAATAATTAATAAAATGGAAAAGCTTTATTTAAAAGCCAGAGGAGACTGTCCTTGTATTCCTGAACAATTCCCCCTGGGGCTGTGCTGGTGGGGTAGGGCTGGGGGTGTGACCAGGGGGTGTCACATCCTGAGCTCCGCCCCCCCCCAACAGGAACACAAGCCAATGACTGAGATGCTTTTATTACAAGGGGGGTCCCAAGGAAGCAGCAAGAGGCACCCCCAGCAGCAGCTTCCCCTCGGCACAGCCACACTGACAGCTTGGGGGGCTGCTCTGACCCCCTCCCTGCAGCACTGTGAGGACAGAGGGGGGGCTTGGGGGGAGGGCAGCAGGACACCCATTATCCCCAGTAGGCACTGTGTGAAGTGGGGCTCGGTGCAGGGCAGGGCTGCCTGTCCCCAGCCTGTCCCCTTTTTTTTTTTTCCCCAGCAGGTCACTGGATCACTCAGCCAGGATGAACCCCTCTTAAAACAAACTGGTTGGTGGGGATTGAAGGAAATGCCCAGCAACCCCCCTGGCCGAAAAAACTCCCTGAGAACTGGGGGACAGCCACCAGCTGAGGACAGCAGCAACGTGCTGGCCTTGGGGGTCCCCTCCCCTGGGTCAGGCCAGCACGGAGAGTCCCTGCAGCAGGTCCCTGGGGTGCTGCATCCTGCACAGCATGGGGACAAGGACAGACCCAGCAGAAGTGACAGCAGCTATTCCAGGCAAAGTAGCAGGTCTGATGGCCCCCAGGAAGATCCAGGCGTTGTAGGACATGACAGCCAGCATCACCATGTAGCCCAGCACCACCTGCACCAGGTGGAACAGGGTCTGCCCCACGTGGTAGCAAAACCACCTGTGGAAGAAGATGGGAGAGCCCATCAGGGAGGGGCCAGGGCAGCCCCCCCCCCCCCCCCTCTCCCCCC
>NW_009952709.1:1913505-1914843 GCF_000747805.2 Chaetura pelagica | reverse complement strand
CCCCCCAACCCCCCATCCTCCTGAGAGCTCCCCCATCCCCTGAGCCCCCCCCAAAAGGGTGCAGAGGGATCCCCCCCCACAGGGTACCTGCCCTGCCCGGGGTGGGTGTCCTGCAGGTTGGGGTCTGTGAGCCCCTGGTGGCTGGGGCGGCGGGCCAGCGCCAGCAGCGCCCGGCGCAGCAGCACCGCCTTGCCCAGCTTCACCCCCTCGTACAGCACTGACAGCAGCACCAGCACCAGCACCGACAGGGCCATCCCTGCAAGGGGGTAAAAGAAAACAGCCCTGCCGTCAGAAACTGCCCCGGAGGGAAGAGCTGGGTGGTTTCCATAGGGTGAGGGGGAGGGATGTGACTGCTCCAGGGACTGGGGAGGTTTGTGATGTGTTAGGAAAAGGGGTATTGAGCCCGTGTAGGGGTTTTCAGATGAGACATGAGGAGGAGATTCTTCCCTGTGAGGGTGGTGAGAGCCTGGCCCAGGTTGCCCAGGGAAGCTGTGGCTGCCCCATCCCTGGCAAAGGGCAGGTTGGATGGGGCTTGGAGCAGCCTGGGCTGGTGGGAGGGGTCCCTGCCCATGCAGGGGGGTTGGATCTAGGTGATCTTTAAGGTCCTTCCAATCCAAACCATTCTGAGATGATTCTATGACTCAATCTCCCATCTAAGTCCCTAGGGAGTATTTTTTTTGGGGGGTGGGGAGGGGTGCTGCTCTGAAAACCAGAAGCATCTTTGCACAGGCTCACGTGATGGTAAAAACACGACGATGGGATAATTAAAAAAAAAAGGAGTGTAAAAGAAAATGGGAAGCTCACCCATCACTGAGGGAGCTGGGAGGGGGGTGCATTGGCAGGCCTGGTAGGGATGCTTCCCACACCTCCCTGCCTGCTGCTTTCAGCCTGGGAATTACCAGGGCACAGCTCTGCTCACGGGGCATGGAGAGGGGCAGCCAAAAACGGGCACTGCCTTCAGAGTGCTGGGGTGTGGAGCCCATCGTGGCTCTGCCCTCACCCCCCAGCATGCAGCAAGTGTCCCAGTGTTGATGCTTTCCCCCCCTCCCAGCCCACTGCTCACACTGCTGCTGCCAGAAATGCACAGTCACTGCTGGCCCTGAATCCTCTTCCCCAGGGGGAGAGCACAGCTGGTGATGGACAGATGGACAGACAGACGGGTGTCTCGGGGCCAGGTGTGGGCTGGCAGCCTACCTGTGGGGGTGTGGACACTCCAGAAGTCAAAGAGCAGCACAGCTGTGTCCGAGAAGTAGAAAGACATCTGGAAGAGAGGCCAAGGAAAGGGCAGTGTAGGAACTGGCTGGGGGTGATGGGGCAGGCAGGGGCGGGGGCAGCCCC
>NW_009952709.1:1910401-1912990 GCF_000747805.2 Chaetura pelagica | reverse complement strand
AGGCCAAGGAAAGGGCAGTGCAGGAACTGGCTGGGGGTGATGGGGCAGCCAGGGGCTGGGGCACCCACATCTTCAGCAGCTCCAGGCACCCACCCCCTCCCAGTGCTGAGCCCCACAGCTGCAGCTCAGCTGGGGTTTTACCAAATGGTGTAATGTATTATTTTCCCCAATTCCTGAAACGGGAAGAGGAACTTGCACTAAAAATCACAGTCACGCTGAACAGGCTCAGCTCCTCCCTTGACCTCCCATTTTCACCTCTTGCAGCAGCTCCCACGTACATCTGGGCTGGCAAGAAAAAGCCAGAGTTGACCCCTGCTAGGAAGGGAGACAAGCCAAGGACTTCACCAACCCAGACTTGAGAAGGGAAGGTCCATGGGAGGCAGAGGGAGGCTGGTGGCCACTGCAGCACAGCTGCTCTCCATGTCCCTCTTGCTCCCAGGGGTTTCTCTCCCATGGGTGGGACAGACCAAAGCACCCAGAGCCACAGGTGTGACCACCTGACAGTGGGTGCCAGGGGGGTCCAGGGATGCCTCCCTGGCAGAGGAGCATCAATCCAAGCACTGTCCATCTGTCTGACCTGGGGCTGCTGGCACCTACCAAGGCATCAAACCTCCTTCTTCAATCCTGCTGGAACAGGAGGAGCCAGCACTGCTCTTGAGGAACAAACCCACCCACAGAGGTGACACCACAGCTACCAAGGCTTTCACCACAAAACATGGAATTCTGTTGGGTTTTTCCCCCCTCCTCCCTTTGGTGAATCTCTCCAGGTAGCATTCAAGGGCCTTGTTCCTTCTCCTTCTGCACTGCCCTGGCTCTGGCTGCACGTACCCACTGTCACTGACACCAGCACATGTTGCCTTGGCCAGAAATAACCACCCAATGACCTGGTGTCCACACACCAGCTCTAATTACACCCTCTGGCCACCCAGAGCACATTAGCACATGTAACTGGCTCATGCTTTTAAGCCTCCTTTGGCAACAGATTAATTATAATTAGCCTTTAAATTAAGCTCTTTCTCCTCTGCAGGCTTCTCTGCAGTCTGCAGTGTTGTGTAAGGAGCAGGTCACTACTGAGGGACAGGGGAACAGAGGGGACTGGCAGAAGGTCCCCTTGCTGCACCAGCTCTCCCAGTCTGGGGGAAAGCCATGTGGTTTTGGGTACCTAGCATGGCTGTGACACCAAAATGATGCTCCTTGGGCCAGTGGCCCCTTGATCCTCTCCTATAGCTTGATTTCTCTGGACACAGCACCTCACTGGGTGAGATAAGGAGTGAGAAGGTCAAGAGGACAAGTCCTATAAAATCTCTGTGCTCTTTGCAAGGGGGGAATGAGGCTGCCAGGGTGATGAGACAGGCCCAGGGACGTTGGTTGGAGGGTTGTGGTCCCCTCCTCACCCATCTGCCCACATGGCAGTGATTCAGCAGGAGCCCAGGTGAGGCTGCACCCAGCTCCTCCTCCACACCTGCCAGGTATGTGCACACAAATAAAGGCACTGGGAAACACACTGTGCTGCCTCTGCTCTGTGCACAGGGATGCACCACACAATGCCAGCTTGGAAGGGACCTCGAGGACCAGCTGGGCCAACCTTTCCAGGCAAGAACATGGTTTAGCTAAGTCTGAAACATGTCCCATGTTGGGGAATTGCACCATGACCCATGAGATTATTGCAGTGTCTGACTGCTCACGTTGTGAAAAACTTCCTTCTGCTGTCCAACTGGGATGTTTTCCCAGGAGCAACTGGCACCCATTATCCCTCGTGTTTTCCATGTGACTCCTCATAAAAAGGGAGTTTCCATCTTCTTGGCAGCCACCCTTAAAGTACTGGAACGTGGCAATAAGGTCCCCCCCTCAGCCTTCCTCTCTCCAGGCTGAACAAACTCAGCTCTCTCAGCCTTTCCTCCCTCGGTAGCTCAACCCACTGCAGTTTTGGGGCAACTCTTTGCCACGAAGTGAAAAACAAGTGCAAAACTGCTCCTGCTGGAAGCAGTGTCAGGTCGCCCAGTGCATCCCAACCTGCTGCTCCGGTCTGACTGGGACACCCAGCCCTGGTGCTGGGAGCAGCCTGCAGCACATCCAACCCCCCCCCAGTTTGCAAACCAGCATGACAAACAGGACTGTCCCTGCCAGCCCCCCCACCCTGGGGACACGGTGGCCCTGGGAGGTGTCCCCAGAGGTGTCCCCAGGGGGGGAGAGGGGGGGTCCCCCTGGGTGTGAGCCACCCCCAGGACCCTGCTGGGGATGCTGCTGCAGGGGGGGGGCTGGTGCCAGCAGATCAGGGGGTAACCTGGTAACCTCAGATATCACACCTGAGCTCAGGGCAGGAAGCAAACCTGCTTCAGGGTGGTGGTTGGAGGTCAGTGCTCCTGAGCTCCTGCTTCCAGTGTGAACCTGCACCCACGGCAGCCCCCCCCGTGGGTGGTGGGGGAGTGGGCAATGGGGTGGGGGTGCAGAGGGGTGCAAGGAGCAGGCAGCTCACCCTGTGCACGGCCAGAGCCACGGGCTGGGGCACCGGGTGAGGCACAGGGGAACCGGGGTGGGGGGCACGGGAAACCGGGGGAGGAAGGGAACCGGGGGGAGAGGGGGGTCGGG
>NW_009952709.1:1899991-1909320 GCF_000747805.2 Chaetura pelagica | reverse complement strand
GGGGCTGGGGAGGGGTCTGGGGGCTCCCCAAGTCTGAGCAGGAGCAGCTGAGGGAGCTTTTCGAGTTCCTTTTGGAGCAAAGGAGGTGAGGGGAGACCTGCTGGCTCTGCAGCTGCCCGAGGGGAGGTTGGAGAGAGGGGGGATCAGTCTCT
This sequence comes from Chaetura pelagica, assembly GCF_000747805.2. Taxonomy (NCBI): domain Eukaryota; kingdom Metazoa; phylum Chordata; class Aves; order Apodiformes; family Apodidae; genus Chaetura; species Chaetura pelagica. The sequence goes on along the minus strand of NW_009952709.1, from coordinate 1,909,168 downwards.
TCTCCCAAGGAACAGGGATAGAACAAGAGGAATTGGCCTCAAGCTGTGCCAGGGGAGGTTTAGGTTGGATCTTGGGCACAATTCCTTCCCCAAAAGGGCTGTCAGGCCCTGCCCAGGCTGCCCAGGTGGAGTCCCCATCCCTGGAGGGGTTTCCAAGCCCTGGAGATGGTGCTGAGGGGCAGTGGGGCCTGGGCAGGGCTGGGTTAATGGTTGGAACAATCCTGTGATTTCATCCTGCACCGACCCCCTGCACCAGAGCACAGTGTCCCTGAGTGTTCTGCTGGTTCCCCCCTGGCAGCAGGAGGGCAGGATGTCACTGAGTGTTTGTCATCCCAGCTGCAAAATACAAAAGGTACTTTTTTTCCCCCCCCTGGACTTTCCCAGACAGGCAGGACAGACCTAAGGGGAACTTTCCTCCCCAGCTCCTCACTGCCCCACTCCAGATATCTCCATCACACCAAGGAGCAGGAGGAGGAGGCAGCTCTGGAACTGCCCCTGCCTCAGTTTCCCCTGGTGAAAAGGGGCAGTGATGCCCAGAGAGGCTCTCCCTGCCTGCCAGCAGGTTTGTGTGCAACTCCCTGCTCGGAAAAGAAAGACAAGGGTGCAGGTAAAACTGCCTCTGGTAGCAAAGTGTCTTTGTCCTGATGTCCAGAGAGGTGGGACTGGACTTCTTCAGGGCACGTTTGCTGCTTGAATTAACAAAAATTAAATTGGAGAAACCTGCCCTCGTGCTGCTTCTCTTTAAAATCTTGTCTCCAAAGTTTCCAACAGAAACGGACACAACCATTATTTTGGCAGCTGAAGGAGCAGCAGGGCCAGGGGCTGAGGGGAGGGCTGTGCTGCTTCTCTCCTCTGCACAAACACAGCAGAAAAAACAGCTGCTCAAAAGAAATAACAAATAATTTAAAAATAAAATCCTGCCCTGAAGAAAAAAAAATGTTGTTTACTGTCACATACCAGGCCACCCTGCATCCCTCCCCAGGAATCCAGCACGTGCCTTGAGCTGGAGTTGATGTTTTCCCTTTGCAACCTGCTGCAGAGGGTCCCTCTCAGCAGCACCCAGGGGATGTGGCAGGCCCCCGGGGGAGGTGGCAGCCCCTGCTGGAGCCTCTGGCTGCAGGAGCCCTGCAGGGAGCAGGAACCCAGCTCTGCCCAAAGGCTCCTCTTCCCCTTTCTGCCAGGAAGGGAAGTCCCTGCACGGCAGGAATTGAGGTTTTGGCTGCCCCCGTGATGATGAGGCTGCACATCCCCAGGCAAGGGGACATCCCCAGGGGGGTCTCCAGGGGGGTGGGCAGGGCCAGGACTGGCATCACAGCCTGGCAGGGCAGAGCTGGGGTTGGTTTTACAGGCAACAAGACAACCAGCATATTGCAGCAAGTGCCAGAGTGGGAAAAAAAAACCCTTTTCAAGGCTCAGTCCCTGCCTGGAGGGGGCTGTTGGCTGAGCCCTGCCCTGTGCCCCCCCTTGGCCAGCTGGTGACACACACAGGGCACAGCAGGGACAGGAAGATGCTGCACCAGGGACTGAGCCAGCAAAGAGCACCAGAGCCTGCACACACTGACTGGTGCTGCTTCATCTGCTCCCCCAGGGCTGTGCCCCCCAGAAAGATTCAAGTGCTGCTCTCCTGGACCCCTGGTGTGGCCACTGGTGTTGATGAGCAGCTCACCAGGACAGGGTGAGCTCAGGTTAGAACCTGAGCAGTGAAGGGTGCAGAGAAACCAGGGGTGCAGCACAAAGCCAGCCAGGATCTGGGGAGGGGGAGCTTGGGGACTGATGCAGCAGAGAAATATGGGGACTTGGGTGCCAGGCTAAAGCCTCTGCCCTCAGGACTCACCTGTACCTACCTGGGGCCAAGCAGGGACAGTGCAATGGTTGGAAGCAAGGGAAACGCTGCTGGGAACAACAAAAGTGCTAAGAAACAGGAGCCAAACTGCTCCAATCCCTGCCCCTGTCTGACCCCCTAAAGGCCCTCTGACCCCCACAGGAGCTGCAGACCCAAACCAGAGGCAGGACTTGGGGGTGGCCTGCATCCTTCACCCCTCTCCAGGGGCTGGCACAGCAGCCTGCAGGCAGTGGGCACCACAGCACAGACCTCAGGCTCTCCAGGGCTGTTCTCAGCCTGGGCCTGCTGGGATGAGGCTCCAAGCCTTTGGGCACTTGGCCAAGGCAAAGAAAAGCCCCTTTCCTTCCCCTCCTCCCAAGTGGCTGGAGTTGTACTTGTTGTTTTTCACTTTAGCAGACAGTTCCTGGTGGTTATAATTATCCGAGCCTCCCCCAGGGAGTCATTAAACCAGCACCTTCTCTCATATATGTATGTATATATATATATATAATAATAATATATATAATTTATAGAGAAATAACTTTTGTAAACAATACTCTTCTACTCCAGAAGGAAGTGTAGTCCATGGCATAATGCAGCTACAATCACAGCTCTCAAAACCAGCCCCAGCAGCTCCAGGGAGGGGGTGGGGGGGCTGTGACCCCCCCCAGCCCCTGCACGTGTCCCCAGTGGGACAGTTCCTGGGTGGGGAGGGAACCGGTCGGCTGGGTTTTGGGTGTCACTGGTTTCAGGTGAAGCAAACTGGTCCGACTGTGAAACCAAACTGGTGGGAGGTGTCACCGTTGTGGAAGACGCCCACGTCCCGCAGGGGCAGGAGGGAGAGCTCCTCGGTGCTGAACTGGAAGATGGTGTCAGTGATGGAGGAGTCGTTGTCCAGCTGAAATGAGCACCACGGGCAGCTGAGCAGCATCAAAACCCTGGTGGGCCTGAAGGGTCAGGCACCCACTGGCCCCTTTCCCTGCTCTGGCTGCTCCTTGATGCACCCAGCCCCCCCGGCGGGCATGGACAGGTCTCCATCCCCAACCCTTCATGGCTTCTCCAGGGAGATGGAATCATAGAATCGTGAAGGTTGGAAGGGACTTTAAAGCTCATCCAGTTCCAACCCCGCTGCCATGAGCAGGGAACCCAAAACCTCCTCCAGCCTGGCCTGAAAAACCTCCAGGGATGGGGCATCAACAACCTCCCTGGGCAACCCATACCAGTTCCTCACCACCCTTAGAGGGAAGAATTTCTTCCTAATAGTTGGCCTCCCCCATGTCCCCTGGAGCCCACCACAGCCCCTACCACCACACCCCAGTTAACTCCTTGGGCCCAGGGAAAAGGTGCTGCCCATCTCCATCCTGCCACATGGATCCTGATTGGAGTCTATCCCAAACCCTGGGGGTGCCAACACGTGCTGAGGGACTCAGATCATGACTCAGATCATGAAGGTTGGAAGGGACCTTAAAGATCATCAAGTTCCAACCCCCCTGCCATGAGCAGGGAGCCCTCCCACTAGACTTTGTTTAGACTTATGTGGGGAAGAAAAGAACAGTTTCCCACACCAGGTTGCACAAAACCTCCAGGGATGGGGCATCAACAACCTCCCTGGGCAACCCATTCCAGATGTTGGGGGGCCTTTTCCAGGCATGGAAGAGAGTCTGACCATGCCCAGGCTTACCACACAGCCCTGCAGGCTGGCTGCGTAGCTCTGCTCCCGGGAGTCAGCCAGGAAGAGGATTTCCTTCTGGGGCTGGGGCTGGCCCTGCTGGGGGGCTGGTCTGCAGGAGTAGGAGACCTTCTGGGTGGCCTGGTGGCTGTGCAGGCGGAGGAAGCGGAGCTGCACCGGGCTGGCCCCTCTGTACTCCAGCTGGGGGACACCAGAGGGGAAAATGGGGGTAGCAGGGGCTGCTTGGAAGGGTCTGTGCTCCCCCCCTGCCCACAAACTGGGCAGGATTCCCACTTAAAGCAGTGGTTTGGGTTTTCTTGCTGAAGGAAGTGTCACATGCCACTGGGACGCTGCCTGGGCACTTCCCCAGCACAGGCAATAGGAGACCCCCAACCCCCTGCAATGGGCTCTGTGTCCCCTCGGCTGTCCCAGCTGGGCCACTCACCAGGAAGCCCCCAGGAAGGGTGCTGAACCACTCAAAGGTGTCCTTGGAGGTGTAGGTGCTCAGCCAAGCCTTGATGGGGACCTGCAGGGAGTGGGGACCATGTCACACTGTCCCAGCAGGGGACAGTGGCACTGCCAGGACAAGGAGCCAGGTATAGCAACCCATGGGTGGGACCTGTCCCTGCACTGCTCACACACTGTGACCAGGATCCTCAACTGCTCCCTGGCCATGGCAGTGGTCACCACGGCAAGGAATTGGCCACATTGTCCCTCTCCAGCCCCACCAACCCCCATCCTCACCCTGAGAAGTGACACAGGGCTGGAGCTGCCCCACGAAAGCCACCCCCTACCTGGTTGTGGATGGGGGCTATGCAGGTCTCACCCCCTGCTGTGAAGTTGCAGAAAGCCACCAGTGCATCCTGGGGACTGCCCTGGTTGGGGTCAATGTAGTATTGCCCTGGAGGGAGGCAGAGTTTTTGGCACAGGGAGGATGCCACCTAATGCCACCCCACCTCAGCTTGGGGCAACATCCCTGCACCCTCCCATCCTCCTGGGATGCAGCCATCTCCTTGTTCCAGGGATGCCCATGAAACCCAGCTCAGCTCATCCCCACAACAAACTCTCATCTCCTTGGAACTGCAAAGAGCTGCCTGTCCCCCCACATTGGCCAGCCAGGGGAGGGGAGCTGGCTGGGTCTAGGGCCAACGTGGGGGGATCCCACGTGCACCCCAGTACCGTCGGGCAGGCTGGGGTGGGCCAGCAGCAGCTCCTTGCAGGTGGTTGCTGGGTTGGTTTTGGTGCCTTCGGGATGATCCACCAGGGTTTGCAGCTCCTGGCTCAGGGTGTCCAGCACAGCCCAAACCGCCGTGTAATTCAGGTGGTTGGAGGGATAAATTAGGTGCTGAAAGAAAAAGAGGGAGGATAGAACAAAGCTGAACATAGACACCCCCTTTCCCCCCCCCTTCTTGTTTCAGCCAGGAGGATCACCAGGTGCTCAGGGAAGGGGTGGGATGTTCAGGGAAACAAGGACAAGCGTGTTGGGGGAGGGAGGAATCATATCTGCTTGCTCTTTGTGCAAGGTCCCTGTGCACAGAGGGACCTCAGAAGAAGCAGGACACGGGGCAGCATCACTGTCAGCCCCTTCCCTCCCAGCTGGCACCCACCAAAGAGGCCTGGGGGGTCCTGGTCCCCCCACACTCACCTGCAGCTCCTCCCCAGACAGCAGCAACACGGGTCCCCTGGGGCCAGGGGGGCCAGCCAGCCCCTGGGTGACAATGACAATGACCCTGGCTGCTGCCCAGGAGCCCCCTGCCAAGCTCCTCCAAGAGCAGCACCAGCTCCTGGCTGTCCCCATGGCATGGGGGAACAAGGGACCCAGATTTTGGGGTGAGGGACATGAGCAGCTCCACTCACCGGCAGGCCTGGTGCACCCCGGGGTCCCGGCAGCCCCGGGATGCCTTTCAGCCCCTGGCACAGAGTGAGGAGGAGGAAGGAAGAAAAGCAAAGGGTTGAGAGGCTGCAGCTCTGAGCCTCATCCCAGGGTGCCCAGCAGGGCCACCCAGCACCCAGGAAAAGGGCAGGTGCCCTGCTGCAGGACTCAGCCCAGCTCCAGCTGCTCCTCCCCACTTACTTTGGGTCCAGACAAGCCCTGGAAGAGAAGGACCAGCCCCAGCTAAGAGGGATGCAGGTGGAATGGAGGTTCCCATCCCAGCATAACCCCTGCAGGGCCAGGAGCAAACCCCAAACCTGCTGGGAGGGTGAAGGACTCACCGGCGTCCCGGGGATGCCAGGGTGTCCCTGTGGGCCAGGGGAGCCTCTGTCACCCTGCAAAGACACCAGGGGGGTCAGGGCACTGCATGGGGCACCCCCAGCCCTGTGTCCCCCTACACCCCAGCCCCTTCCCCAGGCGGATTTTGCATGAAAAAGAAAAGAGGAATGAATCCCAAATACTTATCTTGGCTCCTGCCATCCCTCTCCCCCCTGCCCTTACCTGCTGCCCTCTGGGTCCTGGCCTCCCAGGGATGCCACTGGGTCCTGGCTTGCCCTAGGAGATGTGACAAAGTGTCACATGGGGTGACAAGGGACCAAGGGGAGGGAGGAGAAGAGCAAAGCCCTCCACGCACCTTGAAGCCATCGTCCCCTTGCTGGCCCAGCTCACCCATGCTGCCCTTCTCACCCTAGGAGAGAGGCAGGGAGAGCTTAGGTGAGGAAGAGGAGGGTAGAGACCCCTGGGACACCAGCCCAGGTGGGAGCTCTGCCCTGGAGGGTGGGTGTCAGGAACCCTGCTCTCCTTGGTGGCATTGAATCAGGTAAGCAACCTGTTACCTACTGGCAGGAGATACCTGCTTTGGGAGGTTGCCCAAAGCCAAACCACCTCCTGGCCTCCAGCAACTGGCTGGGAAATGGGCAGTTCCCAGTTATGACTGGCTGCAAAAGTTCTAAAAAAAAAACCAAACCCAAACCCAAACAACCCTATCTTTTTGATTTGGTAGAATGAACTGCAGCCCTTTTGCTGGGGAAGGAGGAGGCAGTGGCTGCTCCCCAGGCAAAACTGAAAGTATTGTATCCCAGACTAAAATAACTTCCCAGGAAACACCCTGAGAAAAAGAAAGCCAATGTCTTGTGTGCTGAAATCTGGTGGAGCCAGGGAAGAAAGCCCAGCCCAGCAGCTGCCTGCAGCCTCCCCCCTCCTGCTTTCCCAGGCTCTGGCCTCTCTGGACACCCTGGACTTGAACTTCTGCCATCACTCCTTTAGCTTGCAATAAATTTGAAGCTTTATGACCAGGGTTTCATTTTCCTGAAGGCTGTGAGCAACCACCCTCCAACAGGGACTCTTTGTCTTATTTCCAGCCTCGTGGCTGATGGATGGGACCGTGAGGATGTGCTTGGCTCCCTGGGCCAAGGCTGGATCCCTCAGCTCCTCAGAAATGGCTCAGAGGAGGCATGTGCAGGGGATTAAAACACTCCTTGCTGCTGCTTGCAACTCCAGGAGGATGGAGAGGCTGGAAAAGGTTCTGTTTTGGGACAAAGTCTAAAGATTCCCACCTCCCAGCACCTGGGGACACAGTGGGCAAGCCCCAACAAAGGGTGCTGCAGTGATCAGGTGTCAGGAAGAGGGGAATAAGTGATGGCATCCAGCAAATTAAATGCCAGCCTGTGGCCAGAGTCCCCACTGTGCCTGGGGCTGAAGTGCTGGTGCATGTCACCCACCTTGTGTCCTTTGGGTCCAGGGTCTCCTTTCATGCCCTTCAGCCCTGGGATGCCCTAAGAGAGAAATGACATCTCTGCGTCACCCTGTGGCTGAGCTGTTCCCATCCCTGGCAAGGAGGGATACAAGGTTGTCACCAGGACTCTGAGAATTCCTCTGGGGAGAAATCTTTGATTTTTATGCTTTCAGGGGGATCTCTCAGCAAAGCTGATGAAAAATGCAGTTCAGGTCCCTTGGCTGGTTGCAGAACATCCCAGCTTTGTTTCCTGAAGTTTTCAAAGCTGGGATTTTTACTTTAAATAGGGACAAAACAATTTCCAGTAATTAAAAAAAAGGGTTTGAGTAATTTTGGTTTGTTTTTTTTCTTTTCCTTTTGGCTGCTGCAGTGCAGTTGGTCACTCCAGTTCTGTGGGAACAGCCCTCTGCAAGTGCTCAGCACTGCCAGGCACCAGACACCTCTCGGGCAGTATTTGGCCTCTGGAACAACACATTGGAGATGCTGTGGTTTGCCTGACTGCACAGGCACTGCTGGGATGGGGATCTGGGAGGAGAAGACTTGATGAGATGGATGAAGGCTGGATGAACCACCTAGAAACTTGTTATCAGTGGGTCTCTGCTTGGGTTGTCTGCAGAGCTGGGCTGCAGGGTGGTACCTACAGGGAGCACCAGCACCCTGAATCCCCCAAGCTGATACTCACATAGGGTCCTTGGGGGCCCTGGGGTCCTGGCAGCCCCTTGTCACCTGGGAAGCCCTGAAATGCAAAAGGGAGAGAGCCTGGCTTGCTGTGCCCAGCCCTGCAGTGTGGGAGCAGAGCAGGAGTGATGCAGGGAGAGCAGCTCATGAGGTCAGGGGGTGCAGGGAACCCCCCCTTCCCCTTGGGCAGGAAGGGACTGGGGACACAGAGCCCCATGTGGTGCCCCTATATTGGCTTCTTCTTTTCCAAGCCAGGAGCTGGTGCAGGTGGGAGCAGCCCTGGGCTCAGAGCAGCCCTCACCCCAGCAGGACCAAGCCCACCTACCTTGGGTCCCCGGGGTCCTCTGGGGGCCCGCTGGCCCATCTTCCCTCTCTTGCCCTGGGAACAGCAAATCAGAGACTCAGGAGCAATTCCAGCCTGGTGATGGCTCTAAACTGGCTGCCCCACATCCCCCTCAGGGACCCCCAGGGAGATGCTGAGCCCCCAGCAATCCAGGAGCCTTCCTGGCTTCTGAGCATCAGTCCCAGGCCTTCTGCCACCCTCCCTGGGGACAACGGTGCCATTTACCCGTCTGCCAGTTCCTCCAGGGACCCCTTCTTCCCCTTCATGCCCCACATCACCCTGGGAGAAGGAGAGATGGGAGATGACAGTCACCAGCAGCCCAGCCACATCCCAGAGCAGGACTGGGAAAACGGGTCACGGAGATGGGGACAGGGCTCTCCATGTGCTGGGGGACACTGGGGATGGGCACCATGAGTGGGGTGCAGAGCTGGCCAGTGGAGGGGAGGTGTCCCCCCATAAAGGACACCTGGAGCCAGGATGGAGGAAGCCCTGTGGGGCTGGGGGGGTGCTGAGCTGGGGAGACCTGCCAGCCCCTCACCCAAAAACCAGCCAAGGTAGCCCAAGGGCATCTGAGGGCTCTGTGTTTGCCAGGTACAGATGCATGGCTGCCTTTAGAGCAGGGAGAAACATCCCCCAGGGCAGTTCCTCCTGATTTCTCTCCGCGGGCACAAGAGGGTTGAGCAGCTCAGGCCCAGCCACCCCATGGCTGGTGGCTGCTCCCCCCTGGGGTGCCATCTGCAGAGGTACCTTTTCTCCTTTGCAACCTTTCCACCCTTTAGGACCGGCTCGTCCTGGAGGCCCCTAAAGCCCCAAAGGAGAAGGAAACCCCTCGGTCAGGATGCTGCACCAGGGATGTCCCCTCGCAGCCTCCCTCCCTGCTCTCCCCACAGCCTGCACGGGAAGATGCTCTGAGCTGAAGTCTCCAGTTGGGAGATCTTTGCCCCTGTCTGGAGCAGGCTGGGGCTGTGGGGGGGTTTTAGCAGGAACTTGAGAGGCT
>NW_009952709.1:1895974-1899552 GCF_000747805.2 Chaetura pelagica | reverse complement strand
CAGCAGGAGCTGGAGATGCTGCCCATGCAGGACCTTGCTGCAGCAGGGAGATCCCAGCACCCCACTGCCCATGCCAGGGGGAACCAGTATGGCTTCCTCCCACTCCTCACCATTTGTCCCAGTCTTCCTGGCCTGCCTGGCTCCCCTTTTGCACCCACCAGGCCCTAGAAAGCAAAACAGAAATCGACCAAGCTCCAAGAAAGAGAAGCTCCAGGGTTATTCACCCACATGCCCTGGGCAGGCAGACACAGACCTGGGCTGGGAGAAGTGGAATGGGAAAGGAGCTCACCCACCTTGGTGCTTGGAGCCCACTCACCTCGATGCCACTCAGCCCCATGGCTCCAGCTTCCCCTGGGGGTCCAAGGGGACCCTGAGGTCATTTGGGGACAAAACCATGAGGCTGGGTTATTTGGGGGAAGGCAGGAGGGCAAAGCATGGACCCAGCTGCCTTGCCCAGGGGTCTGGACTGGGGACGTTCCCTCCAGATACTTCTGGGACCAGAACTGTGCTGGGGACAGGCACCCTGCAGGGATGTCCCCTGCCTGTTCCCCACAGCACAGCAAGGAGTTACCTGCTTGCCTGGCTCTCCCTTGGCACCCGTTGCTCCTCTGGCTCCTCCGTGCCCGGTGTAGCCCCTCAGCCCAGGGGCACCCACCGGTCCCTGGGCACCCGCTGCGCCCTGTGGTGCACACAGGCACCTGTTACATCCCCAGCCCGACCCCCTCTGGAGCTTGGTCCAAGCAGCTGCTCCTCAAAGGGCTTCAACTACTCTGATGGATCTTCTCTGCCTGCTTTGCAAACCCCCCCGGAGCTTATTCTGCATCCCGACCTCTCCCGGCAAAGGGCAGGAGCTGCCTGAGTTCAGGACACATCCTGCCCAGGCACAGCAGCTCCACAGCATGGGAAAGCTGGGATGCAAATGGGATTTATCCTGCAGGGCATCAGGAACACCTCTGTGGCTCTGTGCACATCAGGGCCACATCCACAAGATGCATCTTGGGGCAGTTCCTGGGACCCTTTGGCCTTCAGCAGAGAAAACAGTGACAGGACAGGACAAGTTTTAAACGGAGAGAGGGGAGATTGAGGTTGGATATTAGGAAGAAATTCTTCCCTCTAAGGGTGTGAGGAACTGGGATGGGTTGCCCAGGGAGGTTGTTGATGCCCCATCCCTGGAGGTTTTTAAGGCCAGGTTGGAGGAGGTTTTGGGTTCCCTGCTCATGGCAGGGGGGTTGAAGCTGGATGAGCTTTAAAGTCCCTTCCAACCTTCGTGATGGTTTTATTATGGACACCCATGGACTTGGCAAAAGCAGAAGAGAGGGAAGCCAAATGCCCTGGCCCAGACCCCGAGAGCCCAGCACCAATTGCCCAGTGACTGTGGCACTTGGCACAGCTTCTAATGGCTGTGTTAAGGTTCTTTCAGAGAGCCCTGGCTCTGGGGACACTGTCCTGGGTCCCAAAGCCACCGCAGGGCAGGACCCAGCAGGCACAGCCTGGCCCTGGGGCTGGCACAGCTCACTCCACAGCCACCCACTGGGTGACACGAGGTGTCCTGAGCAAGGACAGGCTCTGCTGCTCCATCCCAAGATGCCCTCAAACCTGTTTCCCAGGGAAGCTCTGCAGGGCCAGGGCTGGTACTCACGGCTGGGCCGGGTTTGCCGCCATCTCCCTTGACTCCATCATCTCCATCAAGTCCCTGTGGTGTTGTTGGGGATTTAGAACAACCTCATCCTCACCCTGTGCTTCCTGATCAGGCCCTTTACAGCATTTTAAGCATCCCTTCCCTTGCACCAGGTTCAGCTTGGCCAGGGGAGGCACCAGGCACTGTGAACACGAGGCCACAGCAGGGATGGGTCTTCCAGGAGGCAACCCTGGCTGAAATGGTCTGAGTTTTGGGGTAGGGGCATGTAAGTACCTCTTGGGACTCAAGGTATGAAGCATTAACCCCCCCTCCCCCTTCTCACTCCTGAGCACTCAGCCTGGGTAGTTAAAGGGGCAATAAAATCTTTGGGCTTTGGTTTCTATTGGAAATGGTGAAGCACTGGGGAAGCCTTTAGCAGCTCCCAGCTCCACCAGACCTCCTACCTCTAATCCTGCAGCACCCGTGGGACCATCCATGCCTGGTGGGCCTGGATCTCCCTGGGGAGGAAGGGAAAACAGCTCTGTCCCCAGCAAACCCTCCCTTGCCTCGTTGACTTTGCATCTCAGGCAACAAGGCAGGGAGTGTCCCATGGCTGGTCCCCCAGGTCTGTCCCAGTTCCTCCACCACAGCCCCACCACATCCCACATCAGCCAAAGGCAGAAAGCAGAGCTTAGGAAAAAGACCAAAAATCAGCATTTCACCCAGAGTTGAAGGGTTGGAGCCATCACCCTGTTGTACCTTCACTCCCTCAGGACCATCAAGCCCAGGAGGACCTCGGAGACCCATCTCACCCTGGTCAGGGCACAAGCAAAGGAGCCCAATTGATGCAACCCTGCCCAGTGCTCCCAGTCACACCCACATCCCCCCACCAGTCTGTGATCAGCTGAAATGGGAGGAGGGACACGAGCTGACTTACAAACCATCCTCTAGCTCCAGGAGGACCCACAGCTCCAGTGACACCAACCTGGCCCTGGGACACAGAGGGGACGTGCTCAGCAGGGTCCCAGCCTGGCCAGGGGGCAAGAGGGTAGAGTTTGGCCAGAGGCACCATGAACCCAACTGCCTGGCAAGTCCTAACCATCCCCTTGTGCCACAACAAGATCTCATTTTGGTCTCATCCCCGTGAGACACAAAACCCCCTGATGATGGAGATTTACCAATTCTTAGTGTTTTCTGCAGTTCCTGGAGCCCAAGGTTTCCCACTGGGGGTGAGCCCCTCTCCTTGGCACCCAGCACCCAAGGAAGCCAGCCTGTGGGAGCCTGGTGGGCTGAGGCAGCCCCAGTCTGTACTTGCCATCAAACCTTCTTGGCCCTTTTCTCCTTTCTGGCCTTTTTCTCCAATTTCCCCTGTAGCAGCTCCTGGACCAGGCACTCCAGGAAGGCCCCTGGGGCCACCATCACCCTGCTCAGGGATGGAGACAAGAGGTGTCACCAAAGAGAGGAAAAAGAAATAGCAATTAAATCAGCTTCTGCCTGGGGATCTCATGTTCCAGCCTCTCCCTGGGTTCCATGGACATATAAGTTCACCCCAGGGTGCTCAGGAGGGGTGTTGATGCCAGGTCTGAGTCCTGCATCTCCAGGGGACCTCAGCCCACAGGGACACCCTTCTTGTGCTTCTGCTCCCACGACAGCAGAGGCTGAGCAGGCTGTGGGTGTCCCTGAGGTGCTGCAAGAAGGGACAGAGCTAGAGACACCCCTCACCTTTTGTCCTGCTGCTCCTGGCTCGCCCGGACCTCCAGCATCACCAGGATCACCCTGCCCAGATGGGAAACACCAGCATCAGATGCTCCCCAGGGGGTCAAACCCTGAGCTCTGACTTCCAGGGGCTTCCCCACCCTCCTCTACCTGTGATGTTGGTGCTGGGTAAGAGATGACCCCACAGCTTCCCCTGCCCCCTGGGGACCCCCAGCTGTGACCCACGATAGCCCCCAAGACAAAG
>NW_009952709.1:1871282-1893933 GCF_000747805.2 Chaetura pelagica | reverse complement strand
GGTGGATGCCAGGTCGGAGTCCTGCATCTCCAGGGGCCCTCAGCCCACAGGGACCCCCTTCTTGTGCTTCTGCTCCCACGACAGCAGAGGCTGAGCAGGCTGTGGGTGTCCCTGAGGTGCTGCAAGAAGGGACAGAGCTAGAGACACCCCTCACCTTTTGTCCTGCTGCTCCTGGCTCGCCAGGACCTCCAGCATCACCAGGATCACCCTGCCCAGATGGGAAACACCAGCATCAGATGCTCCCCAGGGGGTCAAACCCTGAGCTCTGACTTCCAGGGGCTTCCCCACCCTCCTCTACCTGTGATGTTGGTGCTGGGTAAGAGATGACCCCTGCCCCCTGGGGACCCCCAGCTGTGACCCATGATAGCCCCAAAGTGAGCAAAGACAAAGGGCTGAGCCCCCCCCCAGCAGCAGCCCCCCCAGCACGGGGACCCCAAAGCACAGGGACCCCCTGCAGGGCTGGGGCACCAGCAGCAGCCAGGACAGCAGCTGCCAGACCTTCTCTGTCCTTGTCCCCAGCCCCTGGCAGAGGAGCCCAGTGGGCAGCAGGGGCCACCACAGTGTCACCAACACACATACCTCCTTTCCATGACCCCCAGGCCTCCCTGGTAGCCCCTCAGGCCCATTGTCTCCTGGTTCTCCAGGGCTCCCTCTGATGCCTGGAGCTCCACAGGTTCCCACCTCTCCCTGGACAGGACAAAGATCACCAGGATTACTCTTGGCTGACTTTTCCAGCTGGCCCTGGCTCTGCCCTCCAGCATTTCTCAGCTGCTCCAGCTTTTCTTGTACCAGGTACCCACAAGCTTTTGGGGGGACCTGGGTTCTTCTCTCACACCCAGCAACATAAAACCACAGGAATGAGGATGATGGGGGTGAAATTTAAAACAGCCCCACATGGTTCAGGTGCCTGCCAGGTCCTGCAGCAGTTAGGCCAGGAGTCCCCAGGGGCATCACAGAATCCTTATGGCTTGGGTTGGAAGAGACTTTAAAGATCATCCAGTTCCAACCCCCTGCATGGGCAGGGACACCTCCCAGCAGCCCAGGCTGCTCCAAGCCCCATCCAACCTGCCCTTCAACACTGCCAGGGATGGGGCAGCCACAGCTTCCCTGGGCAACCTGGGCCAGGCTCTCACCACCCTCACAGCAAAGAATTTCTTCCTCATGTCTCACTTCAGTCTCCCCTCTTCCACTTTTAATCCCTCCTCCTCATCCCATCCCTCCCTGCCCTTGTCCCAAGTCCCTCCCCAGCTTTCCTGGAGCCCCTTCAGGCACTGGAAGCTGCTCTAAGGTCTCCCTGGAGCCTTCTCTTCTCCAGGCTGAACACCCCAACTCTCCCAGCCTGGCTTCAAAGCAGAGCTGCTCCAGCCCTGGGATAATCTCCATGGTCTCCTCTGGACCTGCTCCATGAGCTCCATGTCCTTCTTGTGTCACCTTGTGCCTTGTGCCCCCCCCAGCACCCACTGGAACCCACCTGCTCGCCCTTGGGCCCTGGCTGACCCTCCAATCCCGGCCGTCCTGGTGGTCCCTGGGGGAGGAAACACAGATCCCAGCCCTGGCACAGCCCAAGGACATCACATCCCTCAGAGCCCCTGGCCCACGGACACAGCTTTCCTCTTCTGGATGAGCTGAGGATCAGCATCCACCTCCCCTCCCGCCCTGGGGAAGGCAGGTTGGAGCAGCCCCTGGAGGGAAGGGGGGTTCCCAGCTGACCTACCTGCTCCCCATCCAGCCCCCTGATGCCAGGGCTCCCGGGATGTCCCGCGTGGCCCTGCCAGGGGACACACTCAGGTCAGGACAGGCAGCCCTGCTGGGCTTCCACTCAGGGTCCCCACAGACCCTGCTTGCCAGGCTCTGTCCCACCTTGCACCAGACACTTAAATCCCCATCCCACTGGGCAAAACCAGTGGCCAAACTGAGGTGTGACTGCACCTGCAGCTCTGGGGAAGAAAACCCCATTTTGGGCAAGCAGAGTGACCCCAAGGCTCTGCCTGCCCAGGCAGCTCAAGACTCACCTTTGTCTGCTCTTACCTTCTCTCCTCTCCTCCCCAAAGTCCCTTCAGGCCCCTTTGGACCTTCCCGGCCCTGAAAACAAACAGCCCATATCAGCAGCAATTCACTCCAGAGGGCTGCACAGCTCCTGGGCACGGGTGGCAGGGGCTGGGAGGCCCCAGCACACCATGTCCCCACGGGCAGGGAAACCACTCCTGGCTTCTCCAGCTCCTTGCACCAGCTTCCCTGTTCCTCCTCTTCCCGCAGGTGCTTTTGGGAGCTCCCTTGGAAGTGTTGGACCAGCAGAATTGCTGCTCTGGGTCCTACTGGAGGAGAGAAAACGGCTTGGAGGTTTTGTTGTGCAGCAGGTGAAGGAGCCCCATCTGCACTCACCGGGTACCCTGGAGGGCCAGCAGCTCCAGGGGCTCCAGGAGCTCCCACTGCTCCTGCTGAGCCAGGTTTCCCAGGAACACCCGCCGGCCCCCGCGCGCCGGGAACACCCTGCGAGCCCAAAAAAGACACTAAGCACCCCAAAACACAGCACAGGGTGCAGCTTCAGGAGGGCAATGCCAGTGGGAACACCATGCCTGATGCATCTGGGGCCACCATGGGGTCTACAAGGGACCAGCTGTGCCTGGTGGGTCCTGATGCCTCATCACTACTGTCCCCAAACCTGACTTGTCACCGCCCAGCTACCCGTGCAGGGTTTGGGTTGTTCTCTGCCCCATCACCAGCCCGGGGATGAAGCTGTCTGGAGGGCAGGACCTCTCTTGCACCCCCTATCAGACATCACCCAACCTCAGCCTCCAACCTCACTCCAAGCTCCAGCTCTCCCACTTACAGGCAGCCCTGGAAGCCCTGGAGGACCTGGCTGTCCCGCTCTGCCCTGAAACAAGAAGGATGTTCAGCAGCATGACCGTGGCCAGGAGGCACAGGGGACCCCAGGCAGGGGGGGACACCTCACTCAGACAGTCCCCGTGTGCCTGGGGCCACCTCAACCATGTCTGTGCAGCAGCAGGACCAGACCCAGCCAAGTGGGAGGTGGGTCCTGCCAGCTCCCACAAAGGGCTCTGGGCTGCACGCTGCTGGTGCTGTGGGAGCACAGGGTTTATCTCCTAGGGGAGCAGAGCCAGCTGGGCACAGCCAGCCCTACCTGGGAGCCAGGAGCACCTCGTGGACCAGGGGGACCTGGCAGGGCCTGAGGGAGGGGAAAGCACCATCAGAGCCCTGGCCCATGGCTCTGGCTGCTCCCCTCTCCCACCTTTAGCCCCTTGATGCTGGAAGCAAAGATTTCCCATTTTCCCACAACCAGCTCAGCAAAGGCAACTTGCTCAGTGCTTCTCTGGCAGGGATGGAGCTGCCCAGGGCTCTCACCTTGGGTCCAGCTTTTCCTGGAAATCCTGGAGGGCCCTGGGCTCCTGCTTCTCCCTGTCAGGAGGCAAGAAAAGTTTCCTTTCCTCCACACGTTTGAATGTGCTGATCTCTTAAAACAAACCAAAAGCAAACCCAAACCCCAGCTTGCCTGGCATCATACAACAAGCCACAGGACTCTGGGCAGATGAAGTGCTGGAGAACCACCAGTTCACCCAACGTGGGACCCAGCTCCAGCCCTTCTCCTCCTGCCACCCCCCTGGCATGCCTGATGGAGACTATTCATGGACACCACCCAAATCCATCCACTGGGTTCTGCAGCCCAACCCAAGAACATTCCCAAAGCCTGGACTCCCACCCCTTGCTGCCCTGCTGGATTTCCCAGCCCTACCTTGTCTCCCCTCTGCCCTGGCCTCCCACGGTCACCAGCAGGTCCTGGGTAGCCCTGGGGAGAGCAGGGGGTTAGGGGGCAGCTGGGAACCCCAGCAGCTCTGGGGGTTTGGGAGAAGGCAGGTGCTGAGCTCTCCCCCAGGGAAAGGCAGGACCCTGGGCACAGCAGGAGCCCTGGCAGGAGGGTGAGGTCCTGGCTGCTCCAGGGAGCATCTCCCCAAAACAGCATCTCCCCAAAACAGCATCTCCCCAAACCAGCATCCCCCCAGACCAGCATTTCCCAAACCAGCATCCCCCCAGACCAGCATCCCCCCAGACCAGCATCCCCCCAGACCAGCCACAGGCAGACAGCACCACACCCTCTCCATGGGCTGGACCATCACTTACATGGATGCCAACAGGTCCCTGGGGCCCCTCCAAGCCAGGCTTCCCAGGCAGCCCCTGCCAGGAAAGATAAAGGCATTAATGACCCTTGGGTCCCAGGATGCAGGCAGGTGTCTTCCCACCCTTGGTGCCCACGGCTGAACCCAAGGGATTCCCCCCCCCAGGTCTCCCCATGGCAGCCAAGACCCTCTTGGCTGTTCCTCACCAACGAGCCCCACCAGCATGATCCTGCTCTCACCTTTGGGCCCAGGGAACCTGGGTTTCCATCAGGTCCAGGTTTTCCCAGAGAGCCCTTTGGAAACATTTGGGGAGGGGGTGTCAGTCAAAAAGCTGAGACAAGACAAGGCCCACTGGGTCACTGCTGCTGCCTCTGTGCTAATGGGGAGGAGTCAACTGGTCCAAACTGGGTTTTCTGGGGACACACTCTGCCACCATGGCCCATCCTGGTGGCTCCTGCACACCAGCACCATCAGGTAAGGTGACAATACTCACTCTTGGGGTCATCACCCAGCCCAGCTTAGTGCAGGCTCTCAGGCAGGAGCTGCCTCTGTCCCACTGGGCAAGGACATGGGACTGTCCTCCCTGAACCTGCACCCCCCTTGCCACCTGGGATGGGACAAACTGATCCACCCAGGTGTGAAGGGTTTCCAGGGGCTTCCATCCCCCATAGCCCCCCTGCTGGGCTTGGGAAAGCCCCTTGGACAGGCTGATTCCCTGGGGAAATGAATCTACTCTCCCCCAGCTCCACTTGTTTCTACCACTGACTCTCTTGAATGTCTTTTAACAAGATCAAATCCTACAGGTGCCCTGATCCCCTGCTGGTTCCCAAGGTGGGAAAGTCCCATATCCCTCACCAGTGCTCCCCACCTAAGGAAATGCAGGAGGAACAATTCTGTTTCCTTACTGTGGATCCAGGAGGTCCCACGTGCCCATGGCTGCCCTGCAAACCAGCAAAACCCTGCAGGAAAGAACAGGGCTGCTGGAGGGAAGGCAGAAGGAAGGATGGAAAGGTCCTACCCTGGCTGTGTGTGGTCCCAGACCAGTCCAAACCTTGCCTCAGGCAGTGCTGGTGCTGCCCACTTCAAACCAGCCCCATGGGTTCCCCTCCAAGCCTCCTGGCTGTGCCCACAATACCCACACGTGCCATGAGAGCAGCAAACTCAGGGCATGTCCCTGACCCAGAGCAGAACATTTTTCGTGGTTTGTTTTGAGGGAAGTGTCAGATTTATTGTTTTCTGCTGCATTTCAGAGCAAAGAGAAAGAACGACTAGAAGTCCTGCAGGAGGGAAAACTTGCTGCCAGCCCAGAGCTTGATGCTGGGGCTGTTTTGGACATTCACCCCTCAGCACCATGCCCAGCAGGTCCCTGCCTGCAGCTGCACCCACTGCAGCACCTCCCAGCTGCTCTCACTCCATCAGAGCCACCCATCACCTGCACCCCAACCCATGGACGTGCCTCTGAGACAGGTTGGGAGAGCCAAGCAGAGGGAAGGAGAGAAATCAGACATCTCTACTCACCGGTGCTCCCCTCCTGCCTGGGCTGCCCACAGTGCCTGGGGGACCCTGCAGGACAAGGCAGGTGATGATGAGGATGGGGAGACAGAAACAGCCTCTTCCAGTCCCACCGTGGCAGCCCAGAGCTCTGATGCACATCATAGAATCCCAGACTGGCTTGGGCTGGAAGGGACCTTCAAGATCCAACCCCCTGCATGGGCAGGGACACCTCCCACCAGCCCAGGCTGCTCCAAGCCCCATCCAACCTGCCCTTCAACACTGCCAGGGATGGGGCAGCCACAGCTTCCCTGGGCAACCTGGGCCAGGCTCTCACCACCCTCACAGCAAAGAATTTCTTCCTGATGTCTCACCTAAATCTCCCTTTTCCAGTTTTAATCCATTCCCCCTTCTCCCATCACTCCTTGCCCATGTCAAAAGTCCCTCCCCAGCTTTCCTGGAGCCCCATCAGGTCCTGGCAAGGTCCAGCATGGCCTGAAGACCTTGACCCACACAGCCATGGGGATGGTGGTGTTGGGAAGCCCCCCTGGTTGGGCTCAGCTCCCCTTCTGGATACAACCCCTCAGCCCAGCCCTCACCCACAGCCAAGTACAGAGTGTAGGATGGGAACCTGTGTACCAGGCTTTCCTTCTGTGCCTTCTGCTCCTGGCATGCCCCGTGAGCCCTGGAAGGAGAGTCTCACCTCAGGAAAGCAGAGCCTGGTGACAGGGTTCCCCCATCAAGGGCTCATCCACCCCCAGAGCCTCCTCCCAGTATGAAGAGGTGACAGACAAATGGTGGCAGAGTCCCTGGGGTGCCCTCTGCTCTGGACTGGGGTTTCTTGGTGCATGGGGCTCATCCCTGCAGAGCTCCTGCAGCTCCTCCCTGCTCCATCCCACCCTTGGATGAGATTGCTGGGAAATGAGTCAGGAAGGAAACTCCTTCCCACTGTGAACACCTCCATCATGGGGGTTTTTTTTCCCCCTTTCCCTGCAGCTCTTTGTTCCTGGTTCCTTCACCAGCCACGACTCTGAATAACTGAGCTTTTTTTTTCCTTAAAAACCAGAGTTGTTATTTCCTGGATGTTCCCTGCTCGAGGCTAAGGGGGAAGTTGTGGTGCTGGGCAGGTGGTTTCTCACAACACTCCATGCAACGTGCAGAAGAGTCAACTGCTCATCCCCCATGGATCCCGGGCAGATTCCCAAGCAGAACCCAACCCCTTCCACCCAGCCACATCCCAGGATGTGGCTTCCCAAGAGGTGGCTCCCCCATCCCAGCACTGCTGGCACCAGGACACCTGGTACTTACGGGCACCCCGGGAACTCCCACCAGCCCTCGCTGCCCCACACGGCCCTGGAAAACAGGAGGGATCAGGGGAACATCCCCCTGCCAGCCCCAGGCTGCAGGGCTGGGGGCAAAGGCAGTGCCTGCAGCCACCCTGGCTCAGCCCCAGCACATCCCAAGCCCCCCAGCCAGGGGTCTCCAGGGTTGTTTCCATCTCCCCCAGGCCAAAAGTGCTCCAGGATCCCGCTGGAAGCACCAGCACCCCGATAGTTACCCGGGCTCCCCGTGGTCCTGGGGTTCCCTTTGGGCCATCAGGTCCTCGGCCTCCCTGCAGTTCACACAAGGGGAAGCACAAACTGAAGTACAAATCGTTTTAAGGCCAACCCTGCAGGTCTCTCTGCACCCCCCGAGGGGACACATCCAGCCCTGCAGGGACCCTCCCCAGGGGGACATGGTGGCTCTGTCCCCTGGGTGCAGGACAAGGTGAGGAGGAGGGATGGGACCCTGCAGGTGAGGAGGAGGGATGGGACCCTGCAGGTGAGGAGGAGGGAGGGGACCCTGCAGGTGAGGAGGAGGGAGGGGACCCTGCAGGTGAGGAGGAGGGAGGGGAACCTGGGCACCCTGCTGTGCTGACCTTGGGTCCCTCGCTGCTGTTCAGCCCCACGGGGCCAATCTGGCCTTCTTCTCCCTGCCAGGAGAGAGGAGAGGACTCAGGCAGGGCAAACAGAGGGGATGTTAGAAGAACCTCCTTCACTCAAAGGGTCATCAAGCACTGGCACAGGCTGCCCAGGGAGGTAGTTGAATCACCATCCCTGGAGGTGCTTAAAAGTGGTGCTGAGGGCCATGGTCTAACACCAGACTCACTAGAGTTGGATTCATGGTTGGACTTGGATGATCTTGCAGGTCTTTTCCAAGCAGAACAATTGTGCATCCTGGCTGAAACCCAAGCTCTGGTCCTCTGCTCCCCCAGCCACCCCCCCTGCCTCCTGCAGGATAGGGAAGCAGGGACTGTGGCCAGAGGTGACATGAATGACATGACAATGTGACCTGGGGCACCAGCCAAGCTTTGGAGTGGGGGAGAGGACTTTCCCCATGCACCAGGAGTATAAAACTGGCCAGGAAAAAAAAACAACCTCAGCCTAGTGTTGGCCCAAAACAGCAGAGATGAGTATTTGTTGCTCCTTGCAGATGGAATGGAAGGTGTTTGCAAGGCCTGGGGGGCAGGCAGAGCTGCAGGTGCCAGGGAGGGCAGAGCTGCTCCACTGGGTGGAAGAGGCAGGGACGTGAGTCCTGCTGTGCCTCCCCCTCTTGGAGAGCTGGGAGAATTGGTTTCTCACCCTAGGAGTGAATGTGAGGGCAGATCCAGGCAGGAATCCCAAAAGCCCTGTGAGAGGGAGGGCATCACATGCAGGGGAGGTTACAGACCAGGAAGGTGGGTGGGAAAATATGATCCCCCCTTCCCTTTAGAAGCTGGGGATCACTGGAGGTGAGCAGGCAGCCCAGCTCCAGCTCCCAGGTGGGAATACTGATCTGCAGCTGGGGTTGTCCATCCTGACAGGGCACTCTGAGCACACACTGCAGGGACAACAAGCACCCTGAAACCTGTGCCTTGCTCCTGTGGCTCCTTGAGAGCTGCTGTGCTTGGGTCTCAGGAGCTGGGCAGGGTCAAGACCAGGAGAGATGCCCTCGGACCTGCTGGGGAGCCCCCACTAAAGCTGCTCTCTCCTCACATCACTGAACCCACCAGCTAATCTGGGGTCAGTGATGGGGGCAGAGCTGAGGGGGCTGGAGCAGCAGGGGCAGAGCTTGGTTGGTGCCAAGTGCTGTGGCTCTGGGGGCACCTGTGACCCCGAGGATGGGGGCTGAGGGGACAGCAGTGTCTGAGCAGTGCAGAAGGAGGTGCCACTGGAGGGGTCCTAGCACCTACCACCCCAGCAAGTGAGGAAACACCAGAGCTGCTGCCAGGTGGGCTTTCTGGGGGGGACAGCCCCCTGCCTTCAGCCTGCAGGAGGAGGAAGAGGCAGGGCAGGGTGGCAGAGATGGCTGAGATGCTGGAGGGGAGGTAGGATGAGGCAGAGGGATCACAGAATCCCAGACTGGTTTGGCTTGGAAGAGACCTGAAAGATCATCTGGTCCTGCATGGGCAGGGACACCTCCCACCAGCCCAGGCTGCTCCAAGCCCCATCCAACCTGCCCTTCAACACTGCCAGGGATGGGGCAGCCACAGCTTCCCTGGGCACCCTGGGCTGTCCCCTCCCCACAGCACCTCTGACAGGCCAGCAGTGGGGGCAGGGATGTCTGCACGGATGGGTCAGCCTGGACCAGCCACAGCACTTACCTCTGGTCCCTGGGGTCCTGCTGCTCCTCGGGGGCCAGGGAAGCCCTGCAAGCCTGGCTGGCCCCGACTCCCTGCAGCTCCTTTTGCTCCTTGTGCTCCTTGGGGACCCTTGGAGGAAGAAGACACAGCAGGTCCCAGCAAGGTTTGCAAACAGGGGGGACAGCTGTGGCCTGGGGGTCCCCCACCCACGGGCAGGATCCCCCTGGAGAACCCATCACTGGCTGCCCTGGCTCTCTGCACACCCAGCTTTTGGTGTGGGGCACCCACCCTGGGTGAACCCCCCTTCAACAGCATCCCTGGGGCACCAGCAGTGGGGCAAGAGAAGGTTTTCAGCAGATGCAGCAGGAAAGCACAGATCAGAGAGGCAACGTGGTGGGATGGAGCACAGTCTGAGCTGCCCAGCTCTCAGGGTCCCCAAAACCAGATGCTGGGCCCTGGACATCCCCACCAACCCATCTACCAGCTGGAAAAACAGCACATTTCAACAACAAAAGAGGAATCAGCTGAAGGAATCCCCACCCAAGCCTGGGGACATGGTACCTTGTCTCCTTGGGCTCCCAGGGCTCCCTTGGCTCCACGTGGACCTCGACAGCCCTGCAAGGGCAGCAGAGGAGGAGGGTGTGCTCAGAAAACCACCTTGTGCCACCCCTTGCAACTAAAGCATCCTGTGATCCTTTCTTTTTTTTGGCATCCAAGTTAGTTTTGCCCAATTTAGACCTGAGATTGGGAGCTGGGAGCAGGTGCTGGATCTGCTTCTCATGGTGGGTGAGCTCCAAAGCTTCTGGGTTCACTCCCCACCAAAGCCTCAGTGTCCCCAGCACCCTGTGCCAGTCCCACCACTCCTGAGCAGCTAGGACAGGTGGTGGAACCCCAGCAGCACCATCCTGGCATCAGCAGGATGCTGAGCACCTTGTCCTCATGACTGTGCTCCTAAGCACAGGCCAAAGTATCCCCAGCTCCCCAGACCTTCCCAGAGCAGACACAATCTTAGGGCAAACTGTCATGTCTGAGATCTCCTACAGCTTCTGCCTCCCCAACCAACTGCAGGTGCCACCTCTTCCAGTCCAAGCACAGAGAACATGGAGCTCTGGGCTGCTCTCCTGCCCCCCCAGGCTGGGCTGGATGGTGCTATCACTCACCTGCTCTCCTTGGCTGCCCTTTGGACCTGGCAGGCCAAGAAAGCCCTTCAGAGAGAGACACAAATTACACATTTAGTAAAATAAAAAAACACCCCACAACATAACAAAAAACACAACACAAAGGAAAAATATCGTGTGCACTCGTGGAGAGTGACAACCCTCCCACACTGTGGGCTGGGAAGATGCTGGTAAATGGGAGACACCAGCTCAGCTCTGCAGAGATGCTGCTGCTGATGCCATGGGGGGATTTGCTCTCCAGAAGGGTCCAGGGGATGTAGGAGCCCTGCCAAGGCTGCCCCCACCCCCAAAGCAGCCCCAAGAGCAGGGGGACAAGGTCCTTGTCAGCCTCCAAGGTGCACACCTGCCTCCCACCCTCTATCCCTGGTGCAAGCACCAGTTTCCAGCTCTGCAGGTTGGAGCTGCAGCATGAAAAGCAAACACAGCACGGGCTGTGACCTCAGGTGGGACGTGGTGGGACAGGCAGGGGGATGGGACAGACAGGCTGCCCTGGCCCCTGGGAAAGGGGAAGCACCCTAATCCCTTGGGAAAAGGTGCAGTAGGGCAGGGACGGGGCTGGGGCAGCTCTGCTGAGAAATCCCCAGGAAATTAAAATAAAAAGGCAATAAAAAAAAGTCAAGGTCCCTCCTTCAGAGTCTGGAGTGGCAGGCCAAGAAAGCCCTTCAGAGAGAGACACAAATTACACATTTAGTAAAATAAAAAAACACCCCACAACATGACGAAAAACACAACACAAAGGAAAAATATCATGTGCACTCGTGGAGAGTGACAACCCTCCCACACTGTGGGCTGGGAAGATGCTGGTAAATGGGAGACACCAGCTCAGCTCTGCAGAGATGCTGCTGCTGATGCCATGGGGGGATTTGCTCTCCAGAAGGGTCCAGGGGATGTAGGAGCCCTGCCAAGGCTGCCCCCACCCCCAAAGCAGCCCCAAGAGCAGGGGGACAAGGTCCTTGTCAGCCTCCAAGGTGCACACCTGCCTCCCACCCTCTATCCCTGGTGCAAGCACCAGTTTCCAGCTCTGCAGGTTGGAGCTGCAGCATGAAAAGCAAACACAGCACGGGCTGTGACCTCAGGTGGGACGTGGTGGGACAGGCAGGGGGATGGGACAGACAGGCTGCCCTGGCCCCTGGGAAAGGGGAAGCACCCTAATCCCTTGGGAAAAGGTGCAGCAGGGCAGGGATGGGGCTGGGGCAGCTCTGCTGAGAAATCCTCAGGAAATTAAAATAAAAAGGCAATAAAAAAAGTCAAGGTCCCTCCTTCAGAGTCTGGAGATGAGGAGCATGGTGATAGAGATGGAACCCTCATCCCCAGCAGCTCCTGTGACCCAAACACTGTGGGGAGCTGGGGGAGCTGGGGGCAGCAGGACCTTCCCCTGCAGGGCTGGGGGAGCAGGATAGGAGCCCCCAGCCCCCATGGACTTACCCCAAGGCCCTCCTGTCCTGGCTGTCCCCTCAGCCCAGGGACACCCTCTGTGCCCTGCAAGAGAAGTTCTGGCACCAGCCTGTGCCCTGCAGGGCAGAGAGCAGCCAGCCCCCCTGTGTTCCCTCCCCAGGGCTGCCAGGGACCCCCCAAGCCTTCATTTTATGAGGTCTCTGCCCCCTCCTCCCCTCCAAAAGTGGGAGCAGGGACATCTCACCCCACCTCCCAGGTCCTTCCAGGGAAAGCCCTGAAGCCCAGGGTTGATCACCACCAGGGTGGAAGCCAACCAGCTGGAATCACAGAATGGTTGGGCTTGGAAGGGACCCCTGGAGATCATCTGGTCCCACCCCCCTGGCCAGAGCAGGATCCCCTAGAGCAGATCCCACAGGAACACATCCAGGTGGGGTTGGAATGTCTCCAGGGATGGAGACTCCACAACCTCCCTGGGCAACTTTTTGTCCTCAGAGCAAGAAATGTGAAGCTCTTACGGTGTCTCCTTTGGGACCAGTGGATCCCTCCATCCCAGCAGGGCCCTGAGGAAAAGGGGGTGTCAAGGTTGGGAGAAGAGGGGGTGCTGCTCACTCTCCTGCTGTGTAGGTGAGACCCCAGCCCATAGGACCCCTGCCCAGCCCCCCAGGAGTTGCATGTCCCACCCCAGGGACCACATCCCCACGAGGTCACCTTTCCCTTTGTCCCCCCCTTGCCTGCTTGTCCTGCCCATGGAACATGAGCCATGAAGAACTGCAGGGCCAAGGACTTCATGCCCATTTGCAAAGCACGTAGGGGACAAGCCCCAGCAGCTCCTTCCTCACTCAGATTCCTCTGAGCCAAGGTGGGCTCCAGCCCAGGACATCACCCACCTACCTGTGAGCCCCTGGGGCCCTGGGGGCCACGTCTGCCCTGCAAGCCCTGAGGTCCCTGCAAAGTGGTGGGGGACAAGGAGCTGCTGTTAGAATTGAATCCTTGGGGTGCGAAAACCTCCCCAGGGAATTGTCCTGCTGCTGAGGAGCTCCAGGGCTGCCCGATGGGAGGTGTGAGCAAGGGGTTAGAGAAAGGATTCCCACCCCCATTTCAGCTTCTTTGAGGTGAGCTGAGATCCCAGCCCAGCTGGAGGAGATCCCTCCAGGTGGGGTGATCCTCAGGACCCCCTCCCACCCCAGCTCTCCCACCAGTTATCCCAAGACATCCCATCACTACCAGGTTTGTTCATAGAACTGTTTGGGTTGGAAAAGACCTTGAACATCACCCAGTCCAACCCTTCCCCCAGCCCTGCCCAGTCCCCACTGTCCCTCAGCACCATCTCCAGGGCTTGGAAACCCCTCCAGGGATGAGGACTCCACCTGGGCAGCCTGAGCAGGGCCTGACAGCCCTTTTGGGGAAGAATTTGTTCCTAATATCCAACCTACACCTCCCTCATCCCCTGGTGCAGGCACAACTCAACGTACCTTGGGTCCCTGGGGACCAGGCAAGCCAGGAGGGCCTGTTTCTCCCTGGGGAGAGAGCAGAGATGGAACAAGGTGGCTGGAAAATCCAAAAGAGCAAAGGAGGGGAAGCAGGGCAGACCCACCTCAGAGCCATTGACACCCTGGCATCCAACAGGTCCTGGCTGGCCTGGCTCTCCCTGGAACACAGGATGGTGCTCAGCCCTGTGGCCACTGGCACCACAAAGGAGGGGGTGGGATGGGACCCCCTGGGGCTTCTTCCACGGGAGCAGAGGTTGGTGGGGATGCTGGGGAAGCTTTACTGGTGGTATATGAGTTTTAACACCATTTGTCCTTCTGCAGCTCCCTCCCCAATGACTCCCACTACCCAAGGGCTGCATTTTAAGCAGCCACGTCCCTTCCAGCTGCCAAGCAGGGATGAAGCAGGGCAGGACGTGGTGGTCCCAGCCCAGCCACCCCCTCAGCTGCTGTTGGACCCAAAAAGCTGTGACTGACTTACCTTGGGACCAACAGGGCCTGGGAAACCCACTGAGCCACCTTCACCCTGGAGCAGGAGAGACAAGGTGCCACTTCTGCAGCCTCTTGTGCTTCGATTCTCCCCTTCCAGCCTTCCCATCCCAAATCCCCCCTTGTTCTTCACACCAAGCCACTCCATGTCCCTTCCAACAGCTACCAGGCCACCCCCAGCTCCCCTACTCCCTTCCTGCTTCCATTCACCACCACCAAACCACTTCCATTCTCCTTTTCAGCCCTGGACAAGCCCTTCCCTGCCTGCTGTGCCTCCCAACCACGTGCAGCCATCAGAACGTTGAGGGCAACATGGGAAAACCCAAGTGCTGTCACAGCCCCATCTCAGCTGAAGGTGATCACCTAAAATAAACCACGATGGAACCTGCTCTGCAAAGGCTCATTTCCCTCCATCACCAGGAGAAAGAGCTGGGCTGCAAAGGTCCATGTGGGAGGTGCTGGAGGCAAAGGGGAAGCTCCTGCCACCAACATGCAGTGGAACCTTGTGCCTGGTGGCTCTGGGGCAATATATGGGCAATATCCTCATGGAGCAGAGCCACCTCCAGGACCAAGATAAAGATGCAGTTTAGGTTCAGCTCTCAGAAAAAAACCCAAAACAACCCCCCCAAAAAAAGAATGAACAAGTATTTTGTAAGAACAAATCACTAAGTGACCTGAAAAGCCCAAGTCCTCCCTCCTCAGACCCATCTTTCCAGGGGGGAGCAGCAGGGTCCTGCACTGCTCCAGGGAGGGCTGGTGACACAAAACAAACCCACTCACCTGCAGCCCCACGGGGCCTGGGAAGCCCATCACCCCCTTCAGGCCTGACATCCCCTGGGAGAGAAGCAAGGAGCTGGGTGTCAGGGAGGTGTCCACCCTGAGCTGCCTCTGCCCCATCCCTTCCAGGAGGGTCAGGGAAAGCACAGAGACCACAAGGGCTTTGCCCAAAGCCAGGAGAAGATGGTCTGGAGCCAGGGATGGAGCTTGGGGCCATTGCAGAGAAGGAAAAGGGGTGGGGGGAAGGAGCAATCCCAGCACAGCAGGGTGTGAGACATCCCAGGCTTCCCCAGGGACTCACCTGAAGCCCAGCAGGACCTGGCAGGCCATTTTCTCCCTTCAACCCCTGGAAAAGCCAAAAGCAGCCTGAGCAATGGAGGAGAGCAGGGCCTGTGGGGCCAGAGAAGAACAACCCACTGCCTGGGCCAGGCAGAGCTGTGAAGAGCAGACTCAGCCACTCTCACCTTTGCTCCCTTCTCTCCTTTCTCCCCAGCTGGTCCAGGGTCACCCAAGAAACCCTGAAACAGGAACAAGGACACGTTGAGTCCCAGCTGGACCATCAGGAGCCACAACACGACTGCTGTGCCCCCAGGGACTGCCCGTGGGGTGCAGGGAGGTGGGGACCCTCCAGCTCGTTGCTAAACGAGGCAGCTCCAGAGGGAAAGCCTGGCTGCTTGTCCCCAGCACAGAGCCACCCAGGGCCACCTTACCTCTTCTCCTTTCTCACCAGCCAGCCCCTGGTCACCCTGGAAGCCCTGCAGTCCCTGGGGAGAGGGAGGAAGGAGCAGAGAGGGTGCTGAGGGGCTGCCCAGCACCTCCCACCATGGCCAGTTCCAGCCCCTGTACCAGCAGCTCCTGCCCTTGGCCACCCCAGTGTAGGCTCCCAGGGGGCTGCTGAGAGCCCCCAAGTTCTCAGCATGGCCCAGCCCCTGTCACCATCCTCCAAAAGCCCCCTGAGAAAGCTTCCAAGCCCAGGTGTGCTGCCCACATTCCCCAGAGATTGCTGCCAGGGGGCTGGGAAAGGACAGGGAGCATCACACTACCAAGTGGCCAACTCTAGGGCTTGGACACGAGCCAGGCACTCCAGAATTGCTTCCATTTCTTTCTTCCCCCCCCCCATCACCCCCCCAAGTCCTTTTCTCCCCAAGTTGTTCTTCCCCCCAGGGAGGTTCAGGTGCAGAGGAGCAGCCCAGCCCTGAGTTCAGACCCACCACGAGGCAGGTTCTGCAGCCCTTGGGTTATCCCACCTTGACACACAAGTGTGATGTTCTACAGCTTGATTTTTGGGAAACAAGAACCTCGAGGCACTAACCCAGGACTGCCTGGGTTTGTAGGCTGATCAGGAATGTTTTAGTTAAAGGAGACAAGGGAACATGAAGAACAGCAGCTTTAGGAGCCTCTTGTCTCCTGCCTGGGGCTGTGGCTTCCCCACCTGGATGGTGACCACGTTGTGACCCTGCCTGCTTGTTTGTGGCTCACCTGCTCCCCTGGCAGCCCCCATGGCCCAGGTTTGCCATCCAGGCCAGGGAGACCATCTGAGCCTGGGTAACCTGCACGTCCTGGGGAGCCCTGGAGCCCAGGCTCACCCTGGGGAGAAAAAAAGCCAAGCACAGAAAATCAACAACTCCACGTCGTTATGAAACCAACAAATTAAAGGCTGAGCTCTGACCTGCCTAGTGCTGTTGCAGTAACACCTGCTCAACACCAAGGAGCTCTCAAGGAGGCAGGGAGGGGATCTGAGAATGGTTTGGGTTGGAAGGACCTGAAAGATCATCCAGTCCCACCCCCCTGCAAGGGCAGGGACACCTCCCATTAGACCAGGTTGCTTCAAGCCCCAGGTGAAGGCAGGGAAGAAGGTCTGGGGTTGATGCCCAAAGCCATTTGTGATGCTTTCCCACGTGCAGGAGCCTGAGCAGATCCTCTGGACTGGGCATCACCAGCCTTTTTTAACCCCTTAGCTCACTGTCAGTGCTGAACTGAGGCAGGATAAAGGGATCCAAGAGAAGACATTTCCCTTCAAATCGTTCTGTTTAGATTTCTCAACAATTTTGGTCAAACCCAAAGGCTGGAGACTTTGGTTTAGTTTGTGAAGTCAGAGTCTCCTGCCTGGGGCTGTGGCTTCCCCACCTGGATGGTGACCACGTTGTGACCCTGCCTGCTTGTTTGTGGCTCACCTGCTCCCCTGGCAGCCCCCATGGCCCAGGTTTGCCATCCAGGCCAGGGAGACCATCTGAGCCTGGGTAACCTGCACGTCCTGGGGAGCCCTGGAGCCCAGGCTCACCCTGGGGAGAAAAAAAGCCAAGCACAGAAAATCAACAACTCCACGTCATTATGAAACCAACAAATTAAAGGCTGAGCTCTGACCTGCCTGATGCTGTTGCAGCAACACCTGCTCAACACCAAGGAGCTCTCAAGGAGGCAGGGAAGGGATCTGAGAATGGTTTGGGTTGGAAGGACCTGAAAGATCATCCAGTCCCACCCCCCTGCAAGGGCAGGGACACCTCCCATTAGACCAGGTTGCTTCAAGCCCCAGGTGAAGGCAGGGAAGAAGGTCTGGGGTTGATGCCCAAAGCCATTTGTGATGCTTTCCCACGTGCAGGAGCCTGAGCAGATCCTCTGGACTGGGCATCACCAGCCTTTTTTAACCCCTTAGCTCACTGTCAGTGCTGAACTGAGGCAGGATAAAGGGATCCAAGAGAAGACATTTCCCTTCAAATCGTTCTGTTTAGATTTCTCAACAATTTTGGTCAAACCCAAAGGCTGGAGACTTTGGTTTAGTTTGTGAAGTCAGAGCTGGAAGGAAGGGCAGAAAGGTGCAGCTGCCTCGTTACTCCTCAAGTGGAGAATCTGGTTTGTGAAGCTACAAAAGCTTGTTTGGGGGAGATTTGCTGCTTCCCCAGGGGCTTCAGCATCACAGAGCCAGGCACCCATGTCTCCCCTGCTGGCCACCCATGCTTGGAGCACCCAGCCCAAAAGCCAGTGGGGTTTTTTGCCCCATTCCACTTCCAGTCTCAGCTCCAGGGAATATTTACTGGGATTTGCAGTTTTTCAAGCAAGAGACACGGGCTGTGGCACCTCTGGCCATGCTCTGGGGCAGACAAGCCCCAGCAGATGGGCCAAATGCACAACTGGCCACGGGCAAACCCAAGCCAACCGTGTGCTCAGGGGTGATGCATGTGGGTGAAATCCTTCCTCCTCTTCCTCACCCCTGCTGCCCTCTGATCAGCCTCCCCTGGACAGTGGGAGCAGGGAGTGCAGACCTGCTGGAGGCAGCACCAAACACCTCTTGGGCCAAGGTCTAGTAGAAACCTAAGCCTTCAAAAAAAACCTATCCCAGCCTGGTCAAGAGCTGAGTCCAAAGTCAAGTTGAGTTTTCCTGCTGGGAACCCAGTAGGCAAAGCCTTCAGCAGATGCCAAAGCAAGAGCAGGAGAGCAGGGGGCTGGGGACAGGGCTGTGGCCATGACAAAAGCCCCCAAGCTGAAGACATCAGACTTGCAGATGGACTGTGATGGGTAGAAAACATTTGCTCCTTTCCATCTCTGTGCTCCCCCCCACCCTGACCTGCTGCTGCCCCTTTGCAGACCCTGTTCATGTGAAGGTGGAAAACAAACTTTGACACCTTTTGGTTGAGTTACACTGACAGACTCCAGTGTTTGCACTCAGCTGGCTTGACCCAGTCAGTGATGCCTTCCAGATGTTGGCAGCTGGTAAAACACTATCCCTGGGGGCACAAGCCTTCTGGGAGGCAGTGGGGCCAGGGGTGACAGGACACCTGGCAGCAGGACATGTGATGGAGAGCAGAAGCAGTGGTTGATGCCATAGCTGCATCCCTTCCCCACAATATCAGCTTTTGACTTGGCTTTTTGGGACTCACAGGTTGAACACACCTGCAAGGAACCAGCCCATGTCCTGCTCACCAGCCCATCCAAATCCTCCCTCAGCATTGATCCATGGAAGCCCAGCCTGTCCTTGCCTCTTCTTCTTAAGCCAGAGGAAAATCCAGCCCAGTTTTGGAGAGGAAGAGATGATGACAAATCAGATGGCAGGAGGAAAGGAAGGTCTTCTCTGTGAGGGAGCCAAGGGGACCACGGTGCTGTGGTTAAGGCTCCTGGGGAGATGCTATGAAGGATGAGAAACTCTGGAGGGCTGAAGGAAGGTGGTTGCTCCAGTAGATGGGTGAGCAGGGAGATGAGGAGCAGCAGGGAGATGAGGAGCAGCAGGGACATGGGAAGCAGCAGGGAGATGAGGAGCAGCAGGGACATGGGAAGCAGCAGGGAGATGAGGAGCAGCAGGGACATGGGAAGCAGCAGGGAGATGAGGAGCAGCAGGGACATGGGAAGCAGCAGGGACATGGGAAGCAGCAGGGCTGGGCACTGCTGTCCCTTCAGAGCAGCCCAGCAACACCCAGGACAACCAAGCAGGAGGCAGGGAGGTGCTGAGGGACATGGACTCTGTTGAGAGGGACAAGAACTGGGATGCACCAGCTCTTCCCATAAGGGCTGGGTAGCAGCAAGCACAGGTGAGAGGTTCCAGCCATGCTGGGAGGTTGGGACACCTGCTCTCCTTTCCTTTCACCCACGGGGCACCCAAGCCCCACAGCAGCCCTGCTGGCTCAGCCTGGGCTGTATCCAGGTCCCAGCAGCTCCCAGCAGGGAGGACAGTGAAGGGACATGAGGAGAAGCAGGGACATGAGGAGCAGCAGCAGGGACATGAGGAGCAGCAGGGCCATGAGGAGCAGCAGGGACATGAGGAGCAGCAGCAGGGCCATGAGGAGCAGCAGGGACATGAGGAGCAGCAGCAGGGACATGAGGAGCAGCAGCAGGGCCATGAGGAGCAGCAGGGACATGGGAAGCAGCAGGGCTGGGCACTGCTGTCCCTTCAGAGCAGCCCAGCAACACCCAGGACAACCAAGCAGGAGGCAGGGAGGTGCTGAGGGACATGGACTCTGTTGAGAGGGACAAGAACTGGGATGCACCAGCTCTTCCCATAAGGGCTGGGTAGCAGCAAGCACAGGTGAGAGGTTCCAGCCATGCTGGGAGGTTGGGACACCTGCTCTCCTTTCCTTTCACCCACGGGGCACCCAAGCCCCACAGCAGCCCTGCTGGCTCAGCCTGGGCTGTATCCAGGTCCCAGCAGCTCCCAGCAGGGAGGACAGTGAAGCTGACAGAGCCACAGGGCAGGAGGTGGGGGGTTCCCAGAAGGAACACAACACTTGGAGGACAAACCATGGCAACCTGTGTCCACCTGCCTGGGAAGGCACCAGGGCACAGATGGCAGAGTCCAGCACCTGGAGGGGCTGTGCTGAGCTGAGCCCAGGGACCCTGGGACCACCCACCCCTGGGGCACCTCCCACCCCTCCCTGGGGGCTCTGCAGAGCCCCCCACTCACCTTGTGTCCCCGCTGCCCTTTCTCACCCGGCTCCCCAGGATCTCCGTGGGGTCCCTGAGCACAAACATGGGGCTGAGTCAACAAATGTGCCCCCTCAGCCCACCCTGGGAGCATCCCAAGACCTGGGAGGCAGGGCTGGCACCGAGCAGGGCAGACAGGGGGGATCTGCCACCCCCCTGTCCTTCCCCAGGGGGGCTGTGGCCAGGGCAGCTTGGGAAGCAGATGGTGCTTTGGTGCCCCACAGAAGGGCAGGATGGAGAGTTCTGCCTTCGTTTCCTCTGCCTCACAGTTGGCAGAAGCCAGGCAGGGGGCAGGGGAGCATCATCCAGTGATCCTGGGGGCTGCAGACCCACCAGTATGGGGCTGGTCCCACACGAGGGCCACTCCAGCTGGTCTCAGGCTGGGTTTTGTGGCTCTGGAAGGGCCCCACATGGTCCTTATCAAAACGGGGGGCAGGAACCCAGTGCCTGGGGGAGGATAAGCCAGCACTGCTGAGCTGGCAGCCACAGGGGCAGGGACACAGGGAAACCCAGGGACCTGGGTACCAACCATCCCCTGGGGGGCACAGGATCATAGAGCCACAGACTGGTTTGGGTTGGAGGGACCTTAAAGACCATCCAATCCCACCCCCTGCATGGGCAGGGACACCTCCCACCAGCCCAGGCTGCTCCAAGCCCCATCCAACCTGCCCTTCAACACTGCCAGGGATGGGGCAGCCACAGCTTCTCTGGGCAACCTGGGCCAGGGTCTCACCACCCTCACAGCAAATAATTTCTTCCTCATGTCCCACCTCAATCCCCCCTCTTCCAGTTTAAAGCTGCTCCCCTCTGTCCTATCACATTGTTTGGGTGGGAAGTGGACAAAACAAACCATCAGGCTTCTTTGAAACCCAACCCAAGGCCCTCAACTACAGGGCAGCAGATACTTTTTAGGGTCAGCCCAGGAGCCTGCAAGTCCCTGGGGCATGGACCCTTCAAGCTGCCCCAGGTCAGGCTGGGTGGCAGCTGGGAGAGGGGACACTGGGGCTTTCCTTACTTACAGGTGCTCCTGTTTTCCCTGGATGTCCTGGGGGTCCAGGGGCTCCGGGTTTTCTCTGGATGGAAAAAGAGAAGTGTCAGTCAAACAAATCTCCCTGATGTGCCTGGAGAGAGGCAAACCCAGCTGCTGAAGCTGAGGGAAAAGCAAAGCCACAGCAAAGCTGCTGAAGGGGAAACACTCACCGGCCAGCCAGAGTGTAGGAGCTGGTAAAGGGATGATTGCTGAAAGGAGAATGAGGGGAAGGGGGAGAAAAATGTTAAAAGAAAAATCTAAATGAGAAAAGAAAAATATCAGAAGCCCTTCTGGCTGGTTTTGTGTCTTTCTTGTTGCTTGGGAAGACACAGCAATGAACCACCCCTCTCAGTAATTATCACTTATTTCATGTGGATGGAAGTCACAGGACAAGATTTAATCTGAGGGCAACTTCTGGCCTCTTAGCAGCTGAAGATGGAGACCCCAGTTCTGCAGTTTGCTGCAGTTCAGCTCCCCCAGGGACACCCAAACAGCCTCAGGACACCCGAGATGTTTTGGAGCAGAAATGTGGCTGCTGGCGAGTGCAGGTACCACACCATTAAGCCCTGGTTGGACTAAAACCACTGCAGTTTGCTCCAGGTGGGAAACCTCACCTGCCCAGGCCTATCTGAAGCCTCAGGAGACCCCCCAGCAGGTTTCTCCTCCCTGCTCCCTGCAGCCAAACCTGTCCTGCACCTCCCAGTTTTCAGAAGACCAGATGAGCACAAAGAGGAGAGAAACCAAACCACCCCAAAGCCACAGGGTAGGCCAATCCCACCCTGTTTCAAAGCTCCAAAAAAACCCACAGCACAGCCTCCTCTCCACACACTGCCCAGCCACGTTTCCCCAGGTTTTGGGAGATGCCCAGGAATCACAACCATGTCCATCTCCAGCCACCAACCTCCTGCCCTCCCAGCAGCACAAACCACAGACACTCAGGAGGCAAAACCCCCCTTTCCCCCTTCCCAGGGTGATCCCAGGCAGCTCCTCCAAATCCCAGCTCACCTCAAAGTCTAGGAAAAGCCCCCCCCTTGCTCCTCACCCTGATTCCAGGCAGCTGGAGGGGCAGGATTCCCATGGGAACTGGGAAGCCTCCTCCTTTCCCAAACCCCTTCCAAAGATCCATCCTCCAATACCAGGAGAGAGAGAAGGGGGAAAAGCCAAGGATCTCATTAAGGAAAATAAACACAGACCTTTCAACATCTGGGAATATTTCTAGCAATGAGAGGGCCTCTTGGGGCAGAGGATGGATGGATAACCAGGAATCTCAGTTCCTTTCAAGTTGATCCCAAGTGGATTCCCATGAAGGAAGGGGTTCAGTCCTTGCCAACCTGCCAGGGCCAGTTCATGGTGCTCCTGTCCAGCCAGTTCTCATTTCCCTCAAAAGCTTCTCACAAAACCTGGTTTTTCTGGGGGGTTTGGAGCATGACCAACTCTTTTGCCTTGTCTCAGGCACCAGTGAACTCCCAGTCACTCAGGGCAGGACATTATTTCATCAGACGTATAAAAAAAATCATCATAAAGAAATAAATAGAATCCAACCTGCTAAAAAGGGGGAGGGAAAAAAACCCCAACAAACCCATGGGAGATGTGAGCTTGTGTTTCAGAGCACCAGGTGCTAAGGGGAGGGGAGACAAGTGAATTGCCTTCTGCAATTTCAG
>NW_009952709.1:1867158-1871261 GCF_000747805.2 Chaetura pelagica | reverse complement strand
TAGTTGACACTTTCCCTGGGGAGCAGAGGGACAGGCCCAGGGATCCCTGGGACAGAGGAGGGGGAGTGATCACCCTATGGATCTGTGCTCCTCTAAAACCCCAGCTGGAGAGCAGTGCAGAGCAAACCCTGAGCTCTGCAGGGAGTGCCCTGCAGCGTGGTCCTGGCCCCCCTGTGACCATCTTCCCAGCCCCCCCTGTGACCACCTTCCCAGCCCACCCTGTGACCACAGCCAGGCACCACAAGCTGCCTCAGCTGCCAGCCTGTCAGAGCAAGAAACCCCCAGAGGTTCCCTCCTCTTTGCATGGAGCATCATTTCCTTTTGCTCCAAGATTCACCAGCCCTCATTGCCCAGCCTGACCTCCTGCTTTTAAAGTTACTGGGGCAGATAACAAGACTGGACTCCAGCACTGCAGATTAAGCTCCCCAGTAACTGTGGGAGCTCCAGTTCTCCTTCCCCAGCCTGTTGGACCCCAGCTCTGCCCAAGCCAGCAGTGCCACAGCAGGGCAGGAGCAGCTCCTGCCCCTGGGCTCACCCTGACACAACTTCTTGGCAAACCCAACGTCTGCCAACGTGTTGTGGAAAAAAAGAAGCAGGACAGGGGCTTGGGGCAGAACCACAGGGGCCTTCAGCTGGTTTTGCTCAGTGCCCACGGGCAGCAAAGGGTTGTTTCACTGGGAAGGAGCTGGAGGCACCGCTGAGCACCCCAACCACCATCACTGCTCTGGCACAGTCCCTGTTGTTTTCCCTCCCCATCCCACCCCATCCCACCCCCCAGCCCTGTCAGGAGGTTCCTCTGATTTGCATTTCCACAGGCTGAGCCCACAGCAGGTCCCAGCCCCCCCAGATGTGCCCCCAGCCCAGACCCCAGACCCCAGGCACTCGCTCTGCAAGAGCAGCACCCGGACAAGCCACCCCGTTTCTCCAGCAGGTTGGGGGGGCCTGCAGGAGCAGCCAGCCCCCCCATCCTGCCAGCACTCAGCTTTTCACCCCTCTGCTTATCTCAACAGAGATCAGCCCAGCCCAGGGCTCTGCACTCCCTGTTTCCTGCTTGCTGAGCAAAACCCAGCACTGGGGTCATCAGGCCACAGACACAATGGCCCAGAGAGGCCCTGGGGTGCCCCACGTCCCCCCCTGCCAGACACTGCCTTCCCCTCCTGATGGGCCCCTTGCCAAAGCCTGGGGCTGGGAGCCAGCAGGAGCAGCCCTGGGAGGCAGCAGCAAAGCCCCAGCAGTTCTGCAGCTTCCCCAAGGCAGAGCAGCTCCCACCAGCATCCCCAGCCTGGAAGCACCAGAGGTGGTGGTGGTGGGGCAAGGAAATCCTGGTCTGTCACAGAATCACCTTGGTTGGAAAAGACCTTCAAGGTCATCGAGTCCAACCATCAACCTAGCACTGACAAGCCCTTAACTAACCCATGTCCCTCAGCACCACATCTACCTGGCTTTGAAACCCCTCCAGGGGTGACTCCAGCCCTGCCTGGGCAGCTGTTCCAGTGCCTGGCAACCCCTTCAGTGAAGAAGCTCTTCCCAACATCTAACCCAAACCTCTCCCATCCCATGGAACATCCCCAGGCAGGCATGTTGCTGCCTGCAGAGCAAAACCTGGGGTCTCTTCCTAGATGAAGACTGGGAAACTCCCCCCCCCCCCAATCCATTCTGACTGAGTGTGCAGAGCCCAGAGCTCCAGCAGCCCTGCCAGGTGCTGCACCCGTGTCCTGACACAGGAACTGACCCTGCAGATGCCCCCCCAGCACCCTGGGAGGAAGGCAATGCCCTGGCACAGACATGGAGACACTCTCTGGCACTGCAGGCTTCTTCCAACCAAGTCCTCCAGCTCTCTCTCCTTTCCCCATCCCCTCTGGTCCCACCCTGAATGCCTGAGATGGGTCTTGTGAGCAGCACCTGCTCTAGAGCAGCAGGACAGGAGGACACAGGGGTTCTGCAAGTCAAACAAGACCCGTCCCAGTGCCCAGTGCTGCTGCACTTCTCAGGAGGAATCCAATACTCCCTTCTGCAGCTGCTTCAATCCAATCCAACACAAAAGTGAAACAAGTCTGACCCAAGGACTCTGGTTGGCCAACCCAAGCTCAGAACCAGACCAGCACAGGGACACTCTCCACCTGGTACCTCCAGCCAGCATCATCCCTGGGGGATGTTGTGCTGGCAGAGCAGTGTCCTCCTCACTCACCAGCACTGGAGACACCAGCCTGAGGGCAGAGGGTGCCATCACCCCTCTTCACAAGTGAGTGAGTTGAAGTCTAACCTCCTGCCTGGGGTCATCCAAGTTGTTAGAGAGCACTGAGCCTCCTCAGGCCATCACTCTGGCAGGAGCCAGGGAGCCTGGAGGAGGCTGGATGGGTCCCATGGAGCTGTGCAGGAATCCCCTCCCTGCTCCTGCTCTCCCCACAGCAACAGGGTTCAGGGGAGAGAAATATCTTGGCAAGAAGCTCAAAGGGCACAAACCCTGGGAGGCAACCATGGCACACAGCTGGGGCATGGCAGAGAACTGGGATCTGGTGGAAAAACAGGAGGAATCATATAGGAATCAGAATAGCTTTGGCTGGAGAAGACCTTTCATATCATCAAGTCCATTAACCCAGCCCTGCCAAGGCCACCACTGAACTGTGTCCCTAAATGCTTTGTACCCAGCAGTGCAGAGCAGGAGAGGGGCTGCCCCTACACTGCTTGGGTGTCCTTTGTCCCTTGTCCTACAGGAGACCACCCCTGGGAGGTGTGTGTTCCACAGGGACATCAGCCAGCCATGCCCAGAGGGGCAGCTGTGACAGCCTGGCTGCCAGCAGGGCTCTAGGGGAGCTACCCCCACCTTCCTAACCCACCTCTGCCTCCCCACCTGGAAAATGAGGAACCACAGAGCACCCCAAACCCTTCCCTCCAGCTCTGATCCCAGGAGCTGCCTGGGAGGTGGCACTGGAGCCCCCCAAGCACTCGCCCACTGAACTCACCGTGAACGTCTGCCAGTCCTCCCTGGAGTTCCTCCACAGGACAACGGTGGGGACACCAGGGATGCCCACAGGGCCTGGGTCACCCGGGGGGCCTGTCCTGCCCACGGCTCCAGGGTACCCCTAGGAGGACAAGGGCAGCTCCTTAAAACCAGCCAGGGTTTACCAGCCAACACAGGTTGGACACAGGCTGAGCCAGGGCAGCCCCCGAGCAGAGCTGGGGTCAGGGCACATTCCTGGGTTCACACCAGCTCTGCAGATCCAAGGAACCCTGACAACAGGGGAAACCAAAGCCATGAGCTCCACACACACGTGCCCAGACCCATCTGCACACACAGGTGTGGGTGCTGAGACACACACAAGTGGCAGGGCTCGTGGGACAACTGGTTTGCTCCTTCCTGGCTTGGGAAAGATGGAAACTGCTGTGCAAAATGTGCTCAGGAGCACTCCTGCTGTTGTGCTGGTGGGGAAACTGAGGCACCACCCTCACCCCAGAGCAGCTCCAGGCATCTGGCAGGCCCAGCTGGGCTGTGCAGGCTGCCCAGTGCCAGGTTCCCCAAGCAGAGAGGGCAACTGTGGGTCTGACAGATGTTCCTCCAGCATGAGTTGGTGGCTACTGCACAGGGTTGGACTTTGGGACACGCCAGCATCCCCCCTCCAGGTGACCTGAGCTAAAGCTGCTGCATCTGCCACCTCTGCTGTGTCATCAAGTGGCTCAAAGAAGGGACAGTCCTGAGCCTGGCCTTAAAACACCCAGGCAAAATAGTTCTTTCCTCTTCCAAACTCACATCAAGGGCCACCAGACTGCAGCTGCAGGAGCTCACGCTGCCCTCTTGATGAAAAGCACACAAACCAACCCAAACCACCCGTGACATTTGCCCTGGGCCCTACAGCCCCTCCTGTACCTTCCCACCTTTCCCTGGATACTCACTTTGTCTCCTTTGGGTCCCACCAGCCCACGTCTCCCAGGACAGCCCTGCAAGGCAAAGGAGGAGAGCTCAGTCACCCCAAAGGGGGACCCCCACAACTAGGGGACATCCCCCAGTGCCAGGGCCACCCAAGCCCCAGGGAAGCAGGAGCTGGAACAGCTGATCCAGAGCAAACCAGGAGTGCCAAGTCTCAAAGATACCCCCCAAAACGTGG
>NW_009952709.1:1865239-1866919 GCF_000747805.2 Chaetura pelagica | reverse complement strand
CACGGAGAAAGCCAGGAGGCCCAAGTCTCAAAGATCCCCCCCAAAACGGGGGGGGGGGGGGGTGGAAAGCCACCCTATTTTATCCCTATTTCATGCAACCCCCTTCCCACTCTCCTGCCCTCAGAAAGCAGCTCTGCCAGGCCAGCTGAACAGCAGAATCCTGCAGCATCCATCCTGGAAACCCCCTGGACCACATGGCCAGGGAGCAGGAGCACATTTCCTGCCACCTGGTGAGGAAGGACAGTGAGTTAGGGAAAAAACCCCAGGAAGCTGGACCACAGCCACAGACTCCACCTGTAGCCTGGCTAAGGATGCAAACATCTGCAGCTTCTGACTCTTGTGAGATGGGATCTAGCCCGTTTCTAGCCAAAAAGTGCACCTTTTGGCCCAGCAGACCCCACTTCAGGGCTTCCCAAAGCATCTGGCCAGACAAAACCAAAGTCAGATGGGTGATTCCCAGCTTTTCTTGCTGAAAGAAACCGACCTGGAAGATGTGAGCAGAGCCTGGCCACACACTGGGCTGAGCACCAGTGTCTACTGGTGTGTGCCTGCTGCAGAGCTGCAGCACTGACAGCTTCCATTACAGCCACTGGTTTTGTTCTGAGCTTGCAAAGAGCCTTGTTGGAGCCCAGAAACCAGCTGGAGAATCCACAGGGAATGACCAGCACAGGCACAACCATCCCTATGACCACCAAGGCAGCCAACCCAGACTCCTCTGCTGGTGGGGTGCCCAAGGAACCAGTCCTCCAACCCAGTTCTGATGGTCCCCCAAGGACCCTGCAGGGCACCAGGGCTTTTTCTCAGGTGACAAAAGGGCTGTTCCTCCTCCTGCTCCACCTCTAGCATGAACACCAAGCCTGCAGTCCTAGGGTGGAGGGGCTGGACCCAGCTGAAGCAGCTCTGAAGCTGGTGCCCCTTTTTGTGCCAACCAAGAAAGAACAACTCAGACCACCAGGGACAACGAACCCAAGGGCTGTAACGTTTTAGGAGGGGGAAATAACAAAGGAATCCAGCAGGCAGCTGGTGTTGGGCCCTGCCAGCACCACTCCACAGCCACAACCCTCCTCCTGATGCTCCCAGGCAGCCCCTGGCTGCAGGAAGGGAAGATTTGATCTCCTTGTCACCCCAGCCCTGCCACCAGATGCCTCCAGCAGGTTGCAGTTCAAGCCTGCAAACAGAAGCTGCAGCTGCTCCTAAAGGAGCCAGGGCTGAGATGGAGGAATCAAAACCTAAAAAAAAAAAAAAGAAGTAGAAGAAGAAGAAGAAAATAAGGCTGTGGGGAGGTGCTGACAGCTGGGAACTCCCATGAGACACTGTCTGGGAAAGCCAAGGAGCTTTGGAATATTGGCAACACAATGAAATCCCTGCAAGGAGGATTAGTAAGATCATAGAAATCAGCAGCTTTTAAAGGAACAATCACTTTCCACTTCTCACAACATGTTATTGGGTTGGTTTTTTTTTCCTCCACCAACCTCCAAAGCTTTGGCAGTGGGGGAGGGTGGGATGGGTACTGAAGGCATGAGGTCTGGGGGTCTGCAGCCCATAACTGCCCTGAGCAGCAGCACCAGGGTAACCAGCAGGACTTGGCAGGATGAGAAATAACCCTCCAGCCACACACCCTCTGACTGGACCAGCTCCTCGAAGTGGTTTTGCAAAGGCAATAACCATCTCCCAAAGGGT
>NW_009952709.1:1859673-1865140 GCF_000747805.2 Chaetura pelagica | reverse complement strand
GGCTGCAGGAAGGGAAGATTTAATCTCCTTGTCACCCCAGCCCTGCCACCAGATGCCTCCAGCAGGTTGCAGTTCAAGCCTGCAAACAGAAGCTGCAGCTGCTCCTAAAGGAGCCAGGGCTGAGATGGAGGAATCAAAACCTAAAACCAAAAAAGTAGTAGAAGAAGAAGAAAATAAGGCTGTGGGGAGGTGCTGACAGCTGGGAACTCCCATGAGACACTGTCTGGGAAAGCCAAGGAGCTTTGGAATATTGGCAACACAATGAAATCCCTGCAAGGAGGATTAGTAAGATCATAGAAATCAGCAGCTTTTAAAGGAACAATCACTTTCCACTTCTCACAACATGTTATTGGGTTGGTTTTTTTTTCCTCCACCAACCTCCAAAGCTTTGGCAGTGGGGGAGGGTGGGATGGGTACTGAAGGCATGAGGTCTGGGGGTCTGCAGCCCATAACTGCCCTGAGCAGCAGCACCAGGGGCACCAGCAGGACTTGGCAGGATGAGAAATAACCCTCCAGCCACACACCCTCTGACTGGACCAGCTCCTCGAAGTGGTTTTGCAAAGGCAATAACCATCTCCCAAAGGGTAGCAAACCAGACAGACACCAACCTGCCCCAGGGCAGGGACCCGTGGTGGGGCAGGTGAAGGTCTGTTCCCCACTGCTTTCCCTGCCAGTAAAAGAGGAGGAGGAAAACCCCACAGCTGAAAAGCTTGGGGCTAAACCCCCCCTTCTTTCCAAACCTTTCAGAACCCTTAGCAGCCTGTGCCCACCACCCACCCTCCCACTGCCAAGGTCCCTCACTCACTGGCAGCCCCGGTGGTCCCGGCAGCCCCGGTGGTCCCGGCTTCACGTGCCCCTGCTGCCCTGGTGAGATGGGGTGTCCTGGGTGGGCAGCCCTGTCCCCAAGCCCTGGGGCAGCAGGGCTGGCTGGCACTGGAGGATGCTCAGGGACACCCAGTGCTGACCCTGGGGAAGCTCTGGACGTGGTTCCTTTGGGAGCAGCTGCCTGAGGTGCCGATGGAGAGACCTTGGTGAAGGTGGCAGGCAGGTGCAGGTGGGTGAGGGCACCACCAGGTTTGCTGGGTGACTGGACCCACCAGGTGTCCCCAGCACCTGTCACCTTCTCCATGGTGACGTTCTCCTCCCGGGGGTCAGAGCCACTCTCCTCCTTGGCTGCTCTGAGTGTTTTGGTGGAGGCTCCTGGGTGGACAAAAGCAGCATCAGGTACTCCAGTATGGTCATGGTGTGCAGGAGAAATGGAGGAAACCATGACCAGGGACTCACCAGGGTTCCCAGCCCCCCACAGGCTGCTCCTGCCAGGGCCTGTCATTTTGTTATAGGTGGAGTTCAAGAGCTCAAAGCCTTCCTCCTCAATAGAAAGGCTGCCCTCCTCCTCCTCGTCCTCCTCAGCTGATGGCATCTCAGGAGCTGAGAGGAAAGTCAGGGTGCTCCCATCAGGCTGGAGCTTGGGGGTCTCCTGGGCAGCCTCCCACCTCCAGGGTGGCCCCGGGGCCAAATCTGAACTGGTGAGGCTGGAGTCCTGAAAAAGAAGAAGGAAACACAACATGAAATAGCAAGTTGTCACATTTCCCCCCCCTGCCTTCCCAACAGCCTCCTGCTCCTTCATTTCCCACCTGCACAGAAGCTGCCAAGAGGGATGAAGAAGCTCAGAGCCCACCAGCTCCAGGCAGGACCCCCCCAGGCTCCAGGGCAGCCCCTCAGCATCAGGCTGG
Organism: Chaetura pelagica; assembly: GCF_000747805.2. Classification (NCBI taxonomy): domain Eukaryota; kingdom Metazoa; phylum Chordata; class Aves; order Apodiformes; family Apodidae; genus Chaetura; species Chaetura pelagica. The sequence continues at coordinate 1,863,407 of NW_009952709.1, read as the reverse complement.
TCCCTTCAGCCACCAAAACCCCCCAACTCCCCAAGGGACAGAGTCCCGAGTGACACCAGGGATCAGTCTGCCCCTTTGCTCTGTGATTCTGCTCCTTCTGCACCTTTCCAGGCTCCTGGGGGTCTCAGGGGAAGGGTCCAGGCAGGGCAGGGGGGAGCTGGTCCCCTCCCACCCTTCCAGGGCTGTTACCAAAGCTCCAGCTGGGAAGGGGAAGGTGGACACAAGCCCAACTGGAGCCTCCAGATGCTTGAGGCACCTTCATTTAAGGCAGTGCCTTGCAGGGGGCTCTGCAGCTGCCACATGCTGTGGTCCCTGCAGGACAACAGGGGTGACAAAGGCTCTTGCAGCCCCCCAGACACCAGCAGAGCCCAAACACCACCCGTGGGCGGGGGGAAAACACTGTCAGAAATATCTCCACTCAAGACAGAAGCACTGAGAGTGACCTGCATCTCAGCACCCACCCCTTCTTCATGCAGCCCCAGGGGGTGTCAGGCACTTGCACACTGAGCCCCAGCCCCAGGGTTGGGCCTTCCCAACAGCCTCCTGCTCCTTCATTTCCCACCTGCAGAGAAGCTGCCAAGAGGGATGAAGAAGCTCAGAGCCCACTAGCTCCAGGCAGGACCCCCCCAGGCTCCAGGGCAGCCCCTCAGCATCAGGCTGGTCCCTTCAGCCACCAAAACCCCCCAACTCCCCAAGGGACAGAGTCCCGAGTGACACCAGGGATCAGTCTGCCCCTTTGCTCTGTGATTCTGCTCCTTCTGCACCTTTCCAGGCTCCTGGGGGTCTCAGGGGAAGGGTCCAGGCAGGGCAGGGGGGAGCTGGTCCCCTCCCACCCTTCCAAGGCTGTTACCAAAGCTCCAGCTGGGAAGGGGAAGGTGGACACAAGCCCAACTGGAGCCTCCAGATGCTTGAGGCACCTTCATTTAAGGCAGTGCCTTGCAGGGGACTCTGCAGCTGCCACATGCTGTGGTCCCTGCAGGACAACAGGGGTGACAAAGGCTCTTGCAGCCCCCCAGACACCAGCAGAGCCCAAACACCACCCGTGGGCGGGGGGAAAACACTGTCAGAAATATCTCCACTCAAGACAGAAGCACTGAGAGTGACCTGCATCTCAGCACCCACCCCTTCTTCATGCAGCCCCAGGGGGTGTCAGGCACTTGCACACTGAGCCCCAGCCCCAGGGTTGGGTTGATGGGTGGGTGTGAAGGAGCTTTGCCTCTCCTGGCTCAGCTGGCAGCGTTTCCAGCAGCCCCACACGCCCACCAGCCCCTGCTCACAGCTCCATCCTTCCCCCAAGCTCCACAGGCTGGGACAACTCAGGTGACACCTCAGCTGCTGGCATCTCAGGGCTGGTGCCAGGGAGCTGGTGGAGATCAGTCTGCAAGGAGTCACTAGAGGGAGATGCAGGCCCACGCTTGCCTCGTGGGGCTGCAGAGGGTAAGAATCACAGAGCATCCCTCCCATAGTCCTTCCCATCCTACCTCCTGTTGGTGGAACCCACTTCTTGGCTCTGACTCTGCTCTGCACCACGGCCCGTGCTCTCCTGGGAGCACCAAGGGGGGGTTTGCATGGATAGCAAATAGGAAAAGCAACAATTTCTCTGCCAGAACTGGGGATTCTGCAGGGAAGAACCTCATGGTACTGGTGGGTCAGGGGACCTGGCTCCAGCCAAGCCCAAACTTGGAGGCCCCTGGGAAGCAGAGGAGCTTCCATAGGCAGCAGGAGCTGCTGAAGCCTTTGCTGTGCTGCTGGTGTCACCCCCCCAGCTTGGAGAGCTCCAAATTTCCCATCCCCAGTGGGGAGGAAAAGTGAAAATTTTCATCTTTCCATGTTCAAATGTCAAATGTGAAGAGTTTATTTTAAAAACAGCTGTAGTGCTTCTCTGTCAACTGGGACCATTCTCCTTCATGTATTTATTTGGGGGGAGGGTCCCATGTCTTCGTTCTAGATAATTTGTTGTCATTCCCTTGGATTTCAAGCTTTCATGCCCAAATGATTTTACAAGCTCAACCCCATCACCAATCAGACAAAAACATGTTTTGTGTTGCTTTGGTTTTTTTCTTCAAATGTCAACATGAAGCCTTCTGACAACTTTTTGTCCCTTCCATAAACCCACCCCAAACAGACTCTTTGCCCACCAGAAGTTCCAACCACAGCAAAGCAGCAGCCTCTTCAAAATGTAGCAATACCAAAAAATCCCCCACCCCTGCTGACACCAGCCATGGCCTCAAGCCCTGGGTGTCTCCATGGAACACCTCCAGCCTCATGCCCACAGGAGGAGGATGGCTGGGCCCACAGCTGGTCCCTCTGATGCTGCAGTAGGTTATTCCATGGGGGATGTACCCAAGATGACTTGTAGGAGCCACAGGAACCCACCCTGGGTCACATTCAGGGCTCACCTGAACCTTCTTGCTCTCTAATCTCTGCAGCTGCAACTGAGAGAGGGGCTTGTGACCAACCACTCCAACTCCTCCTGAAGCCATTCTGAGCCAAGACACTCTGTGTATAGACATTTTTGGGAAAAGCAGGAATATTTCCACTTCCTCAGCCCTTCATATAAATTTTTCAGCCCAGCTGCAGATGGAGACTTGACCTCCTCAAAGGGAGAGGCAGTGGCCCTGTTGATCTGTTCCTCTGGCCAGTACTACATCCCAGGTCCAAGGGCCACCATTCCTCCATCACCAGGAATGTTTTGCCCCCAAATGGTGTTGGGGGCCATAGTTTCCAAGAACAGTGTCTGCAGTTGGTGTCAAGCAGGTCAGTGGTGCAATGCAGCACCAAGAAGGGAGGGTTGAGAGGCAGAAAAGACAAAAAGCCAAGGAAATAGAGATGGCAACTGGGAAAGCAAAGGCCAGAGTGCCCAGCCAGCACCTCCTTCCCCAGAGACCTCTAAGCAGGTCCTGCCCTGCAGCCTGGAAACCCCATGGATGCAAATGAAGAACAGGAGAGAAGGGAGAAGTGGTTCAGACCAGGAGAAGACCATGCTAATTCACCTCCAGCCAGGTCCCTTGACACAGTTGCAGCAGTTAGATGCTCTCAGGTTTTCCCCTGGGCACTACCCAGCCCCCAGTTCCACCTCCAGACCAGGAAAAGACTTTTCCTGAGCAGCACCAGTGCCTGGGCAAGATTGAAGGAGATGGAGCACCAGGCAGCAGGGCAGAGCACCTGAAGGGGCCAGGCTGCAATGAAGCTGTTTCCATCCACCTTCATGTGCAACCAACAAGCTTGCTGAGTTTGGAACAAATTAAGACAAGCTGCTAATTAACTCACAGTGGTTTTGCTGCCTTGGAGGTGGAGGGAAATCAAGTTTCCAACAGTGAGGGCAGGGGAGCAGCCAGCACTGCTCCTCCCAGCACAGGCAGGCTGGGCTGCAGCAGCACAGCAAGCTTCCTGAGCCTGGCCAGCTGGCACATCCCTGTCCTCATCCTAGTGTCCTGGCCAGCTGGCACATCCCTGTCCTCATCCCAGTGTCCTGGCCAGCTGGCACATCCCTGTCCTCATCCCAGTGTCCTGGCCAGCCCATGCTCTCTGCTCAGGGACACAGGAGCCAGGGAAGATGCTGGTGGCCAGTGGGTCTGAGACAGCATTGCAAGCTGAGCAAACCTCACCAGGTGGACATGCCCTGCCCTGCATTGGTTTGGGTGCTGCTGTAGTTTTCAGGCAGATCTGACCTATCCCATGGCCCAGAGCACAGTGCTGGGAATGGGACCTGAGGGCAGGACAAACCCTTTCCC
>NW_009952709.1:1829517-1859647 GCF_000747805.2 Chaetura pelagica | reverse complement strand
CCCCAAACTCCATCTGGAACATAGCAGCTTTCCAGCAGAAAGTCCTGTGGTTTGGCTGAAACCATTCCCAAGGGGTAGAAAATAACCAAGGAAGGAGCATCCTCTGCATCCACACAGCCCAGGGTGAAACCAGCACAGCCCAGGGAGAAACCAGCACAGCCCAGGGAGAAACCAGCCCAGCCCAGCGAGAAACCAGCCCAGCCCAGCCAGGTTCCCTCTCCTCCAACCCCACCTCATGCCCACAAAACACTACAGCCCTTCTCATGGATCTAAGACCCAAATTTCAAGGAAACCACAGACATCAAGCCCCTGAGCATTTATTTTTTCCCAACCCCAAGGTTGCTGGAAGAAGGGTTGAAGCTTTGGGGAGGGTGAGGACAGAGCTGCCAGCCACCAGCTTTACCCACTGCAGGCTGAGATTTGCAGCCCCCCAGGGCAGTCCAGGCTCTCCAGAGGACAAGGCAGGACCCTTTGGTGCCTTCTCATCACACCAGTTACCTGATCTGTGCCTTCCCTCTCCTTCCCCTGGGCCCCAAGGCAAAACAGGGAGTGCAGAGCTGAGGAGAAGCAGAAACCTGCCCCCATCCCCAGGGCTTTCTCCCTCTCTCCCCACCCTGCAGCCCCTTCACACACAGCATGGTCCTTTCTTCCCTTTTTTCCCTGCCACACACAGCACTCCCAGCCCTCAGGGAGAAGGAGCCTGAGGGATTAACAACAGTTTGTATTAAAACCTGTTCCCCCAGCCCAACCAGAGCAGGAACCAGCAGAAACTTCAATTAAATTAATCTTCCCAAATATGTCAGAATCAATGGATTCAATTGCACGAGGGTAAAAACCCCCCCATGGAACACCAGATTTCTAATCCAGTTAAGAGCCCCCGTGCCATGAGCTTTAACTAACTGGGTTTGTGGTCCTGCTGGATGACTGGAAGCTGGTGCTGGTCAATGAAGAGCTGTAACACCAGCTCTGAAACAGCATTTGATTTTCTTTTTTTTTAAAACCAATGGCATTTGAAGAAGAAAAACCAAAACAAACCCCCCTAGTTTATTTTATGAAGTCCTTTTGGGCAAGAAATCAAACACAGAGCTGCAGGGGAAAAAAAAAAGGCTAAAAACTTGAGTCCATCATTTCTATGTCTTAAAAATAGTTCAGCTGGTGATTATGAGCCACCAGATTTCCCTGCAAGGTCACCTTCCCATGGAGGGTGTGAGAGGAGCCAGAGGGGAAGCCAAGGGACCTGCAAGCAGCTGGTTCCCCCTCCCCAGCCCAGCAGGGCTGTGTCCTTGCCCACCCCTAGCAAGGACACCCACCTGAAGAAGGGAACCACCCAACCCAGGGCAGACCTGGTTGAGGTGACCTCAGTCCCACCTACAAACCCCTCAACAGCCCCACTGAGATGCTTGGCCACAGACACCACTGCTGTCCATCTTCCCAGCACCCAGTTCCTGTGGCTCTCATCCAGGAGGAGCTTCTGGGTGGTCTAAGATGCTAATCTTAGCTCCTATTAGCACCCTGTAATTAGCAGCCACTCTCCTCCCTGAGCAATGCAGTCCCCAGCCTGCATCACTGGCCAGCAAACCCCAGCAAAACCAGCAGCAGCTCCACACACACCCCCCAACCTCTGCCCAGCAAATAGGTTTGTCCTTATTTGTAACCCTCCACCTCCAACAGCCTGGAGAAGAACCTCTGAAACGTGAAAGGGGCTGAAACCCCATCTCAGGGGGAGGCATTTACTTCCCCATCCTCCTCCTGCCACTAATGAGACTTGGAAGTGAGGACCAGACATGAGATGCTCCTCCACAAGCCTCTCCCTGCAGCAGCACAGGTTCATTAAACCCACTGCAATCCCAGCTGTATCAGTCAGTTTTGGGTTTGGCACAGAGTAAATACAACAAGAAACAGGAGCTGATGTGGGGCAGGGACTTGGTCTGTTTGTAAATTTCAATTAAAACAGTTTTTTTAAATGGCCTCGTTCCTGGGGAGCTTTGGGCTTTGTTATTTCTAGTCCTGTTGGGTAACAGGAGGATTCAGCTCTGCCCAAAGAACATTTCTTGGCTTCTAATTTGTAACCAGACTTTTCATTCATGCCCAGAGCTGTAGCAATGCAGGACATTCAGAAAGGGCATCATTGGAGATGATGGAGATGGTGTGAACCCTCAGTCTGCTGTGACCTGGGCACCAGGAGCTGCTCCAGGCTTCCACCTCCCATGGCATCAGAGCCCCTAAAGCTGCAGGAAACTCCACAAGTTGCATTTTCTCCTTTCATTTAATCACACACTGACACTTTTTTTGGGGAAATAAGGACCTTTCACTTCCAAGCTTGATCTTGGAGATCATTGGCATCTTCATCATTTCCCAACCTGAACCCTCAAGCTTGTGCTCACCAAGCTTTGGGTTGCAGGAGACCCATTGGCTTCTACACAGCCTGGGTCTCACCTGGAGCTTCCTTCTATTCAAGGCATTTGTTAATAATTAACAGTGAGTCAAGGAAAGGGCCCAGCAGAGCCATAGAAGGAGGATTTGGCCACTAGATCCAGTGTGCACTGGCCCAGGGAGCTGGGGGAAGGTGCAGAAGGCAGGGTCTGCTCAAAGCTTTGCCACCACAAGGATTCACCAGGTTCACAAAGGACAGGGATGGACACGTTCAAAGCACAAGGTGCTCCAGCAAGAGGTAAAAGCCTTGCTGGGTGATTTCACAGGCCCTGCTCACAGGCAGGACAGGTCACACACAAAGCCAGCCACACACACCCAGCTCCAAAACCAACACCGAGCCCAACGTCCAGGAGTTTACTGCACATGGAGCATCTTGAGGGTGAGCAGGGACCTGCCCTGGTCCCCAGGACCCACCAGCCAGGAGGTGCTGGCAGGTTTTCAGAACATTTTCTCATCTGCAGCACTGGCTGCTGCCATGGAGACTGGGTTTGGGTTTCATGGGCTGCTGTGAAAATGCCTGCAGCAAGAAAGCTCTGCCAACCAGTGGCCTGTGACATGGGAGCCTTTCTAATTTTGCTGTTGAACTGGTGAAAAAGAGAGGCCACCAGGTTTAAAAGCCAGTTCTTTCAAAAGAAAGTCACTTGTGGATAAGACAGATGGCATCAGGTGAGGAAGAAGATGGTGAGCAGCCAGCGATCAGACAGCCCAACAGCTTCCAGGTACAGCATCAAGCTCTGTCCCCACTTCCCTAATACCAGGTTTAAATGTTATCCTAACCAGGTGCCAAGGTCTCATTAACCAGGAGCTGGAGAAACTGCAGGGCCAGGGCTGAAGCATCTAGTTACTCCATGGGTGGAGCAGAGGGAGTACAAACCCATAGGAGACACAGCAGGAAACACAGAAGTTGGAAGAGACCTCAAAGCTCATCCAGTCCCACCCCCCTGCATGGGCAGGGACACCTCCCACCAGCCCAGGCTGCTCCAAGCCCCATCCAACCTGCCCTTCAACACTGCCAGGGATGGGGCAGCCACAGCTTCCCTGGGCAACCTGGGCCAGGCTCTCACCACCCTCACAGCAAAGAATTTCTTCCAGCCCTGCCAACCTGCACCCAGCACAGCCTTGAGCTCCCACATGGTGAGACAAGTGGTTTTTTAACTCAGCTTTGATGTCTGGCATGGGAAAGGTCTGTACTGGAATCTCTCCTCTGGTGAGCTCAAGGGTCTCTAAGCTGGAAGTTACTGGTCTCTTGGGCACAAGTAATCATAAGTGAATTACATTGGTTCTGGGTAAACACAACAAAAAGCCAAAATCAATAGCATTACTGGCTTGGTCCTTTCAATAGGCCAAACATAGAGAAGAACCAGCTGAGAAAGACAAGTTGGGAACTGCTGTGAACAGCTCAGGAGTTGTCAGAAGCCTGAGAGCAGAGGCAGAAGGCCAGTGGGGTTAAGCCCCAAGAAACTGGATCTGGGCAGTGAGGATGTGGCATCTGTGTCCAGTTTTGGAGCCTCCAGCATAAGGACATGGAGCTCCTGGAGAGATTTGAGAGGAGGCCATGGGGATGATCCCAGGGCTGGAGCAGCTCTGCTCTGGAGCCAGGCTGGGAGAGTTGGGGTGTTCAGCCTGGAGAAGAGAAGGCTCCAGGGAGACCTTAGAGCACCTTCCAGGGCCTGAAGGGGCTCCAGGAAAGCTGGGGAGGGGCTTGGGACAAGGGCAGGGAGGACCCCCCTGCATGGGCAGGGACACCTCCCACCAGCCCAGGCTGCTCCAAGCCCCATCCAACCTGCCCTTCAACACTGCCAGGGATGGGGCAGCCACAGCTTCCCTGGGCAACCTGGGCCAGGCTCTCACCACCCTCACAGCAAAGAATTTCTTCCAGCCCTGCCAACCTGCACCCAGCACAGCCTTGAGCTCCCACATGGTGAGACAAGTGGTTTTTTAACTCAGCTTTGATGTCTGGCATGGGAAAGGTCTGTACTGGAATCTCTCCTCTGGTGAGCTCAAGGGTCTCTAAGCTGGAAGTTACTGGTCTCTTGGGCACAAGTAATCATAAGTGAATTACATTGGTTCTGGGTAAACACAACAAAAAGCCAAAATCAATAGCATTACTGGCTTGGTCCTTTCAATAGGCCAAACATAGAGAAGAACCAGCTGAGAAAGACAAGTTGGGAACTGCTGTGAACAGCTCAGGAGTTGTCAGAAGCCTGAGAGCAGAGGCAGAAGGCCAGTGGGGTTAAGCCCCAAGAAACTGGATCTGGGCAGTGAGGATGTGGCATCTGTGTCCAGTTTTGGAGCCTCCAGCATAAGGACATGGAGCTCCTGGAGAGATTTGAGAGGAGGCCATGGGGATGATCCCAGGGCTGGAGCAGCTCTGCTCTGGGACAGGCTGGGAGAGTTGGGGTGTTCAGCCTGGAGAAGAGAAGGCTCCAGGGAGACCTTAGAGCACCTTCCAGGGCCTGAAGGGGCTCCAGGAAAGCTGGGGAGGGGCTTGGGACAAGGGCAGGGAGGGAGAGGACAAGGGGGATGGATGAAAACTGGAAGAGGGGAGATTTAGGTTGGACATGAGGAGGAAATTCTTTGCTGTGAGGGAGGTGAGACCCTGGCCCAGGTTGCCCAGGGAAGCTGTGGCTGCCCCATCCCTGGCAGTGTTGAAGGGCAGGTTGGATGGGGCTTGGAGCAGCCTGGGCTGCTGGGAGGTGTCCCTGCCCATGCAGGGGGGTGGGACTGGATGATCTTTAAGGTTCCTTCCAACCCAAACCATTCTATGATTCTGTGAATGGGCACAAATTGAAAGCAGCCATTAAGGGTGATAAAAGTGAAGAAAAAAGGAAGTGGCACGTGGCAAACAACACAGGGTCTGTGGTTGGTAGAAAATGGATCTGGACAAGGGAAAACAAGGCAGGAGAAAGTTCTGACCTGAGCACCCCTCACTGCAGCCCAGGGTCTCACTGCAGCCCCTTGCAGCCAGCATGGGAACACAGAGCTGTGTTTCTGCCCAGGTTTGGGACAAACCAGATGACATAAGTAGGTGACAACAAAATGCTTCCCATCCCAGAAGTGACAAGGGAGGGGGGCTCCTCATCCTTCCCTGATCACTCCCACCAAGCAGAGAGAAACCACCAGGCTCTCCCAAACACGAGCACTGACTTCCCAGTTTGGCTCAGCAAGCTGGGGAAGCTCCAGGGGACTGGGAAAAGTTTTTATCTTGTGCCAAGATGCAATTAAAAAACAACCCCAACAACAAGGCAAACAGGAGGCCTTGAGTAATTGCAGAGCTCTTCCCTCAAGCCAAGCCCAAGCCAAATAACAGAGCAACCAACATGGGGCTCATTAATGAAGAAACCACAGATAACCTAATTAATGCCATGGGTTTGAAAAGAGTTGCCATGTAACTAACTTGGTATCTTGCCTGAGGAGATTAACAGTGTTTTATTGACAGAGATAACAACATTGATGTAATGATCCTAAACTTGTGCAGGGCTTTTCCAGTTCCTAGGGCTGGAGACCATGATCCAAAAACTCAGCTGATTCCTAAATGGCAAAGAAGTTCAAACCCAGCTTGGAGCACACTTGGCTGCAGGAGCCCAGACAATGAGCAGAACATGCTGCCCTGGTTTCCAGATAGGTCAGGCTGGGTAAAATGTATTTCAAAGCCTAATGTCTCCTCTCTGGAAACATAGTTGTGGCTGGTTGGTTGTTGTTTTTTTTTCCAATAGAAACTTCTTCCAGTCAATAGACAAAGGTTCAGTATGATTTGAAGAGGGGAGATTGAGGTGAGACATTAGGAGGAGATTCTTCCCTGTGAGGGTGGTGAGATCCTGGCCCAGGTTGCCCAGGGAAGCTGTGGCTGCCCCATCCCTGGCAGTGTTGAAGGGCAGGTTGGATGGGGCTTGGAGCAGCCTGGGCTGGTGGGAGGTGTCCCTGCCCATGCAGGGGGGTTGGATCTAGGTGATCTTTAAGGTCCCTTCCAACCCAAACCATCTGATGATTCTGTGAGGGACAGTTTGCACGAAGGAGTCTGCAAAATCTAACCAGGCAGGAGAACAGAGACCACCCCAGATGGGCAACAGCAGTGCCAGGGAGGGTGAGGGTGCACAGAAAGGCCTGGAACTGCTCAGTCACACACACACAAATCTCAAGTTACATTTGCTGGCAGGTTTCCCCTCAGGATGTGTGTTTGCATGAGCTTGAACAAGAAAGGTTGGCTAGAAATCCCAAATAAAGCAGGAACATGAGGGACTTGCAGGCTGCCTCCTTTGGACAATCACTCATCCCCTCCAGTGCATGCTGAAGAGCTGGAGACATTCTCCAAGCTCCTGCTAGGTCAGACCCACTCCAAGGAGCTCTAGGACACGGGAGCTGCCACCCCTCTCCCACTGCCAGCAGCCCCAGGAGCTGGGATGCTTTATAACCCTCAGAATCACAACCATCTCCTCCCACTGCAGAGCTTCAGCCTCCAGCTTCTCCTGCACCACACAGACCTGCCACCCTGCTCCCCTCAGCTCTCCCTCCCCTGCAACACAGCAGCTGCAGCCAGGATCATTGTCAGGGCCACCAACACCTCTGTCTGAGATGTGTCCTGATCCATCTCTCATCACCACCTCCAGGAACCCACCTCTCAGTGTAAGTCACCCAGTCTGTCTGGTGACAGGAAGGTCACCCAAACCCACCTTGGCCTCCACCAGCTCAGAGACATCTCAAGCCACATTCAAACCATTCAAGAGAGACCTTCCAATGAAGCAAATAATACCTAGTAGCCTCCCCTGGGTTTTTTGGCTTTTTGCTTGTCAGAGCAACCCACTTCCCCAGGAGGTGGTGAGACACACCAGAGGGACAGGGTTCCCTGCACCCATGCAAGAGTCCTACCTGAGCAGATGAGTCCTGGATCTCATTGGTTTCTTTTAGCACCTAGACAGTTGGGAAGAGAAAGAGGAGAAGCATCACTGCCCAGGGACCTGCACTGACTGAAGTGTGTGCTCTAGGTTGGCTCCAGGGATGGAGAGCACATTGGAAGCAACCAGGGAATGAAGCCTGGGAACCAGGAATTCATAGTGACAAAAGGAAATAGCTCTTTATTAAACCTCTCAAGACTTGGGCTGGTTTTTGCAGTTCCTTTTGGCTTTGTAGCTAGTCAGTCCTGAGGGGGCCAGCAAGGGATGGGGACTGGGGTGAATTATTCCATGGGTTCCCAGCTGCAGGCAATTTACTGATCCTTAAAATAAAACCTCCTCCCTGCTGGACAAGCTCCTGGGGCTATTCAGGTGAGTGCTCCAGGCCTAGAGAGCACTGGATATTACAGATATGAAGAGCAGGTGAAGAGGAGCCCATCACCTTGCAGACTCAGAGGACACATCTTGGAGCTTTTGAATCTGAGATTTGTCCTTCTTGGCTGTAGGGAGTGAGTCCAACTGACCTCAGAGCTACAGCCTGAGAAATGCCAGGTGTCATTTTGGGGATGACCATGGGGTTACCCTTCCTTTGAGCAGGCAGCCAGGGTGACCTCCTCTGCATCACATCCCTGGCCTCCTCTGCATCTCCTCCCTGGCAAAGCCAGCACCCAGTGAATCCCTTTCTGATCAGGGCTTTCCCTAAGGTCCTCCTCTTAAAAATAAGAACTACAGCAATTGATGCAGCCCATCCTGGGCAGTGGAGCAGAAGCTGTAGGGCTGCTCCACTAGTGTCACCTCCACCCCTCTTTGCTGTCTGGGAATTGCTGGCACCAGGATCCTGGAGGGAAGAAACTCTGAGCAGGACCCAGACAGGGCAGATACCCATCCCACACCCAGTTCCTGCCCCTGGCACAGCTCCTCACTACAACACCAGGAAGGTTCATGCCAAACACTGATGTAAGGCACTTGTCCCTTTTCCAGGCAGCTACGAAACCCTTTGAGATACCATAGACTTGTTTGGCTTGGAAGGGACCTTGTAGATCATCTAGATTCAACCCCCTTCATGGGCAGGGACACCTCCCACCTGGCCTGGAGGGATGAGGTGTCTCCCTGGGCCAGCTCCTGAGGAAAGCCCTGGGGGCTTCATGTCTTTACTGTGTCATCTGAGCTATTTCTTGAAAAACTGCTGAACACTGTAATCAAAGTCAAATCCCCCAAACACCCCATTTTCCAGCCCTGCTGACAAAACAGAGGAGCCAGCCTTGGACAGGAGGGATGCACCAAAGGGGGTAATTCAGCAAGGATTTCAGTGGGATGTACAATTCCTGAATTTCACCCCCTCCCAGCAGCAAAGGTCCAGCTGCAATATTACTCAACTTCTACTCCAAACTTTCCTGTGTTAAACACATGAGCACACACAGTCACACCCCCCCAGGCTTTGGCTCAGAAACTTTCCCTTTAACTCATTCTCCCTTTGCACCAAACCCATCTATGACTTGAAGGGAGGGTTTGGGTGAAAAAAGAAACACCACCCCACGTGCTGGATGCCATCACTTCCTTGCATCTCAGCTCAGACACAAGGGATTCCAGGCTGCATGAATTCCCTGAGTTGGTCCTCGTGTTTGAATAATCAAATGGTTTTGTTTGGAAAAGACCTTGAACATCACCCAGTCCAACCATTCACCCAGCACTGCCAAGGTCACTACTAACTGTGTCCCTCAGCATCATCTACAGAGCTTTGAAATCCCTCCAGGGATGGAGACTCCCCCCCTGCCCTGGGCAGCCTGGGCAGGGTCTGACAACCCTTTCCAGGAAGAAATTGTGCCCAAGATCCAACCTAAACTTCCCATGGCACAACTTGAGGCCATTTCCTCTTGTTCTATCCCTTGTTCCTTGGGAGAAGAGACAGATTCCCTCTTCTCCAACCTCCCCTCAGGCAGTTGCAGAGCCAGAAAGTCTCCCCTCACCTCCTGGACACCCCCAGCTCCCTCAGCTGCTCCTGCTCAGCCTTGAGCTCCAGCCCCTTCCCCAGCTCCCTTCTGCAACACGCTCCAGCCCCATAAAAGCCTCACAACAAATCATGTGACACCAAAGAGGAACATGTGCCAGGAGCCCCAGCTGTGCCAGGCAGCCCCAGATGTGCCAGCTGCCCTCAGCCACACCTCTGCCCAGGCTGATGGGAGCTCTTCCAAGGGTCTGAGGTGGTGGAGGCTGAAGGAGGGTCCGCAGGCTGAGCCGTGGCCATGGCACTGCTCCCCGGCTGCTGCTGCATCTCCCATCACAAAGGTCAGTTGCTGCAGGGCACCCTGGGGAGGGAGAGACACAGAAACCATGGTTTACCCACCTGCTCCCTCCAGAGGGGAGAGAAATGCCTGGGGTGGGTGTCTCCAGCCTCTCATAGCCAGGGATTGCTTTACAGGTGGGTTGGGGTCATCAAACTTCACCCCCACCTTCAAGAGCTGGAGCTGCAACCTCACTGCAGAGCAGACCATGTCCCCACACCCAGCTCTGCCCTCTCACCTTAAAGGGGATCTCGAAGGACTCGATCAGGCCTCCAATGATGACGAGCCCCTCAGTGGTCACTCCCATCCCAAAATAGTTGGACCAGCTCACTCTGTCCACCAGCCGACAGTCCACGTGCAGCTCCAGCCTCTCCAAGGAGATGCTGAGGGCAACTCTGTGCCAGTGCCCATCACCGAGGAAGGAAACTGGGAACCTACACGTGCCAGAAGAGAAGAGGCACAACATGAGACTTTGGCCTCGCACTTTATGCAAGACTTGGCTTCACCTTTACCTGCTCCTGTGGTCCATGGATCCACCCTTAGTCCAGATGCAAAGGACACCAGGAGAGAAATGAGGTCTACCTGACTGTCACAGGAAGCACCATCACTCTCTTCCAGCAAGGGAGTGATAGTTCTAGCTGGTGGATGGGGGCAAATCTAAAACCAGTGGAGGTGTCTGGGGTTACTGGCACTTGTTTCTCCCCCCGCTCAATTTATCCTCAGGTTTTGGAGCCTTTTTGCTCATGGCTTTGCTTTTCAGACCTGCATCATTTTGATAGAGTGGGATTAGGCAGCACCCACCTGGGCAGTGACACCTGGGCAGTGACACCTGGGCAGTGACACCACCAGCTCCACCGTACAGATGGGGTGACACGACCTTGATGCAGGTGAGGTGGGGTCAGAGCAGCATTGCTCAAAGCCCATAGTGGGGAAACTTCCACCTCTGGACTTGGGAGTAGAAAAGGAAGCACAAAAAGGCAGAAATAAAAGCACCTGAGCTTGAACTTACTCATAGTGTCTCCTCCTCGTGGTGACAAAGACCAAGGCATAGGGGTTAATCCTGATCTGGAAGAGCACGTGGCTGCGGTGGCTAAGGATGGTCACCAGGCTGGTGTCCTCCTTCAGTGAGTACCTGAGCTTCATCAGCACACTCAGCTCATCTGCAAACCTGGCAGAAAGAGCAGATGGCACCTGCAGCAGCTGCTGTGGCACCATCCCCTGCCCTTCTCAGGCAAAGCTCACAAGTCACAGCATGAAGGACCTCGGTGAGAACAAAAAAAAATAACACAAAAATCAAGAGCAAACAATTATCCAGTTGTAAGATCAGGTTCTCAGGAAGAGTTTTGCCCATATAACCAAAGAGCATCCATCCCCCTTGGGTGCCATCCCAGAACATGCCTATGGGGCTGAGGGAGTTGGGGTGTTCAGCCTGAAGAAGAGGAGGCTCCAGGGGGACCTTCTAGAGACCTTCCAGTGCCTGAAGGGGCCTATAAGGAGGCTGGGAAAGACCTGTTCACAAGATCATGTAACAACAGGACAAGGGTTTTAAGCTAGAAAGGGTAGATTTAGGTTGGACATTAGGAAAAAGTTCTTTAATAAGAGGCTGGTGGGGTCACTGGACCAGGTTGCTCAGAGATGGTGGAGGCCCCATCCCTGGAGAGATTCAAGGTCAGGCTTGATGGGGCTCTGAGCAACCTGTTTTAGTCTGAGATGTCCCTGCTTATTCTAGGGCTGCCACCACCTCAACCCCATCCCCCTGAAGGCATCCTACCTGTCCCCAAAGGCCTCCCTGGTTGGGATGGTGAGGGTGGCATATTGCCCAACCTCTAGGGTGTTGCAGTTGGTGTTGTCATGGCCAAAGGAAACGTTGCTGAGGTCCCGTGCCTGGGAGGTAATTCTGTCCAGTAAGTTGACTTCATCTGCATTGGGGGAGAAGAAATAGGTGCTCAGAAGCTGAGATGGCTTCTCTACAGGGCTCTGCTCTCATTGTTCTTCCTTGTAGACAACAGACAAAACCCACAGGAAGAAGAGAAGGCCATTGGGGGAAATAAAAACAACTCATCATGTCAGTAACTTGGACCAAAACATTCAGGTAACCTCAGAAGCAACCAGGTGACATTTCTGAAGCAGAACACATGCTTTGAGGCCAGTGTCCCAAACACATGGAGGGCCAGTTCTGCCTTAGCAGTGCTCATCTATTTATGACCATATAGTGGGGATGCTCAAGACTGCAAAGCAGAACCTGGGACACAAATGTCCTAAAAAACAAGTCCTGGATCAGCTGGATACAGAAAATGCTCCTCAGCTCTTTCCTTCTCTTCCTTGTTGAAGTTTGCCCAATTTCAATAAAGAATCAAAGGAGCATGATGAAGTGACTGTGTCCCTCACCAAGGCAGGTGCCCTGACCTCCCCTCTGCCCAAAACAGAGCAGCCCCACACAACCCCCCTTTCTCAGAGGGGGAAGGTCCCACTTCCATAACTGTGCTGTCAACACCAAGATGGTTTGGACTGGGTGAGAATCCCTGGTCTGGGCTACTTGGCAGCAGCATCAATTCAGTCTCATGAGGAGCTTTTAACTCTCCTGAAGAACAGAGAGATTCCCTTTCCCAGCTCAGCCTTTGACCAAAGACTCCTCCAACTACAGAAACACCTCAACAAAGACATGGGTTCAAACCCAGGAGGTTTCTTGTTCCTCTCCACTGCAGACACCTGGCTCTACCCAACTGAGACACCTACAAGCAGGTCCCTCCTTTCTTGTCATCCCCAGATGCTGCAGGTGACAGGGTTATTGCCACACTGCCCAGCAAGGGTTGGGGATGGGGGATAGACCCAGGACAGCCCTCCATGAGCCCAGCCTTGCAGGAGGGGTCTGGATCACTCTGGGCACACAGCCCCTTTGTTGGGAGGGTCTGGAAAATCCCACTTGATGATTTGTCAGTGGGAATTCTGCCAGCACTGGCTGCACTAGCATCTGCTGTCACCTGGGAGGGATCCAGCCTCTGCCCTCCCTCCAATTGCCACTGTTGATGAAGTGGGAGGTTTATTGGAGGGCAGATGAACAGCCTGGGTCCTGCTGCAGCCTGACAGGAGATGGACACACCATCAAGCTCTGCTGCTCTGGAAAATAACAAGTGAATTGAGCAGAAGGCTTCTTTGATCCAGTGCAGACACCAAGGCCTTGCCACAACCTCCTCAGAAGTCTCTGCAAGGGAAGAGCCCTGTGCTGAGATGGAGAGGAGGGAACAGGGTCCTGCAGGAGATGTGGCCATTTGTGGGGACTTTGGGCTTCACCAGGTTCTTCCCCAGATCCCCACGTGGTCACAGCACGAGCACATTCCCAGGCACCATGAATGTGCAAAAAGCCTTTGGCACCAGGAACGTGGCTAAAAGAGGCACCAAGGCAGAGAGGGTGCAGGGCTGAGCAACCTTCACCCCCACTATGGTCCTGCCTTCCCCCCTGGAAACAGTGCTGCCCAGGACCTCAGAAGCAGGGGTCCCAGCCCAGCTGTGTTTGCTTTGGACTCCAGACTTGGGTCCTTCTCTGCCCACCTACAGAAATCCAGCCCAGCCTGCCCCTGGGGCACAGCCAACCTGCCAGACCAACATCTTCCCTGTTCAACCTCAAGCCAAAAGCCTGCAGAATGGCTGTTTCTCTGCTGGAAAGGAGATCCCTGGAGTTCAAAAGCTGCTGCCAAACCCAGCTTGCCTCCAGGCTCCTGAAGTGGCACAGGAATCTTCTCAAAGCAGTCCTGTTCCAGGAGGCTTGTGCACGGGCCAACCTCAACAAGGACAAGAACCAGCCAAGCAGAGCCAGAGCCAAGGACCTGGCAGCCCCAGCTGAAGTCAAACCCTGCCCAGCTGAAGTTAAACTCCCCCCCCAGCTGTCATCAGGGTGCCAAGCATGTCTGAGAAGAAATGCTCCTTCCCAGGGTGGGGAGCACACCCAGTGCAATGGGGAACAGCCAGAAAAAGCTGCTGGAGAGGTTGAATCCCACCCCATGAACCCACTGCAGTGCATGGTGTCATGTCAGAAGGTTTCTGCTTTGAAGGTCTCCTAGACCATAGCAAGAGAAACAGCCTGGCTGTGTTTTGGTGCAGATGTCCCAGCAATCCTAAGCTCAGGCTGGAGGAGAAAACCAGCAGAGCCTTGCAAAGCCCAGCAAGAGAAGAGGCATTTTTTGCTTATCATTGGTGTACCCTGGGCCATCATGACCTCCTCTGCCTTCAGCTGTGCACAGGAGTGCACCTTAAGGGATGGTCAGTTAAAAAAATAGGACTACTTGTTTATTCCATTTGTAAACAAAATTGAACAGTAAATAAATCCCTCATCCCTTTTTCAGGATGAAGTCGTTACAAAAACACATGGAAAGAGGGATGAAAGACTTTGCCTTGTGGCTCTGAGATGTTATAAACAAACTCCAGCTCAAATATTAGGCACAAAAAAAGCACCAGCATCCTGAGGATGAAGGAGAAATGGGGGCAGAGGGGTCTGCACGTGCCCCCATCCTCTTTGGTGTTGGGGACCTTGACAAGGTACCCACATTAGACCATAAGCTCCATCATTTCCATACAGGGTTTTCCCACCCTCATGGGTCTTTTGACCCCACACGGAGTTAAAATTCCCAAGGAACAAGAGAAGAAACAAGAAACATGGACAACATGGACAATGTCAGGACTCAGAGGAGCACCCCAAAGGTAAATCCACCCTTTGAGGAGGAGGTGAGGCTGACAGGGAACCTTGCAGAGAGGGGTTGTGGTTGCAATTCAAGGCCTCTTGCATGAGCCAGTGCTGGGGAAAGGGAAGGGGACATGGAGCACCAAGGGCCAGCTGCTCCCAAGGATTGGCAAGCTGAGGGAGCAAAGAGAGGGCAGTTCCTTGCTAACAGGCACAGTTCTGAGGGTGGGGAACACCCCAGGGGTCCCACCAGGAGCCAAGCTACATCCAGCACAGGTCCACAGTCCATCCAGGAGCCAAAGGCAGAAGCAGGGCTGGAGACAAGCACCCTACATCATGGCTCTGGGAAGGCTGAGGGCACCAGGCTGAGCTTAAATGGGCCTCCTGGGACCAGGGTGTGGGTGGAGGCTCCAGGTGGGGCTCATCAGGACCATTAAAGCCCATTAGTGCTCTCAGGGACCAGCTGGGGTTCAGTAGTGGTCCTCAGCCACCCCACCCCTGGGGCTGCATCCCAGAGGAATGTCTTCCCTGGGGAAGCACCCCAAGTTGCAGACATAAAGAAGTGACCATCTGTGCTTTCCTCTGGCTCATGGGCACATCCTCAGCTTTATGTTCTCCCCAGAGGAGGGAAAGGAGAGGGAGCTGAATTCTACCAAACAACAGAAAACCTAATTGGAGAGCTCCTAACAGGGTCTGTCAGGCTGAGTCACCTTCCCTGGACATGGCACCACTGGTTGGGACCTGAAATAACTGGGCTGGACAAGCCCTGGGGACAAACCCAGAGGACTAACCTGGTACTTCCTGCCAGAGTCTGCTCATGACCACAGGCCATGCACTTGGAGCTCTGCATTAGAGACCCTTGCACATCACAGCTGGAGTTTAATGCTCCCTGCATTCAGTGATGGAAAAAGGGGACTTTACAGTGGGACAAGGGTTTCCTGGCACCTCACATCACTGACACCACCACGTTAGCATGGCCAGGAGTCAGAGCCAAGCATTCCAGACAAGACAGCCCTCCCAGAACACTGATGCTTCTCCACTCCCCTGCTGCCATCTCACAGCTCTTCCACCCTTTGCCTCTTGGGAGACATTCTTGGGCTGGAAGGTTGACCCTGACCTTTTCTGGAGCAAGGGGCTGCAAGATAACAGCTTCATAGTTGGACTGGTCTGATGACTCTTCACGTTGGGTGAACAAGGTGAAGGACACCTCGTTAGAGTTGTGTTTGCAGGACATCAACCCTCCCTCAGCTCTTCCTGCTTCTTTCTATCTTGGAATTGCTTGTACTGTAAATAATATCCACAGCAGCCATCCATGTCACCTCCTGTACCACCACCATCTCCCACTGTCCCCATTTCCCTTGCCACCCAATCATTTCCTTGGAAGGGCAACACCACCAACCACACGAGATGAGGTTTAAACTCACAGGGACAGACCCACAATCAGGTGGTTATGCAAGAGGATTTCCACCCCAGCCTCCCTGCTCTGGAGAGCAGAGATAATTTGGTTTTGACCCCGTGGCTACAAGCTGAAGAGGACAAAGCCAAAGCAGGAAGAAAAAAGCAAAAGCCCATTAGTGGAGGAGTGAATGGAACCACCACCCACCCACAGAGAGGACAGAGAATCTCAGGGAAGCAAAACCTTTTCAGAAGAAAAGAGCTAGAAGGACACATTGTTTAGCCAGGAAAAGTCAGAGCCCAGGTTTCTTTTCAAGCTCATCCTGCAGATCTGCAGGCTCCTTTGTGTGGGCCCAGCACGGGGGCTCTGCCAGGACAGGGCTTCTGGGGACAAAGCCTGGGGAGGAGAAAGGGCTGCTGGAAGCTGAGGATGACCCCGAGTAAGGATACACTGGCTCCAAGATAAAGTAGGGCAAGGGACAGGAAAAGAGGCTGCAAAAGAGCTTCTGGGAGCAAAGGGAGCAGGAAAGCAAAGAGTCCAAATCAGCTAAACAGGGATGATGAAACCAGAGTGGCTGCAGGAGCAGGGAAGTGGCCTTGGTGGGCATTTCATCCTCACTGGTCTTTCTGCAGATCCCAACTGCCCAAGCCATGAGGCAGCCTGAGAATGGGCAGGGAAAGGCTTTGAAAACAGGGAGCAAATCAGTATCCTGAAGGTTGAGGAACCAGAGCCTGCAGACCATTGTGAAGGAGAAGCTGGGAAGGCCTGGGAAGAAAGTTCCCAACAGCCAACTGGTCTGCAGGACTTGGTGGCCTCACTTGGGTTTGTTTGGTTTGACTTCTTTTAATAAAAAAAAAAACAAACTAAAAAGAAGCCACTTCTAACCTTCCCAAGACAGGTCCTGAGAGATCCCACAGAGCTCCTCAACAACCTCCTTCCTGAAAAACCAGGAGAGTTGACCTCAACCCAAAGCTCCTGGTCTCTAGGAAAAAGCTCTGGGGTCCCACACTTTGCCCACCCCTCACCCCCAGCCACACACCTCCTGGTCTATCTCCAATCCCTTGTTCTTCCATGTGTCCTCCCCAGTTCCTCCTCTCCCTACTCTGCATGCACCTCCTGTCCCCTCCAAGAACAGACAACAAACACTATGGGGCTCAAACTCAGGTTTTACTCAGGCCAAACACTCTGGAACTGGTGTTTTGTCTGTATTCAGGGCTTAATAGATTTAGCTGGAGGGATATTTTAAATGGATTTCATTTAAACCTGTGCAAATCCCCACACAGCCACTCTTCAATCTGTTCAAGTCTGCCTCACAGCAATTAAACTTAATTACTGAATTACAGTGAATCAGCATAAACCAGATTTTAATTGGTCTACAATGAGGTCTACACAGAGGATTCTGCAGGATTAATTTTTAAAACAACTAAAAAACTTACTAGGGAAACATCTGTGACACTGAGTGGGGACAAATCCCCAAAACATTGGCCCTCCCTGTCATTATTAAAGAAGCTTCTTTTCATTGCTCCATTGTCAAAGCAAATTAATAGCAAATTCTACAAACTATCACACTCTGGGGGCTTGTTGCCAGCTTTCCAAGGGCCTCCCTCTCAGTTGTTCTGGTTTATAGGGTTAGATGGTACACAGGTAAATACACACAAAACCACTGGACAGAAGTGCTGAAGGGGTGATGGAGAAAACCTCCCCTGGGTGGAAGGAGCAAGGGGGCAGCCCCTGCACAGCCAGGGTTTGTAGCCTGGCTTCTCAGCATCCTCTCCTGCAGGTGGAGGGCACACACACCTTGCTGGGCACGGACACACACACCCCACCAAGCTCCCACTTAACTGGAGTTAAAACCATAGAATCATGAAATAAGTTTGGTTGGATAAGACATCTAAGATCATCAGGTCCAACTGTTCCCCCAGCCCTACCCATTCCCCACTGCCCCATGTCCCTCAGCACCATCTCCAGGGCTTGGAAACCCCTCCAGGGATGGGGACTCCACCTGGGCAGCCTGGGCAGGGCCTGACAGCCCTTTTGGGGAAGGAATTGTGCCCAAGATCCAACCTAAACCTCCCCTGGCACAACTTGAGGCCATTTCCTCTTGTCCCATCACTTGTTCCTTGGGAGAAGAGACCAACCCCGCTCTATCCAACCTCCTCTCAGCAGCTGCAGAGCCAGCAGGTCTCCCCTCAGCTCCTTGTCTCCAGGCTGGACACCCCCAGCTCCCTCAGCTGCTCCTGCTCACACTTGTGCCCCAGCCCCTTCCTTGCCCTTCCCTGGACACACTCCAGCAAACCCGACAGACTTCAAGGTCAGGACTACCAGGAAGTCTCTCCAGCCCCCATCCCTGGCTCCAGCCAGGAGAGGAGAGGAAAAGAGCAGGAACAGACCTTGCTTTCTCTCCCTTTTGATGTTTCCTGATTTTTTTTGGTGAAGCTTTAACCCCCAAGGCAGAATGGGATGCATCTTTAAAATCCCAGCACCAGGCTGGGGGGGTAGGGAAGGAAGGGGCAGCACAGCAGCACCCAGGCAGCCCCTTGGCTGGCTTGGGAAAGGAAAGGGGTGGAAGGATTTGATTTAGCTCCAAACTCCCCTTTCTGCACCAAATGACAAGAGGAGGATCAGCTAAATACACACCAGAAGGTACCAAAGTGAAACAAAGAGGTAGAGGCAGAAAGATTTCTTACAAAAGGAAACACCATGTCAGAGGTTTGGAATGAAGCAGCAGTTTGATGGGAAATAATCTGCTTTTGAAATACCTCGGTCCCTTTCTTCCCCATTACAGGCTGAGCTGCACAAATGTTTCTCCAGCTTAATCTCCCTCCCATTGTCTTACAGGAGCTATTTTAAAGTCTGGCAGAGGTTCAGCCCCAGCTATTATTTCAACCACGTTGAAAGTGTCTGGAGTAACAAGGGAAATGGTGGGGTTAGCATTATCTCCTGCTGCAGACACAGACATCTGGGAGAGATTACAGGCTGAGAAAATAAAAATATGTCCAGGGAGCCCTACCTGGGAATTCCTCTCATTTCTGCAAATAAATGCTTGGTGCACCCCAACACCAAACCCTCCCACCAAACTCCCCTGCTCCTGCTCCTCCCATTAGCAATGAACTGGTTCATTTGGTTTAATGATGTTAAACTGTACTTGTATAATCGTCCAAGGCTGAAAAACTGAAGCTTAAACCTGATGTCAGTGGAGATGTGCAAGGCAAGGCAGATCTAAGGGGATACACCCAGGTGTTAGTCACTGGTGAAAGGCAACCAGGAGGAGTCTCATCAAGTGCCAGCAGCATCTGTCACCCCGCCAAGAAGCACATGTTGGCTCAGGATCCCTGCTGCTCTTGCTTTCCAAGTTATAATCAAAGTATCAAAACCCCTTGGGGAAAGCAGCAGCAGTGAAGCACTGAAAGGTCCTTTGTGTTTTCTGACCCCGGGGACCTGATGTTCAAACCCCAGAGCTGCCCCAGTGGGTGGGACAGCAGCACCTGGGAGCAGGGACTGCATTTTTGGGCACAACCACCCCAGGCAACACTACAGGCTTGGGGAAGAGTGGCTAGAAAGCAGAAAAGGACCTGGGGATGCTGGTCAACACCCTGCTGGATATGAGCCAGGGGTTTGCCCAGGTGGCCAAGAAGGCCAAGAGCATCTTGGCTTGTATCAGGAATAGCGTGGCCAGCAAGTAAAGGGAGGGGAACATGCCCACTGATGGGGCTGCACCTTGAGTGCTGGGTTCAGTTCTGGGCCCCTCACTGCAGGAAGGACACTGAGCTGCTTGAGTGAGTTCAGAGAAGGGCAACCAAGCTGGAGCAAGGGCTGGAGAACAAGTCCTGCAAGGAGAGGATGAGGTTGTGGTGGTGGTGGTTGGATGCAGTGAGCTTAGAGGTCTTTCCAACCTGTGATTCTGTGGGTTTGGGCAGTGGTCACAGCTGGAGGGAGCAGCAGCAGGTCTGCCCATCTTGTGTAAAAAGGAGCCTGAGTTTAACTGAGCCCTGGGGGCCAATGGGCATCCACACCCCAGCCCTGTGGGAGCAGGGCTTGTGCCCAGTGCCCACATGTCACCCAGATCCCCAGGAAAAGTGACAACTGACCACAACACATCCAAAGAGATGCTGCTTCACAGCCTGCTCTGCTCCAGCCAATCTCCTGAGGCTCAGCCCTGATGATTCAGTGTGTTACTCAGGTTTTCTTCTCCATTTGCACACGATCATGGGGAAATTGATTTTCCTTTAATGCAGGTGCAGAAATGAAGCACAGCAGAAGTTGGGAGGCACCGTGAGGCCACACGTGTTGAGATACCTCGGGTGTGCATGTGCCCATCCCAGCCAAAGGGAAGGACCAGGGAATTGTGCCAGCTTGCCCTGGGACCTCTTGCCTGTGCCCACCCTCCCTGCTCCCCTGAGGCTTCATGTGCCAAGCAGGGATCTCTGACACCTCAGCTAAAACAAGAAATGCTACAGTTTTTACCCCAGCAGTCCCACAACCCACTGACCAAACTGACTGCTATTTTTGTCATTGCAGACAAAAAAAATGAGAGTGACTTCTCCCTCACCTGGCTGATTTTCCCCTCCCAAACTCTGCTGCTGGCAGACCCAGGGGTCAGGAAGCTTTGGCAGAACTAGAGAGGTGTAGGCAGGACAACCTTCACACCAGCAGAGAGGTCCAGAAAGCAAAGCTCCCCTGTCCCTGTGCTGGCCAGGACCTGGCAGAGCTGCCTGCTCTGCTCCTCACATCAAGCCCTGGCAACCACAGCCCTCTCCCTCTGCTGCATCTCAGTGCATTCATGACAAACATGTTTTATCAGCCCCTCTGCAGTGGCCCAGCAGACTAACAGGATGGGGGAAGCTGAATTTTCCAAGCTTGATAAGCACCCATGGCTTCCCTCAGGCTCCCATGCAGCTGCAGGGGGCTGGCTGAGCTCACCCCCTCTGGCTGGCTTAGGACATCCCTTCTTATCACAGCCCTGCAAGAGGGTGGGCAAGGGGGTGGGCAAGGTCCTACCCAGGAGCTGCTGCTGTGCCCCTGGCCTGGAGCTGGGCAGGCACTGGCAGCTCTTGCTGCTGCTCCTCCAGCCCCATCGTGGGCACACACACTGAGCTGGCAAAGCCCCCCTGGTCTGTTTTAATTCACATGAATTGACACATCCCAGGGTGACAAGGGCTGCAAAAAGCAGAGACTTGGCAAGAAGCTCCTGTGAGGTGAACACAGGGCTGCAGTGCTCACAAAGGTGCCCCAGCTAGAAACCCCTCCCAGGGCAGGAGTAGGAGACCTGCTTTCACATCTAAAGCTGGGTTTCCAGCACACCAGTCTGCAGAGAAAACTTTGGAACCACCCCCCCAGAATAATCCAAACACAGGGCAAACACAACAGTTGCATCCATGAAGCTGGAGGCTCAGCAGCCCTGGCTTTGGAGAGGAGCTGGCACTCAGGGAAGACAGCTTGAGGGCAAAAGCCAAGGGACACACAGGGGACACATGGGGCCAGACAAAAAGCTGCCAGAGACATGTTCCCATGCTGTGCCAAGCCTGGCAGGCAGACAGCCAGGGCCCCAGCTTTGGCCAGGCTCCTGGGCACAGTCTGCTGCCTGCCAGGCTCCTCCAGTCCTGCCCAGCAGTGGAGGGACTGGGGATGCTTCACAGGAGCTTGTTGGAGACTCAAAATCCCGACTGCTGGCAGGGAAATGCACCTCCTGTCTGTTGTTCTCAAAAGCTTGTGGTCTGATGCAGGAGCCTCCCTATTGCACAAGTGTCTGGCAAACCTCTAACCTCTGTCCAAACCCATCAAAGCTCAGGGAATCATGGAATGACAGGATCCAAGTCTGGATTGACCTTAAAGATCATCTTATTCCAACCCCCTGCATGGGCAGGGACACCTCCCACCAGCCCAGGCTGCTCCAAGCCCCATCCAACCTGCCCTTCAACACTGCCAGGGATGGGGCAGCCACAGCTTCCCTGGGCAACCTGGGCCAGGGTCTCACCACTTTATACTACAGAATTTCTTCCAAAAGACTCACCTAGACCTGCTGTCTTCCAGTTTAAAACCATCACCACTGGTTCCTTTGCATCTCTGCAGTGTTTTGTTACACAGCACTTTGCAGGGTTCTGCTTCCCCTGCTTTGACACAAGCTGGTGTTGCAAGGGTCAGTGCTCAGGCTGGGGTTGGGAACAACGTTCTGGAGGTTGTGTCTAGCCACCTCACATTGTCTGTCCCTGGGCATCTGCAGAAATGGGGCAGGAAGGGGAGAGAAAAAGAAGCCAAAGAGCCTCAGGTACCCAGAGAAGCCCAGGCTGGGGCAGAGCAGGGCACCAGCAGCTTGGCCCAGCTTCCAACACAGCTCACAGGAATCAAGGAAAAAAATGAAGCAGGAGTGTTTCTCAGACTAACAAGCTGACATTTCACAGCCAAAAAGTACTCCAGTTTTCACCTCAGGCAAAACATGTGCACAGTTGTGATTCATTCCACACTCCCAGCTGCCAAGTTTCCTGCACAAACGATTGAATTGCTGCGGTTTCAACCTTCACTCAACTCCTGAATGCTCCAAGTTCTGTACACTTGGTGTTTCACAGAGCTACTCACCTCCCACCTCTCCCCCTTCACCTCTTTTTTTTTACACCTCAAGTACCTTTGGGTGCCCGTGAGCCTTCAGGTTCCATCACAAGCTGCTGGGTGCCACGTGTCCCTGCCTCCCCCAGCACTGGGGTCACCTCAGGGGGCCCTGGGACCCCCAAGTGTCCTCTTCTTGTAAAGTCCCATTTCACCAAAGCCTCATGGGTCAGGCTCAGCCTATAATGCTTGAACAGCAACTCAGGAAGCTCTGGGCAAATAAATATAAGTGAGGATTTCCTTCATGTGGAGAGAAGCTGTCAAACCTCAAACTGTTGCTGGAGATGCCACCAACAGGAGGGACCTTCAACCACCACATCCCAAGCTGAGCCCCAGCTCACCAAGCTGGATCATGGGCAGAGCAGTGAGTTTGGGTAAGAATGGGCACAGACACTCCCCTGGGACTGAAGAAGCTTCCTGTAACTTCACTTATGGGGGAGGTCCCAAGGCCAGCACACGGGCGTGGGTCAACCTCTCCAACAATCAGCCTTTGTACAAAAGCCCATCCCTGGATGTGGAGATCTCCACCCTTATTTTCTCCCCCAGGTTCAAAATTCTCTTGCTCCCTGTCAAAGCACTCTGCCCAAAGTTCATACCTACTCCTGGATCTTCTACATCTAAGGCAGTGCTGGAGCATCTAACCCACTAACCATCCCTCAACCCCAGCTCAAATGAAGTTTTCCTTTCTCTCCACTCCATGACCAACCTAGAGAATCCCTCAGGGAGATACACCAGGGTTTCATATGCCAAAGAATCCACAGGGAAAAAAAAAATCTTCTCCCACCAAACTACCAGTTCTCAAGCCTTCATTATTAATGACAAGGAGGGCTGAAAAAGGCAGGAGGTCACAGACACCCCCCCTTGCATGGCCAGGAGTTGGGGAAGAGCCCCAGACACAGAGTTGACAAAGTCTTGTTTTAACAGCAGGGATGTATCTGCCTTGCAAGGAATTAAAATTATCTGCTCTTCATCCCTCTTGCTGCCTCTGAGTGGGGGGAAAACACATTTGTGTGAGATGCAACCCTTCTGGGAGCAGAGGATGCTGAGAAAATGGGCTGTGGGGTGGGGGAGGTCTCAGGGTGAACCGAAACTTCGGGAGAGAAATGGGTGTCAAACAGAAAACTGTCCTGGTGTTTGGAAAAGGGACTGGAAAAAAAAAAAGGAAAGAAGGCAAATGAGTCATTTTGAATCAGGCTAGAAATGCAGAGTTTCATCTTTGTGGGTGAGTTGCCTCTTTCTTATTTTCTTTTACTCAGTGCAGGTGAAGCTTCAGGTAACTGACACAGACACAGCTGCTCTGGGACTGAGGGGGAAACCTTCTTAAAACCCTGAGATGCCAGGACTTTGCCAAAACCCAAGCCAAACACCTACAGAGCCCCCAAACACAGGAAACCCAACTAGTGGAATGCTTTTCAATTTCACTCCCACTTCCCAATTTCAAATTATTCACCTGATCAGATCCAGTTTCTCAAGCCCAGTTCCATCCACCCCTCAGGCTCCACTAAGTCCATCCAGGTCCATCCTAGCAGACCCCAGAGCCCAACATCCCTCCACTTCACTGCTTGCCAACCTGAAGAACATCCCCCAGGGTATTTTTACCCTCTGTTGATGTATCTTCTGTTCCAGTGCCTCAGCCTGGTAACCTCTGTGGCAAATTCTTGGCCACCTCCAATCCACCTCCAATTCAACCCACTTGGGAGTGGTCAAGAGAACCACCCAAATGACCATCTTCATAGACACCCACTTCTAGTGTTAGAAGACACTAGAACTCCTCTAGCATGAGGTTTACCAGTAACACACACTGGTATCTCTCCAGCTTCACTGGAGGGAGTGACACTCCTGCCCTCTTACCACTGCAGTGATGAAAAAGGAGCAGAAAAGCCAGACCCATGAGCTCACGTCCCAGACTGAGTAAGAAGGGTTTGCTAAACCAAAACAACATATCACATGCTGCTCCAAACCCCCCAGGAAATGACATTTTTTCAGCCATATCCAATATCACAATGGGAGAAATCCTGCTGGTGGGAGGTTTCAAGGTTTCTTTTTCCAATATGTGGAAATATTCCAGCCTGTGAGAAGCAATTCCTGCCACCTGCTCCTGCCAGCAAGTGAGACAGCAGCAACCAATGGCAGATGAAGGGGCTGGATATGGTTCCTGGAAATGACCTTCCAAAGGCTCTGGGCTTCCCAAGCTGAGGAAGGGATGGTCATCTTCAGCAGCTCAGAGCCAGCAGCAGCAAAGCTCAAGGTCTCAGGCAATATGGACCAGCCTCTGTGGGTAAACTGGGAGCAGGGTGAGGAAGGTGAGCAGGGAGGGAAAGGGTTTGTTGCTGGAACAGGGCTGATCGGGGCAGCTCATCTACACTGGGACATCTATCAAGGCACCATGTGGAGGAGCTGGGATGGCAGGACACCTGCACAGCACCCCTGTGGGGTGCCAGGGAGGGTCAGTGTTAACATCCAGCACCCACAGTTGACTCGAGAAAGGCAACCCTTGGCTCCACCACTGGCTCTCCCCAGGCATGTGCAGAAGCAGCCCAGACCTCCCCAGGACAGACACCCACCACAGGCACAAGCAGCCAAAGCACCTGACAACACTGCCTTTGCAGCCAGAACAGCCCAAGGGAGGTGGGGATCCCACCAAGGCTTCAATCTTGCACAAAAACCTTCTCCCCATCCCATTTCTAAGCTCCTTCATCATGGACAACCAAAGCAAAGCTCTGCTCCTCCCCAAAATATCCCCAACAAGGAGCAACTCCACAGAAGAACAACAGATCCTCCTGGAGGCTGGTGTGCTGCAGACACCATGGGATGGTTGCTCCCACTCCCCACACCTCTAATTCCTAAGGGCAGAGAACATGATGCTCCTGCCCAACTCCAGTAGTACCTGCTGGATTTACCCCCCAAGCCACGTGCAGGTGGCCAAGGGCACAACCCTCCCAGGGCTCCTCCAAACTAACTGGGGGACAAATTGGGTTGGAGTCATCAGATTCAGTGATGTCCTGGAGGCCAGGACACTGCCTTGAGGAGAGGGACAAAGTCAGATACCTCTTCTCCCCAAAATATTTGATTTCTCCATTTCAAGAGCCTGCCCTCCAGTCCTCACTGTACCTGGTGGGTACAGCCATGACCACCATCAGAACCACCAGGAGCTGGGCTGTCAGAAGAGCAGGGACCAGCCAGTGTTGGGCAGCTCTGCCCCTCCTGGAGAGGGAGCCATGGGAAGGTGATTTTCTACAGAAAAACCAAAGAGGAAGAGCAGGGGGAAGGAGACACAACTGCCCAGCCTGGCCAAAGTCTGGGGAGCCCCACACCATGGGCAGCAAGTTGTCCAAGGAGCTCTAGAGAAACCCTGGCTGGGGCTCGAGGGTCCTTGAGAGCTACAGGTGAAGCTTTGCTCTGCTCAGCTGCAGAAGGTAACAAAGCCAGGGTATCACTTCCAAGCCAACAGCAACCACCCCCCGGAGGTGTCACCAGGTGCTGAGCAAGCAGCTCTTCTGCTGCCTTTGGGGTGGCATCTGGTGATGTTTCATGTTTCAAAAAACACAAACTACTCTCCTACACATTTTCAGGTTTGAGATGAGAAGGAAAATTCACTTATGTACTCGAGCAGAGCAGCACAGATCCCTTGATGCTGTGGGAAACCTTGCTGCTCATCCCTTCTGCCTGGCAGCCACCTCTCCTGGACAGGCAGCAGTGATGGACCAAGAAGACCTCACTAAGAGGGGTCTTCAGGCTGCTTGAGCTGCATTCACCCCTGCTCCCTGCAGTCCTGGTTGTGCACTGGTGTTAAGAAAGAAGGCAAAAAATTAAAAAAGAAACACAAAAGGGAGATTAATAAGAGTGGCTTCTGGTTGGCTCAAGCTCTCTCCAAGCAGGGAGGAGGAGGTGGGGCTGGTCCTGCACATCACCCAGGCTCTGGCTGCTTTATCAGCTCATTTATCTCAGTTACTTCCAGCCCTATTCTGTTTCCAATCAGCATCCCCCTACCCCCTCGACCCCAGCCCTGTGGGGATTCCAGTAAAAGCCTGAAAGGAAGATAAAAATGAAACAAAAACACATTTGGGGAGATGAAAGCAGGGGAAAGGCAGCTGTGAGCTGTGAGAAGGAGCAGGGGTCGTTTTCTTGCATCTCTCTGGGTGGAGAAAGCCTGGGGGAAGCTGAGCCTGGGATGGGGCTCCTCATGGTAGGACCAGGCAGGCAGGCACCTGGGTGCTGCAGCCAGGTCTGAGCAAAGGAGGATGAGTTACCCTCAGGCCTGGGGGAGGTGTGGGTGCTGCTGTCCCAGAGCAGCACACACCAACAACCCAGAGCTCCTGCTGCACCAGCCAGGAGCCACAGCCCTTCAGGAGGGACCAGGGAGCAGCCTCTGGCCTTTAGGGTTCACAAGTCAGGAGCAAATCATAGAACCACAGGATGGTTTGGGTTGGAAGTGACCATAAGATCATCTAGCTCTGCCTGCCCTGCATGGGCAGGGACACCTCCCACCAGCCCAGGCTGCTCCAAGCCCCATCCAACCTGCCCTTCAACACTGCCAGGGATGGGGCAGCCACAGCTTCCCTGGGCAACCTGGGCCAGGCTCTCACCACCCTCACACCAAAGAATTTCTTCCTCATGTCTCACCTCAGTCTCCCCTCTTCCACTTTTAATCCATCCTCGTCATCCCATCCCTCCCTGCCCTTGTCCCAAGTCCCTCCCCAGCTTTCCTGGAGCCCCTTCAGGCACTGGAAGCTGCTCTAAGGTCTCCCTGGAGCCTTCTCTTCTCCAGGCTGAACACCCCAACTCTCCCAGCCTGGCTCCAGAGCAGAGCTGCTCCAGCCCTCAGATCATCTCCATGCCCTCCTCTGGACTCTCTCCAGGAGCTCCATGTCCTTCTTGTGTTGGGGACCCCAGAACCAGACCCAGCCCTGCAGGGTGGGGGGGGTGTCTCACCAGAGCAGAATAGACATATAACAAGAACCAGCTGGTTCCTTCTTGAAAATGGCCCCTATAAAGAGCTTCCATTGAGCTCCCAGCCAGGAACACACAGGCTCCAAGAGGAAACCTGGCTCACTCTTCACAGACTGGAGTCACTCTGGATCACTCCTTGTCCTGTGCCCATCAAACGCTCCATCACTCCCAACGCAGCCACCAAACCCTTTCTCTGGAGGAAGACTTTCCTGAGCAACATGGAAGGAGAACAGATGCTCAGGCTACCCCACCTTCCCAGGGGTCACTTTTTGAGGCAGGGTGTCCCCACCACCAGCTGCCACACCAGGAGCAGGCACCACCCCAAGGCTTCAGAGCAAACACATCCCAAAGGGGTGATCAGGGAAAGGGAACCAAGGCCCAGCCCATGTCACATCCCTGCAGCTCCACCAGCCCCACCAGCAGCCAGGCAGCACTGCCAGATGCTCCACATTTTGGGAGGAGAAGTTCAGAGGTCAAGGTCACAAGCAATGCCTGAGTCTGTTCTTTGTGGAGGGGCCGTGCAGGGGGAGAAGCAGCTGGGGGGAAATACCAGCCTGTGCAAGGGAAAAACCAACCAGGGTGGGATTCATGGTCACGTTTGCACATGTTTGGCTCAGGAAAGGCAGGAAGCAGCAAAGTCCCTCAGCTGGAATAAAGGACTGGGGAGGAGACAGAGCAGCTCAAGATGCTAAGGCAGCTGGGACAGCCTGGGATGCTCCTTCCTGCATCACCTTTGTGCCTCTGAGAGCTGCAACCCCCTGGTTTAGGATCAGCCTCCAGCTGTCCGTGATCCCCCTCTCCTCCTCCCTCCTTTGTGGGAATGAAATGCTGCATTGGGAGTTGCAATTCCCACATCAACTGGGCTTGGAGCTCCCTCTGTCCCCTGGGACCCCCTGGAGTCTGTCAGCCCTGTCTCCCTTCCCTTGCCCCTTCAATATCAGTTGGTGCCTTGGACTTCAGAAGAGAAAGCTGCAGTTGCTGACGTTGCCCCAGACACTTATTTCCAAAGCTCAAGACCCAGTTTAAACTAAACCAGATGGGACAGAGCAGAAACAAGAGCCTAGACACAAAGGAACAGTTCTGGAAATGCCACTCCTGCCTGTGCAGGGAAATGGTCACTCAGCAGTGGTCACTTCTACGTGGCCCTTTCAGTGGCCTGGATCTAGATGGACCTGCTTCAAGCAGGGCTGCACTTTATCATCTCCAGAATTCCCTTCCAACCTGATTTACCATCTCCCACTCCTGGATGCAGGTGACACCCCCCCCCTCTATTGCTGCACGTGATGTTAAACAGACCCAAAGTATTTTAGCAGCCGTACAACTTGATTTCTCACCAGCCTGGCTCTTCCAAAGAGCAGTGACCAGCTGCCCCAGTAACACCAGTAGTGCTTCTGGGGCACAGTCACACCTTGCCCACCTAGAACCATGACTGCCTCATATATTTGAGACAGAAAAATACAAAATCTCTATCAATAAACCCCAAGAACCAAAGATATGACTTCTAAGCCCGGCCCTTTAAAGCCAGCATGCCTGGAGTGAGGCACAGAACTTTGGCTGCTTTCATTTAATTTTGGGTCACTTTTACTCAATCAACATCCATCAAAAGGTACAGGATCCCTGAGCATGGGATCTGCTCCTATTTGTTGCCTTTTCAAGCCAGAAAAAAACCCACCACTGTGATCTGGTGTTCTACAAAGAACATGCCACAGGAGATCTCCAGCTTGATTCCTACTTAAGGACCAACAGCTGTGGCTGAAATTGGAAAAAAAACCCCATCTCATCTAGATTTAAAGTCCTCCCAGCAACCAAAACTCTACCCCAGCCCAACCCTGACACAGACCAGCAGCAAATGAAATAATATATACAGTCAACATCTGGGTTGTTACAGCTGACGTGGGAGGTTACAATTAAAACCAGCAGAGCTGTGGAAGGAAAATTAACAGCACTTTTACAGCAGAAGGTCTAGGATTCCCAAAAGTCCACTCATTTGGAGAGGAAAACCACAAGCAAGGCTCTATAAAATGAATCCCTTAATAAGAGCTCAGCAAACTGCCCACCCTGGGCAGGAGCCTTGATCTCCTCCTTTGAAAGACCCACCAGAAACAGGTTTTGCTCCAAGGAAGTTTAGTTTTCTAAAGACTTGCTCAGACACTCCTGTGCCTTTCTCTCCTCCCAAACCAGTGCAAAACCTCACAGTTATCAGCAGACAACAGGAACAAATTGTGCAGTTGTTCTTTTGGCTCAGGGCTTGGTTGCCCAGGTTTGCTCTGAGGCCTCAAGGCAGAAACCCCAGCTTTGTGAAATGAAAAGAAACCCACAGCCAGGAATGAAGGTCCCTACCCCAACCACCTCGCCCTGGAAGAAAGACAGACCCTGCAATCAGCTGATTGTCCCTGAATTCCTGCAACCCCCTCTGACAGCCACTCCACACAGCAGGGACATGCCAGCTGGATTCAAACCTCACCCAGGGAACCCAGAAGGAAAACATCACAGTGGCACCCAGGAGCTGGCTGGGCAGAGACACTTTCCAAGTGACAGAGGAGAACAAGGCCACCCAGCTACAAAACCTCTTTAAGTCACTCAAGGTCTCCATACAGAGTCTGCAGCCACTGGTTTTCTCTCTTTCTCCCTCTTTCTTTGCAGCTCATTTTAAATTCTACACCTCATGTCCTCTAGGCACTGGCCAGGGTGAGGAAGACAGCTTAGCACAAGGGGGACCAGCTCCTCCATCTCCTCACCCTTCTCCATCTCCCTCCTCACCCTTCTCCATCTCCTCTCTCCCTTCTCCTCTCCCTTCTCCTCTCCATCTCCTCTCCCTTCTCCTCTCCATCTCCTCTCCCTTCTCCTCTCCATCTCCTCTCCCTTCTCCTCTCCATCTCCTCTCCCTTCTCCTCTCCATCTCCTC
>NW_009952709.1:1827226-1828606 GCF_000747805.2 Chaetura pelagica | reverse complement strand
TCCCCTCTCCCTCTCCTCTCCCTTCTCCTCTCCATCCCCTCTCCCTTCTCCTCTCCATCTCCTCTCCCTTCTCCTCTCCCTTCTCCTCTCCATCCCCTCTCCCTTCTCCTCTCCCTCTCCTCCCCCTTCTCCTCTCCCTTCTCCTCTCCATCTCCTCTCCCTTCTCCTCTCCCTTCTCCTCTCCATCTCCTCTCCCTTCTCCTCTCCCTTCTCCTCTCCCTTCTCCTCTCCCTTCTCCTCTCCATCTCCTCTCCCTTCTCCTCACCCTTCTCCTTTCCATCTCCTCTCCCTTCTCCTCTCCCTTCTCCTCTCCCTTCTCCTCTCCCTTCTCCTCTCCATCTCCTCTCCATCTCCTCTCCCTTCTCCTCTCCATCTCCTCACCCTTCTCCAACCCACACCTTTCCATTTGCCAGCCTCAAACAGAAAACAACTAAAACAACTGCAGCAAGAGGGAGTAAAGGAGAAATAAAAGAGCCCAGGAGCTGTTTAAAATCTGCTCACACAAAAACTCGCTGCCAGATCCAACTTCCCAACTCCTCTGCATCACTAACAACCTTTTAACAGATCTCATTACAGAACATCTCCTCAGCCCTGGAGCATCACTGCTTGCCAAAACAAAGAGCAGCACTTCCTCAGGCAGCACCCCCAGCTGCTTGATTGATCCATTCAAACATCTCAGAAAAGTTTTAATAAAGCAACCCTGGCAAACTAAATGTTCTGCAGGGAACAAAAGCTTCCCCAGCAGAACAGGTCATCATAGAATTTACCCCTTTCTCTCTGAAAAACCCCAGGTATGTTCTCATATTCCATCCTGAGTACACACACAAGTTACTACAACAAGTTAATAGCACAGAGACCCAGAAATGCCCCAAACACAAACCAGGTCTGGGTACCACATAGAATGGTTTGGGTTGGAAGGAACCTTAAAGATCACCCAGTCCCCACCCCCCTGCATGGGCAGGGACACCTCCCACCAGCCCAGGCTGCTCCAAGCCCCATCCAACCTGCCCTTCAACACTGCCAGGGATGGGGCAGCCACAGCTTCCCTGGGCACCCTGTTCCAGTCTCCCACCTCCCTCCTCATGTTGTGCACACAGAATATCCCAATAAATTTTCCACACCCTGCAACTCTGGTTTTCTTGCTGGGGGTGATTTAGACTCTCTCTCGATTTGCACCTTTCAGGGACAAGCTGTGCTCTCCCTCCCCAGCCCTCCCACTGCACTTTGCTGTGGGTGGGATCTGCTCCAAGCAAGCTCATCCCCTCCTGCATTTCACAGAATCACAGAACGTTCAGGTTGGAAGGGACCTCTGGAGATCATCTAGTCCAACCCCCTGCCAGAGCAGGTTCACCTAAAGCAAGATTAGTTTCTCTGACACAA
>NW_009952709.1:1819244-1827204 GCF_000747805.2 Chaetura pelagica | reverse complement strand
AAACCCCAGCCCTCACATGGGGAGGGGATGGACAAACATGAGTCAGAGCAAGCCCTCAGATTAGCAGCACTTCTGCAGAACATCCTGCCTGGCAGGTTAAAATGAAAGTTAATAGAAAGAGTGAAAGCAAGATGCTGGTGGAACATAATCTGCTGCCTGGCTGGAGTTGGTCTTGCCAAGAGCTCTGAGCTCAGAGCCACTAGTGGAAGAGCAAAGGCAGGTGTCTGTCTGCCCAGCATCCCTTCCTCAGGGGTGGGAACTGGGAAAGAGCAGGCAGTGCAGGGGCACAGCCCTGCTGGGGTCACCACCACCCCATCCCACTGGTGGGAATCACCCATCAGGAGATAAGTTGGATGCCATTTTCACTGCCCAGGCTGCCCAGGGAAGCTGTGGCTGCCCCATCCCTGGCAGTGTTGAAGGGCAGGTTGGATGGGGCTTGGAGCAGCCTGGGCTGGTGGGAGGTGTCCCTGCCCATGCAGGGGTGGGACTGGATGATCTTTAAGATCCCTTCCAACCCAAACCATTCTATGATATGACTCGGTAGCACACACACACACACACAGAGCCCCTGCACCAGCTTCCCATGGGAAGGAAGGACCCTCCACACCTGCTCAGTCTGCAGCACCTCCCCAGCCATCTGCTCCCAGGTGCTCTCCAAACCAGGGTGCTGAGCATCACTCCTCACCCAAAAATAAACCAAGCAGGCATCCTAGACTAACTTCACCACCTCAAAACCACTCGGAGGAGCTGGGCTGAAAGATTCCAGCCCCTGCTTTCTCCATTTTTATTGCCAGCTCCAAACAACCAGGCTGGCTGAGAATCAGCTGCAGCCTCCTCCCCAGCTGCCTGCAGGAGGGATCAGTCCTGCAGCTCTCATGGATGAGTCTGGGGCTCTGAAGGGCTTTAAGTGTCTCTGCAGGATGTTACCTACCTTCTTCTTCTATTTCTCCAAGTCCTAGTGGAAATATTTTATGTTTTATCTCAGTGAAGCAACTTAGAATACACCCATTTTCTGCTGGTGGGGAAGAAAAGTGCTGGTTGTGAGGGTGGGCAGCTTGCAACTCAGTGTGAGGTTTGGTTGTGTGTGTGTGTTTGTTTGTTTGTTTTTTCCTCTAAGAAAATAGAAGCTTTTATTCAAATGATTTTAAAAGACCAAAAGCAATGGGAAAAAAATACTTGACCTTCATTTGCACTCTGGTGAAAGCAACAAAAAAAAATAAATCAGCTTTTTCCCCTCAGCTGGATCTGTTTGACCTGTGCCCAACTCCTATAATTTCCCAGCAGCAGGTTCAGGAGGGGGTGAACTCTGCACACCTGCCATCTGGAGCCATTAAACACCAGTTGCTGCTGCAGTGAGTCCACCCCAGAGCTCTGGAGTGACCATAAATGCAGATTGTGGGGCTCCTTGGAGCAGGAAAAAAGGCCACGTGCAAAGATTCACCCCATCCTGGGGAAAAAAAAGCACCCATGTTAACTCCCCAAGGTGGTACCAGATGCTGAGAGAGTGCCAGGAGGTTTGGCCATTCCTCTCCATGCATTGTTCCTGCTGGTGGCCACCACCAAATTTTCCACCCTGCCCTGATCCTGCTGAAGCTGCAGTGGCACAAACCCCAGCCCTCACGTGGGGAGGGGATGGACAAACATGAGACAGAGCAAGCCCTCAGATTAGCAGCACTTCTGCAGAACATCCTGCCTGGCAGGTTAAAATAAAAGTTAATAGAAAGAGTGAAAGCAAGAAGCTGGTGGAACATAATCTGCTGCCTGGCTGGAGTTGGTCTTGCCAAGAGCCCTGAGCTCAGAGCCACTAGTGGAAGAGCAAAGGCAGGTGTCTGTCTGCCCAGCATCCCTTCCTCAGGGGTGGGAACTGGGAAAGTGCCCATGGGCAAGTGTAAGAAAAGGAACACAGGCCAAGATGACACTGGCATCCCCAGATGCCTGCACTCCTCCTCCTCCTTGCAGTTCCCTCTTGCAGCTCTGCTCCCTGGTGCAGCAAAACTGGCCAGGGAAGTAGGTGCAGCACCTTCTGCAAGTGGCTGCAGGATTATTTCCAAGCTCAGCCTTGGGAGCAGCTGGGGCTGGGGAAGGCTCAGCCCCCCCAGCCTGGCACAAGCTGCCAGTGCTCATCAAACTCCAGCAAACACCAGAAATCCAGGCCAGGGAAGACACCAACATTCCCACCCTTTGCCTATTGAATCACCTCTGCCCCATCCACCTTGGCTCAGAGCAGAGCAAATGTGCTGGTAAAAATAAAAATAAACAGGTGCTTTAAAATACAAAGGCTGATAGATTATTTTTTGGGGGGGGGGAAGAAGGAATTCTGGCTATTTTTTTTTTTCCCCTCCCAAGTGAAACCATTGGAATGAGATCTGTGGAAATGGATCATCATGTTTGATATGGAGGGAGCTCAGCCTTCACCCCATCACCTCGTGAGGCTGAATTCCTTCCCAAGATGAAGGGACTGACTCTTGGCCCTGCTCACCTGGAACAGGGAGGGAGAAGCAGAGCAGGGCAGGGCAGCCCCTGGGGGGGGATGGACAGTGACTGCCTCAGGTTGGAACCAGTTTCACTGGCGTAGAACTGGCCTGCCAGTGAAATGCTCTCTTTTCTTAGTGGAAAAGCTACAGATTTTTCTCCAGGAAAATTTGATGGAGAAAAACCCGAGCATCTCAACTGCAAAAAAAGTGCATTTTTTTGTGTTGCAAACACACCAGAAAGATGGGGGAGGGGAGAGGGGGGGAATTCCCAGCTACCTGTGATGTCTGGGGCCAGATTCCCTTCCCAACACATCTCAGTTTTCTGCCAGTTTGTTGACTAATCCTTCCTGTATTTCAAATTATGAATGAATTGATGAAGAACTTGACTGTGTAAAAAACAAACCAACCCAACAGTGATACCCTTGGAGGTCAAACTACCTGCTGGGAACATCCCAGGTGGTGGGGTTTTTTTGGCTATTGCCCAGTGCCAGCTTCTTTCCAGTTTTCAGGCACATCCCACATCCCAAAGGGCATCATGCCTCTAGAAAATTCCAGCTGCCTCCCTCTGCCTGGGCTGCTGCAAAGCTGGACTCTCTGCACCCTTCCTGTCTTTCAAAAAAACCCAAGAAGTCAGGGCTTGGGTAAAGCCTGGAAAGGAAACCATCAGTGTCTGGAAAGGGACAATCACTTTTTGCTCCTCCCTTGGATGCTGAGAGGAACCTGGAGGAGAAGCACCCAGTTGAGAGAAGGGCATCTGTGCTCATGTCACAAGACTTTTGAGAAAGTCTTAATTCCTGGGTGTTATTCACAGGCTCAGTTACTCAGGAAAGCTCCAGCAGCTCCAGCAGCTCCAGCAAGCTGCTGTGCTCCACCTGCTGAATTCCAGCAGGAAGGCTGCAGCTCTCCCCAGGTCCCATTCTGGGAGCCATGGGAATGAGGCAGAAACTCCTCTTCTGCTCTAAAGTGAGGATGAATGACCCTGTCTCCTCTGGAAATGAGCACAGATGTGTGTATCTGCCTCTTGATGCTCCAGGGATGTGACCTGAGGTGGCTTTTCACCCCACAGGAACTACACTGCCAGGAGGGCTGGGGGGAGCTCGGCACAATTCCATGTGGGTAATTAGTGCTGCACTAATTAGGAGCTGCACTGTTAAGGTTGACGTGCCCTAAACAGAAGTTTATTTTTGTCACTGTGTTGCTCTCCTTGGAGTGGGAAAGGCAGGGAAGGAGGGGGCTTATGTCTTAGAGAGGGGTTAGGGTTTTTTTTTTTCTTAATTGGTGTCCAGGAGAGAGCAAAACTTCTCAGGGCACTGCCCCATCCCAGGGGCTGCAGGTTGAATGAAGCCTCTGCACAATGAAGGGACCAGGGGAATAAGAAGTCTCTTTGCCACCAGCTGGAAAGCAGGAGGCACATCCCTCTGCCCAGGTTGCTCCAAAGACCGAGTTGCTCACAGGGGGGGTTTGAGGGAACGAAGCTCCAGGGCCTGTTCCTTGTGGAGAGGGTGGAGGTTTTATAAGTGGGTCCAATCTGGAAGGATTTCTCATGGGATTGGTGCCAAACTTCAAGCCCCCAACTTCCAGGAATACAAACAGATGCTGAACACAGGGACCCTGGGAGCTGCCCGACAGTTTTGGCTGAAGTTTTTCCAATACTTCACCATGAGACAGACCCGAAACAGGAAGACTTTTCCATCCAAACAGCTCAAGTTCAGCACAATTCAACACCTCAGCAATAAGCATCATCTTGGCAGCTGCCTGGGGACAGCAGCCCCAAGAGCACACCCCCCAGTGTCCCTGCACCCCAGTGTCCCCATCCCTTAGGGCTTTGCCACGAGCACCCTTGTGTCTCCCAGCACCTCGGGGAGGAGGTGGTGCTGGCTGGGATGGCAGCATTTTGGGGGAGCAGTGTGAAAACCCCCATCACGTGCCACATCCTGACCTGCAGTCCCAGGGCCAGTACCTTCTCCTCCCAGACACCTCAGAGGAAACTGGGGCCACCTCCAGGCTGGGGTTCCCAAAGCTCCCCCAGCAACCAGGTACCCAACTGCACTGAGGTCAGTGCCAGTGGGGACACAACCAAGCAGCTACAAGTTCTCAAGAGCAAGTGATGGCACTTGTGCCACCTGCCTCTGTCCAAGGAAAAGCAGCAAAGGTTCCTGCCTCTACCCACCTCTTCCCAATTCCCAGACAAAGGAAGCAGAGGGTTTTAGGGTGGAAAAGGTTTCTTGCATTCATCTTTCCATCCCCACTCTGGCCTCTCGTGCAGAAACCTCAGCTAAGAGGAGTGCATGAGAGAAAAGCTGCATGATCAAAAATATCCTGGTGGGCTCTATCTGGGGGTCTCCCACCTTCTGCAAGCCCTGAAGTCTGAATCCTCAGTTCTCTGCCTTCACAGGGACAAACAGCCAGAGGGAAAGGCTGCACAGATGCTCCCTGTGATGGGGACAGGGCAGTGACTCCTGTGTTGATGCCTCTTTAAATGCACATTTTAGGCTTTTGCAAGGGAGTGGAGGAAACCCACAAAATAATCCATATAATTGCCCAGCTGAGGACTCCAGACCAACCTGCATGCACTGGAGGGTCAAATGAAGAGGTTGTGAAGAGTCCAGATCTGGTATTTCTGAATTTTTAAGCGGTTTGACTAGTTAAGATCACCAGCATTTTGTAAGCTTCACATGCTCACACCTGCATGTGATCTGTATCACATGAAACACATGCCACCCTGCACACACACACAGCACTGACACGTGGCCATTTATGGCTGATTTTGCATATTGACACTAGGTTAAATGTTTCATTTAGTTTACAAATCCTGATTTCAAGCACATGATAGCAAAAGACACCAGATGAGGAGCCTCCCTGCACTGTGCTCAGAGCACCAGACCTCCAGGAGGATGATTTCCTGAAAGGCCACTTTCACCAACCCCTCTAGCAAGAAGCACCATCTGCAGGAGCCAAGCGTTGCATTTTCAGATGCATTCCTTAATGAAGCAGATTTTAATTGGGCGACTCTCAGCTTTAATTAATGGCAAATTGTTCGTGCACATTCATTTTTGGGTCACGTTCCCAGACAACATTTCTCTGGGTTTCTTTGGGGAGTTTAGTGGGGCTGTAGTTATGGTTATTGCATCTTATGGGGGGAAAAAAACCAAACAACCCAGCTCCCAGAAGCTCTGGAGTCACTGGTCTCCCACAACACCAGGGAGATTTCCCACTTTCACCTCTTTCTTAACCCAGAGCATCCCCTGAATGATGAGCTTGGCAAAGCCCTGGAGAGATCTGTGTTGTCCCCACTGGTGCCAGCACATCTGGGTACAGAGGCCACAGAGGAGGGGTAACCAGGGCTCATGCAGCCTCACAGCACCTCAAATTCAGAAAAACTTCCAGTGCCACCTTTCCCCCCACCTCACAGACCCATGGCACTGGGAAGGGTCTTGCTCAGGGACCATTAGACCTCCAACCATGAAAAAACAAGGTGCAACTTCAATAATCCAGCCTTGGCAGGAGGCACCTGGGGTTTTGCCTCCCCTGCACAAAGCTCTGCAGCAGCAGTGAGCTCAGGGAGATCAGGTCCCACCCAATGCCTTGTAATGCTCCCCCCAAAAATCAATCCCTGTTCCCCATATGTTGGAATAATTTCCCACCCATTTTCTGGCACCCTCAGACCTCCTGAGAACATCAGCCAGAATCCTTCTGGAAACAGCTGCAAACACAACAAGCATCCACAGCCCAGTTTCCCTCCCAGATGGCTTCACCTCCTCCTTGTACAGCTCAAAGCCCCAGCTGGGGCTCCTGAGTGTAGAAACTGGCCTCTGCCAGGCATGGGCCATGCAAACCACTCTTCCAACCTGGCACAGGGGCTGGTGCCACCTCTGTGACAGCAACACTGCAAAAATACCACCTGCTTGGTGCCCCCAA
Source organism: Chaetura pelagica (assembly GCF_000747805.2). NCBI lineage: Eukaryota > Metazoa > Chordata > Aves > Apodiformes > Apodidae > Chaetura > Chaetura pelagica. The sequence goes on along the minus strand of NW_009952709.1, from coordinate 1,820,812 downwards.
GCAGAGCAGAGAAGCAGAAGAAACCACCCAATTCTGACTGAGCTGGAGTGAGAAGTTTGGGATCCTAATTTCCTAATGAATCCACTTAAGAAATGGATCCTGATTTTCTTCCAACCTGAAGATTCCATGAATGCCAAACACCCCACAGAGCAGGAGCAACACACACCCTCACAAAGGTCCCAGCAGCTCCAGACACCAAGTCCTGGCTGGAGTAATTAGCTGCTCTCCTCTGGCACTTGCTTCCTGCTTCAATTTATTCCCCTCTTCACTCGGGCTCAGCCTGCAAAGCCCCTGGCCAGTGGCAGGAGGGCCAGGAGTCACTGGTTGCAAAGTTGAGCCCAGCTCCAAGGGCAGGAAGGGCACCCAAGCCCCCAGCTGGCTGCTCCTCACTCCCAAATACCCTTGAGGGTATTTCCTGCAGCTGTGCTGCACAGGCCTCCCAGGACAAGAACCTCAACCCCAAAAATCTGCCTTTTTTTCATGCCAAAACCTGAGAAACTCACACACTCAGGGCTCATGCCCCTTGCACCAGGTTGATGTCGTGACCTTCCCCAGCCTGGGCAGCAGTGACAAAAGGACAACCCAGCTGGGTGAGCTGCAGTGAAATCCTCAGGGCTGCCCCATGATCCACAGTAAATAAAAAAACACATATAATGAGCATGAAGCTTCCTAGTTCTGCTGCAGCCAAACTGGCACCTCCAGCTCTTCCCTTCCCTGCTGTGCCCGGGGAAACACGGGGATGCAGAGACCCCTCCCTGCCCACTGCCCACACAGCCCTGTACCCTCACTGGAGTCATCACCTCCCAGGTCCCTCAGTTTGATCCCAAACCTCCCTACACCTCATCCCCATCTGGATTTTTTGCCCCAGCCCCTGCAATGCAATTCCCAGCTCAGCTTCCCAGGCTGTGAACTGCATCACCCCAGCCTTGCTCCCCAGCCAAGCTTCACGTGGAGTTCAGCTCTAATGACATAAAATCAGTGGTTTCCCTCCCAGAACCACATTCCCACCAAGGTGGCTGTATAGGAGACCCTGGCACAGCCAAACACACATGGTTTTGGGCAGGGGTTGGAGCAGGAGGTCACTTCAGGAAAGTTCCTCACCATCCCCCCCCAGGGCCCATCACTTCCCAGGGAAAAGTCCCAGCCCGAGGCACCAAACTTTGGAAAAGGCTTGTTTGGGGTTTTCCAGGGCCAAACCAGCCTTGTGTCCCACTGCCTGTAGGGTGAGGGGCCTGGAGCCCGCTGGGCTCAGCCCTGGGGGCAGCCCGGGGCTCCTGGGGAGGGACAGGGCTCAGCAGTCCCAAAAGTTGCCTGAAAAGTTTCAGGACTCTGGGAAAGCCGAGGGACAGGAGCGGTGCTGCCGTGTCCGGGCCAGCAGCAAAGCTCCAGCCCTGGCACCCCTAAAGCTCCAGCCCCAGCACCCCTAAAACTCCAGCCCCGGCACCCCGAAAAGTTCCAGCCCTGGCACCCCCAAAGCTCCAGCCCAGGCACCCCTAAAGCTCCAGCCCCGGCACCCCTAAAGCTCCAGCCCCAGCAACCCTAAAACTCCAGCCCCAGCACCCCCCAGA